>NW_028274809.1:68745000-69052500 GCF_037043125.1 Eumetopias jubatus | reverse complement strand
GAAAATGTTAACTTCCTCTAACAGGAAAGGGGGATATGAGGATCTAAAAGTCTTCTTTTAAGTTATATGAAAGGTCATTCAATATCTTGAAGTTATTTCTAATATCTATTGATAAATTGAATGTAAATTATTTATCTTTTAAACTAATGGTAATTTTTTTTAAAAGAACTATTTATGTATTTGAGAGAGAGAGAGAGAGTGACCTCACACACACCAGTGGGGGTGGGGGCAAGGGGCAGAGGGAGAGAATCTTCAAGCAGACTTCCTGCTGAGCACAGAGCTCAGTCCCAGGACCTATGAGATCATGACCTGAGCTGAAACCAAGGGTTTAACTTAACTGAGCCACCCAGGCGCCCACTAATGTTAATTTTTTTATTAGCTAAGGATACCCTTACACATTGATCAAAGGTTTTATTTTATGTTTAGGATTGGGCTTGGATTTTTGGTGAAATAGAAGGCTTATGAACTTTATATATTCTTGTGGATTCCAAGCAAGCACATTTATTTATGAGAGCAAATGATCGGTACCCAAAGCACAACGAAAAATTCAACTGAATGAGAAATTAGCTTTCACAATTTAAGCATAAATCCAGTAATCACACATACTTTACTCCTCATTTCAATTCTTACAGATTAGAAATGGAGTTTATATGTATACTCACAGGATAAATAGGCGTTCGGGGGACAATCATCTGAGAAAACTCAGAAAGACCTAAAATAATTAGGTATGGAGAATAAACATTGTGAGGTCATAATAACTTTTCTAAGACCAGGAGTGTGTTCTCAGGCAGTCCTTCTCCCTTTCACAGCTGGGTCTCACCTCAGCTCATCCTCATGTCAGCTGCCCTCTCCACCCTTCCAAATGCTGCTCATTGTTCAAGGCACTTTCCAATTTTCCATGAAGTTTCTCTGGACCACGCAGATATAACCTTTACCTGAATGCTAATTGCAAATATAGTCTGGCCTATACATGTTACCCTTTAATCATACACAGCTCTGTAGTATATTCTCCTGTTATGTCATATATTATAAATAGTCTTCCGACCAAGACTCATCAGAGGAAGTCACTATGTACACTTCTTCTACATAGAGGGTAGAGTGTGTCTTATATGTCATAAGAACACAATAAATGATGTCTCCAAAGGATAGAGGCAGTGGAATTAAACCTGAGATACAACATTAAAGAAGTGTGTGTGTGTGTGTGTGTGTGTGTGTGTGTGTGTGTGTGTAGTAAAGATTGTTCTTACTTGCATGATGACTGAAATGTAGCTAAAATCAGATTTTAAGAGCCGAAGAAAAATATTTTTACGTACCTGGGAATGTCTTTGGAGGAGCCTAGATAGGATTCCTACTAATGCCCCTTTTTAAGTTCTATTAATTTCTGACTTTTCATCTTGGAATGGAAATAAGTACAGGCTGATCCTCAAGATAGAGGGATAGAATTTGTTTTAATTTCTACTTCATGACAATGTCATCTTAGATTTTATTTGAAGGTATTGCAAATATGACCTGATATTTTGTGAAGAATGATTTTGCCAAGGAGACCATAATTTCTCAAGGGTTTAATGAAGCTATTTCAAGATCTTAGAGAGGCAAGAAAATCTCTAGTTGAAGGCAGGCATTAGATTAAGCCATAAAAAACGGAGTTCTGATTAGTTCATATAAGAATTCCGGGTTTTTTTTTCATCTAGGTTTATGGAAATATTACCATTTTAAATAGACAAGTGTGGTGTAAGTAAGCACTTTTCTTAGTTTTCCTGACCAATTACTACACTGTAAATGGTTCAGTCTACACTCTACACAGGAAGGCCAGCATATTCATAAATTTATTTTGAATAAGAATTAATGCTCCTTCTTCAGGAGAAAATTGTTTTACTGAGCCCCTAACTCCTTCTGAAAAGGAAATGGTAATGGCAGTGGGGTTGAGTGGTGCCTGAGGAAGGTGGCATGGCAGGGAATTTGGTAAGATACAGGCGTAACCAGAGGCTTTTTCTTAAAAATATCTTTTCTTTTGCCTGTCATCCCTTCATCTCCCTCCCTGATACTTCCATCAATAAAAGATTCATTTGAGTTAATGAGTTTCTCCTTCAAGATGCAAATACATCCCAGTGAGAACAAAACTCCCAGTTTTTCATGCAGCTTTTTATATGAAATGCTCCAATCCAATTAGCAAAAAATTCAGAAACCATGGATTTTTATTATAATGAGAAGAACTGGGGGAATTTCCTTTTAAACAAACTCTTTATAATTTTGTATATTACCGCAAAACACTTGCATAGTCTATTGGATAGTCATCCATGATACGGAGGGAGCATTTTGGAGTGGAATACGGACCAGGAAGAATGGTCTACCTTACAGAACAAGAAGTTACTAGGGGTGAGGGGGTCAAGGAAGAGGAGGCAGGAAATAGGAGGGCAGTTCAGAAATGGAAGCTGTCTCACCCTACTCTTTCTATAGTGGTCTCTGGGACTTTGCCTTCCCTATTCATTTGGCTTGAAAGCCTCTGCATGAATGTTTGTGTGTACCGTGCATCCTTACTTCTCATGTCTCCAGCTGCCTCCCAACCTCCACCTTCTCCTTCCTGTTTTAGTGCAGGCACTGCCCCTTTGACTCCTCCAGATTGGGTCTAGCCCCTTCTCTGCTCACAGATCACTCCTTATGCCACAGTATAATTTTTATCACATTTTTAATGGGTTCTGTTAATCTTTCTTTGTCCACATGACTAGATGGTGGGGATGTGTTACCATTGTAACCAGACTTGCAACACAGTGTCCTGTTCAGAGTAGGCACTGGGTACATACCTGAAGAATTAGAGAACCATTTGCTCTTTTGCCTTGGACCTGAAGAGTGCCTACAACAAGAAAGAGATTATCCCTACTCAGATCCTAATTACAGATTCAAGACAGAAGGATCAAACAATGTCGCCAAGAACATTGGCTGTATTAAGTGATGGGGGCTGAAATTTCAATCCAGGTGATGTTCTCATTCTCCATTTGGAAGCTAATGGTGTCCAGAGTCGCACCTCTTACAGATCAGCCCAGGCTGGTCCTCTCCAAATTGTTCTATCCAGCACAATGTCTCCTCATCATTTCCTGCCTCTTCTCATTGATAAAAAGGAGAAAATACAATAATTTTCCTATAATAATTTTCCTGTAATAATTATATATATGATTATATATAATTATACAAAAAATATATATACATATATATATATATATATATATATATATATATATATATATAAAGGGGGAGTAGAATTAATTTTCATGTGTCTCGTTTGACCTGCCTGGAACTTAGAAGGCACTTAAAAATGTTAAATGAATGGATACATGAGGTCCTTATTCCTTATTACCAAAGTATTATCAGAAGTTAGAATCTTCTCTTATATGTGTCAAGAATATATTATATAAAATGGCATTTTATTGAGCCTGACTACCAATTGATGAGTGAGCCCTGTGGCTAGGTCTTTGGGGGCTTATTTTAAAGGTGTTATAATCTTATTTTTCAAGTCATAGTTAGAAGGTGAAAAAAGTCATTATGAAGGCACACGTACGCACAAATAACTATCATCTATCTATCTATCTATCTATCTATCTATCTATCATCTATCTACCAAGATAAACAAAAGAGCCTGAAAATAAATGGTTTAGTTTTATGAAAATAGACGAAGTGCCTTTAACTTAAGGTTAGGAGAGGTCAACACAGGCTGCGAAGGCTGACAAATTTACCTGGCAATGCTACGGAATTCAGAAATGGGTAGGACTTGATACACAGAGAAGAGGATGACAATATTGCAAGTCTAAGGATCACTGCTAGCAAACCTCCAGGTCTTGTCGCAAGTGGGAAAAGTGGAGACATAAGGAGACTGTTAGCCCAGGACACGCAGTATGTGCTGGTGAGAAGCACGAATACAAGTGACAAAGATGGAGAAAGTATGCACAGTGTGAGTGCTTTGAGGAGAAGAAATATTCAAATGTCTTCTGCAGTGTGTGTGTGTGTGTGTGTGTGTGTGTGTGTGTGTGTGTGTGTACTTTCCAGGCAGATGAGGGGAGTCAATTCCAAAGGATATACTAAAGTGAGTTCATGTGGGTAATAGTGCAAAAAAGGAATTAACTCGTTAAAATTCCAAAGTTTTCTCTCTAAGACAGTGTTGGGAACAACTGTTTCAAACAATGCCAGTACTTTTAAATAGCTACACTGAACTCACTGGTTGAACAGGAATCAAGGTTGTGCAGTAGGTCACTCAGGTGAAGCATTAGCCAAAGCAAGAGAAGAGAATGTTATTGATGTCTGCTTCTTTCTGCAGCTACAGAAGCTTAGGGGATTGAAAATGTCCCAGAGGCAAGTTATCCTAACCTTTATAGGTTAATCAGGAATCTCTCCTTCCTCTACTGGGTAACTACATCAAAATGAAGGTTTCCCCACAAACTTCAAAATCTATTCTTAATGTTTTCTGGAGCACAAAGTGAACGTCAGGTGCCAACTGAATATAATTATATCCCAGCTATTAGCAGGTTAATTTTCACATGGTGTAACTGAAAATTCTTAGAACTGTTATGCACCAGTAGTTGTGTTTGGGGTTTGTTCTCAAGGGTTGAGGATGGGGAAGTACTTCTATCCCATTAATAAGGCATTAATTCTTCATAAGCTATGGAAATAAAAATAGGATGCAGAACAAATAACGAGGTATATTTCTCATTTTAATATGCTCTCAAATTCCATTCTCGAATTTCATAAATTTTAAAATCGCTAATTTGATATTCTCTATGGGTAGGAAACAGAGAGGCATGTGTTAAAACATGGACTGTATTTTTAAAAGTCTTACTTTAAAACCAATAATTAAAAAATTTTACATTATAACCTCTTCAAATACTGTGGATAAGAAGCCATACTGGTTAATTTAAGTTTTAGGTTATCCCTACCTTGCCCCTCCACGAGGCATGTATTTCTGTATATTGCTATCTAGCTTTTGATATAGATTTCAAGTTTACATATAGTGAAAGAGGGATTCTGCAATGTGGAATTACTGTTCTTGACCACATTTGGGAATCTTATTTTTCAAAGACAAAAACTAATTTCTTAATGAACAGAAGTTCACTATTTTCTTTGTTGCCTTTTTTATGTTCTTGTATGTTGTCTCTTCCTGACAGTATCAATTCTACATTTGAAACTGTTGGCACAAAAGTAGCATCAGATTTTTTTTTTCTGAGAATATTCTCAGAACAAATGAGTAATAACAGTCTGAATTTTAGTGACTGTGTTAAAAAAAAAAAGTTGCTTGCTTTTCCACAAAGTTAATTTTCTGTTTTATTCTTGAGGCAGGTAGTAGAATATTCATCTTCAAAAAAGTAGCCTGTTTGCTTACTTGGTTTTAACTAGTTATGAAGACTCACATTCGGTAGTGACTATTTGTGCTTCTTAAACTTCTTATCTTGTAAAAAAGGGGACTGGAGTTAGAAGGAGTTGGATCAGTTGATGGGATTCTGGGACTCTGCCAGATTAGGTGCAAAGGAGGAAATACAGGAATTAAAATGGTCCTGCTCTCAAACGGGCATGCCAAGTGGAAAAAAATCCCAGACTCCCAAGTCCAGAAATGAAGGTACTAGTCTTGAGTATGCAGTTAACAATTTGTGGGACTCTGGTTAATTCACTTAACTCAGAATTCTCGATAAAAATGAAGTCTTGATTAGAATCAATGAAAAAGTCAAAGTGATTTCGATAAAGGAAAGCACAAAATAAATAGCAGAACAAGAGCAAAGTTTAGTGTCTGACCCTTTCAAGTTCCTCAAAACATACACACATATATGAAACCTTAAGAGAAAGTCAATATATAAAGCCATTTAGAATGAAGTTGATCTTACCAACCTGGTCATACTGTGGCGCTCCAGAGCTCTCTCCCTTTGGGCCCATCCTGCTTATTGGCACCTAGTACTCTAAGGAGCACAAGTTTCAAAACTATTGGAACAATTATATTTTGTAAAGGAGATTTCCTCCAAAATAGCACTAGAGTATTTCTCTGTATTACATCCTTTTTTTCTTTATTGCTATAGCAATAACATGGTGAAGAAATCACAAAGACCACTACTGTCAGGATGTACCCCAATCTAGCCATTCGATGTGTGATAATCCTTTATTAGCGGTTTGATATGCCAGCCAAGATTGCAGCATGGAAACAGGAACAAAGGAAACCATGTCTCTGATGTTTTCCCCAAACTGAAAAAGAAGGGGGGAGGGTTTGAAGATTCAGGATGGAACAGAACTGTCTTGCTGAAGGCAAGATTCCTTCAATTTCCCTGGGCAACAATTTTTTTCCCCTCTGATTCTAAAGGACGAATTTGGTTTCAAAATGCAGATATATTTGAGAGAATCTGTGTAAGAAACATATTCAAAATCTTAAAGTGACTAATCAGAAGTCTAAGCTGAGGGGTTAATTTATCATATAAGTAATATGAAATAATTCTAATATGTAAAACTATGGTAATGATTTCTCTTTTTAATATCCAGAAAGTTAATGCCTTAGTTTTTACTCACTTTCGAGGAAAAGGTTGTACAGAGTGGACAGTAATACTTGTTCTTTGGGAAGTACCTTTTTTTCCCAGTTAAATTTATACTGAAATCTCATGCTTGCAGTTGTCCATTTACTAGAATTAAAGTACTTTGTCCACCAGGATTTATGCATTCATTTCTTTGGAAGGAAATACAGGAAAGGGAGAGAAAAAATCTGTCTTCACCTGAGACACAAAGGATCTGACGATGGCAAAAAAAAGATGCGAGGGCATGCGAGGTAATTTAACAGTTAGTTTTGGAAGTAATGCAGGTGTCTACAGGTAGGAAAATTTAGGGGCTTGAAATCAGTGTTCTCCAATACCAAGCCATGAATAATGGATATAGCTATGGGCACAATTTACAAATGACAGCTTATCACCTGAAACAGGATGGTACAGCTCAATTGACAGCTGCCAGTCAACCAAGAAATAGTATTAGAATATTTTTCTCCATTACATTCTTCTTTTCTTTTGACTTCCTTCACTCAGTTTCACTTAGCACTGTCGCCATGACCTGAAAATGAAGACTGTGTTCCTAGGAATAGTATGGAGATTTGTCAGCTTGATTCTTCACTTCAAATGTAAGAAGGACCAACAGCACCAGGAACTAGCTGCTGACCATTTTTTAAATATTTTTTTTGCTACATCTGGAAAGGAAAACTGAGAGACCAAAATGACATAGAGGAGCCAAGGAAGTTTAGAAAACAGCATGTGGGTGTGACCTGATTCACCTCCTATCACAGGACACCTCATCTCTGTCCCCACGATTTAAAGTGATATCCTTAGTACCACCAACCTCTGGATACTGGACAAGGGGCAGAAAAAGCACGTTCTCCATTCTCAACAATACGGCCACTACAATACAGCAGGTCAGCCTTAACTATGGTAGTCTCAGAAGAAAGAATGAGACACTTTTTAAGGCTCTTCTTCATGATCCTGCATTTCACATTTTTCCATTTCTACCCAGGTGATTCTAAAGAAGTAAGGCTTCAAAATACAGGTGTATTTGCAAATGTATTTAAAACAGAAAAAGGAATATAGTTGGTATTTTCTCCAGCGCCTCTAAGCTGAGTTCTATATTTGGGACATGGTTGGAAAAGAAACCTAAGTTGACTTCATTAAAACAAGGGAGAAAAATGTACTTGTTATGTACCACCACCTTCCCACCACTATTCTTTCATGCCTCTCCCAGCCTTGTTTCTTTTAGGAGTTTTAAGATTTCTAACACATCCATGTTTGAGTTGAACTACAGTGCTCATAGTTATCCATGAAAAAGCCTCTTGTCTAGGCTGGTATTTCTTATAGAATTTCCCCTCAAATATGAATTCCTCAGAATATCAGTAAGTATTATATACAAACAGACAATTAAAAGTGGGTTCTGACAGGGTGCCTGGAGGGTTCAGCCAGTCGAGCATGCGACTCTTGATGTCAGGGGTTGTAAGTTTGAGTCCCATGTTGGGTGTAGAGATCACCTAAAAATAAAACAAACAAACAAACAAACAAAAAAACCCCAAAACCAAAACCAACTCAGGTTCTGTCATCAAAATATATGAAATACTGGGTCAAGTAAATATCCATCAAGTAAATACTCATCAGAAAAATACTGGGTAAAGCAAAGTTGTACAGATTTCTTTAATTTAGGACTTCTGAAAATTTCTAATGGGCTAATTTGCCAGGTTAATATGGGGTTGGGGATAGGTGGCAGTGGTATTTGAATAAGAAAACTTTTCTTCTGGGAAATACTTGTGAGACCAGTATTCTGAAGACACTTTGGAGGACTCCAGCATAGGCAAACAAATTTACATGGAGATTGTTTCTTAGAGGGTTTGCACAGTAAGTGAAAATGGCAGTAGGTTCTCCTGGAATCGGTAGTTTCCCTATGAAAGGAAGTCTGTTTCTCCAATATGAATTGCAAGTAAATAAGGGGGGGCAGATTGTGCTGGAGCCAAGGAAGGTGGACATTGCTGGCCGTGCTTACAGGCTGCTCAGGAAGGTCACATCCCACGGCAGTCTGGCTGTCACCTGTACCCATTGGTGTGGTTTGATGATTTGGGAAAGCCGAATTTTTGTTTTTCAGAAACATTGTGGGCTCTCGCACCACAGCTATTATCAGAAATTATGTAAACTCACAAATAAATTATATTTAAAAACAGAGGTAATATTTACATAAAATAAAATTAAAAAAACGGGTAATATTCAAAATGCATTACTTCCTGATTATTTTTTTCTGCTTCTTTTTTTAGTTTGTAGGAATTTTATTTTTATTGAGTACAGTTGACACACAATGTTCCATTAGTTTCAGGTTCCTGACTATTTTCTACATTTTACTATTATGTGCCCTCGAGCTTATTTACATTTATTTTATCTGTATAGTGGAAGTGCTATGTAAGGACTGGCTACTACTTGTGTTTCTCTTCCCAACTCATATAGATATCAAGTTGGTATTTTGAATTTGGGCTTGGTAGGGGTATTTATACCACAGAAATTGGCAAATGCTGCATATCAGGCTTTGTTGATTGTCTAGATTTAAGATGATGGAGAAAATGTTAATAACGTAGATTAAATTTAAAAAGGTCACGTCTGTTACATTGTGAATAGCACACAAAATGGAGGAAATATCCCCCCAGATGTTGAAAACTATTGTCAGATTCAGCGAAGAAGTTTGTCAAGTCATTGAGAAACGAGTGAAGTCTCAACATAACCTCAATGTTTCATTTTTGTCTTACTCAAAAATGTAAATAAAAATACCAACCAACATTCATATTGGAGATACCCCTGGAGTTGGGACACAACTCCATCTATGAAGTCATGAATACAAGAGTGGAATTTACAATAAGGAATATTGTATGTTTAAAAAAAAAGAATTAACATGTTATCTTATTCAGAAATCTACAGAAAGAGACAGATGTACAATAACAATGAAGAAATATAAAGCCTAACTCTGTACTTGGGTTCTCTTCTCAGTTTCTTTAGTGGCATAATGAAAGGATTGGGCTACATCCATATTTTCCAAATTTGCCTGATCTTAAAAATGTTGGAATAGAGGTTGCAAATGGAATGGAGATTGTTAAAAATTCAGAATCCTCAGACTCCACTGAAATTTACTGAATTTCCAGACAGTGTGCCCTGGGGGAGGAGGGGAGAAAGAGAGAGAGAGAGAGAGAAATGTTCTAGATGACTCCATTGATCAGAGAGCTTTGAAAAAAAAACCTAGGGAAAATGTTATCTAAGGTTCCTTTGAATATTAAAATTCTATGAAGATTAACTGTTTTTTAATGAACTCTTTTAAAGCAATTGAGTTTTAGAGGGTTTATTATCTAACTACATAGTTTCCATTATAAATGTGATTTCCACAATACAGAGAAATAGAGCTAGAGGGGAAAATATATTACCCACAATTTCATCACCCAGAAAACCAATGAGACTTTATTTTATTTTTTATTTTATTCTTACTGTCTTATTTGGGATTTCCTTTTAAATAAGATTCTATGGCTGAATTCATTTCCTGAGTCTAGGGACAGTTCACAGCTACCTAACATTACAAAACCTTGGGCTGGCTGGGTATGTGAAAATGCCATGTCTGCTCTGGAATTTCCATAGCTGATAAAAATCCTTTGCCTGATTCTCATCCTGTGAAACATAAAAAATTTACTCTTTCTGCCTACTCTCATTAGGCAGCCCACCTTGAAATGTGTTTGTCCCAACCCCTAGGCCTTGAGGGCAAATGCGCAAAGAAACTCTCCCTCCAAAACTTCCTTTCTGTCTCTGGATCTGAGTTTAGCCCAAGGCTCACACTAACTGAGGGGAATAAAAACGAAACATTTTGGCAACAGATATCCACAATCTTCCTGTGTCTCTGTTGCCATAGCAACCAGGCTATCACTATGTATGCTGAGCCAAATTATTTTTACCTGTTTTTTCTGACCACTGGTATTTTACTTCTTTTCTTCAAGCATCTATTTTCAACCTGATTTCTTTGGCTGACAAAACTTTTAAAGGAGGCAGTATTTTCTCCTTCCTTCATTTAAAAATATGTGATGAATGTACAAAACCGAACAGGTTTTTTTTTTTTTTTTTTTTTTTTTTAAAGCAATTATACGTAAATGCTTGCCCTACAAGCTATGGCTCTTAGTTGCTACTAGGGTTTCATAAGGATGCTATTCTTTCATCATCTAGAGTACAGAGAAGTATGACTTTTGAGCTAATTAAGGTGTTTTAAACTGAAATAAAACTGTACTTTAATTTAGAATACGTCAGCAAATATTAATCAATTTTGATATGCATATAGTATTTAGTGAAAATAGACAAAAATTAACTTGTTTCTTTTTAAAAAATCACATATTTCCTTTTTCAAAATAATGAATATTTTTATTTTAGATTCAATAGCAAACAACATGCTTGTAGTAGTCAACTGCTACTTAAATGTCTTTTTATCTTTTCCTCACGGTAACTTACAATCTTAGAATATATTTATTTGCCCAGAGAAAACTAGATAACATAATCCAGGATCTCAGATCACAGCTTTGTAGTCAATAAAAGGCCCTTGACTTACACATTTTTGCATTACTATTTTACATAAAGCTTTGACTTACAGTTGGTAAGCACTCACAAATATTGGCTCCATAATTATCTTGATGAATGTGCTTTATTCCTACATCCACATATATTTTTCATTTCAATTTGCACGTATAGACATAGATCAAACCCAACATATGGGGAAAACACTAGATGGGGATTTCTGTTTTGCTGTGCCGGGTTTGATGGTATTCTATAAATAATAATAAGACAATGAATGCAAAACTAACATCATATTTAATTGGAAGTGTTCAGAGGCAATTTTGGACTCCTGAATTACATTTCAAATTTAATTTGGAATTTTGTGATTATTACTACTTCTGGCAGTTCAAGATGCTCCATACAGTTTTATTGAGGTTTGCATGATTTTATATTAGTTTAAGCAAGAAATGAAGTTTAGGAAAACATTTAAAACATACTGTAGAAAAACATATTGTGAATTTTGTTTTTTGTAATTTCATGAGTGAAGCATCAGTGAGGCTTTATAAAAATAACCAATGAATATAGACTTTTAAGTTAAATGTAATTTTTAATTCATGACTGTGATATTATGGTTTATAATAAACATATATTTGGTCTTCATGTTCCCGACACAGAGCTCTTAAACCCTTGATTGTTCTAAGTGAAGAGAGTGACAAACGTCTTTGTTGTTAATGGGGTAACTCTGGAAAGCCCCTAAGTCACCTCAGGTCACCTGTGGATGGGGGCTGATCATCAGTGGAACCAACCATGTGACTAGATTGTTGGAACTTTCAGTCCCAGCCCCTACCTCTGATGGGGAAAGGGGTTGAAGGTTGAATCTATAGCCAGTAGCCAGTGAGTTAATCAATTATACCTATGTAATGGAGCTCCATAAAACCCAAAAGGATGGGGCCAGGAGAGGGCCTGAACGCTCTCCACCCCCTTCTCCATACCTTGCCCTATGCAATTCTTCCATCTGGCTGTTCCTGAGTTATATCCTTCTAAAATAAACTGGTAAACATAAGTAAATGTTTCTCTAAGTTCTGTAACTGCTCTAACAAATTAGTCAAGTCCAAGGAACAGGTCATGGGAACCTCCAGTCTGTAGCCAGCCAGTCAGTCAGAGGCACAGGGGACTTGTGGTTGGTGTGCAAAGTGAGGGGGGAGTTTTGTGGGACTGAGCTCTTAACTTGTGAAATCTGGTGCTATCTCCCAGGTAGGTAGTGTCTGAATTGAATTGAATTGAAGGACATCCAGCTGGTGTCAGAATCTGAACTGGAGTTAGAATTACAATGGCGTTATTAATGAAACTGTTGCTATATATAAAACTACTTTTAATTTGTAGTTGGGTCAGAAAGATATTTTTTAACATTGTCATTGAAGAAAGTTTAGGATTAAATTGATCCAATATGAGAGAAACCACAGAAAGTGTTAAGAAATTTTGTACTATTAAGCCTGAAATGATAAATTATTATTTTTGGTTTTTATTGAGGCTGATTGATATACAAAAATTGTACACATTTATAATTTTAAACATTAGCTAATAAAATCAATACTCTCTCTCCATTATAAGTCAATCTCCATTTCTAAACAAGTCCTGAATTATAAGCATTGTTTTGGGTTTCTGTCAAAAGTAAATATTAAGTTTAGAGCCATTGAAAAATATGACGAGATAACGAGCATATTTGTAATGGACAAAATTCAGTGGAAAATAAAAAGCCATAATCTTTGAGCTCTTCTTTATGTCAGTATATCAGTGTGATTTTGCTTTTCCTGCAGCTGAGTGGCATGCCACCAACAAAAACCAAAATGTTTTATCCTAATCTAAAATTAGCATAAGAAAAACAGGATATAAACTTACACAAAAGATAATGCTGAAATGAAGCTCCCCTGTTAAAGATTGTTTTCTTCTGCCTTTTGAGGAGTTTGAGGAGTTCTGGAGAAAATCTACCATATCTTCTTTCCTATTTTTGTGGACTCACTTTTCTGGTAAATTGCTACTAAACTTTCAGACTAAGATTTTGACTAAACATCCCAATGTTACAGGTATGTCTAAATGCCATCCTAACTTCTGACTAGACCTAGTGGGCATAGAGGGAAACAATACAGACTCATAGAGAGGGTATACTTTAGAGATAAAGAACTTCAAGTTTGAGGTCATATGGTCTGAGTTTGAAGGCTACTTCCACCACTTCCTTATGTGACCTGGGCAAGTTATTTCCTCTCTCTAAGCTTGATTCCTCCTCTATGAGATGGAAATGTTAATAATAGTACCAACACACAGGAAGGACTGTTATGTGGATTCAAACTGATAATCCATTAAACCACTTAGCATAGAGCCTGGCACATAGTGAATGCTCAATCAATGTCAGCTCTTATTAAATCTATCATAAGTCTATTTTCATGTCAATAATACACTTAAATGAATCCTAAATAATGGGAATCTATTCTGGCTTTAGAGTTCTATGCGGATCTCAGGATTATATGGCCTTTTAAACATTCAGAGTTTTCTTTCTTGTGACCTAAGTCTCTGATTTCTCCTAAAACTTGTTTTCTTAATAGTGAAGCTATGGAAAAATTATACTGTGGACTAACAGTAGTAATTCTTTTCCCCATCATCTTTTCACCAAATTAAAGTTTCCTGGTTCATTTAGGACTCTTCATATGTGTTCTTTTCTGATGATCACAATACAGATTTCTAGTAAACTCATCAGACATTCATTCTTCTTAAGTACTCATGCAATAAGTTGTAGAATTATTTGATCGTAATCCGACCAGTACTGAGTCTAAAAGAAATGTGAGCTTTTAGTTTCACAATCTTGTAGCATTTATTACATTAGTACTTATAAATGCTATTATCATACATTGTTATATAGTGTTTCTCCAACTAGTTTATTACCCCTTGAGTATTGGTACTAGTTTTTATACCTTTGTGTTTCTAGTGCCTATCCAGCACATAATGCATAATGCATAGTAGGGTGTGTGTGTGTGTGTGTGTGTGTGTGTGTTTGAGAGAGAGAGAGAGAGACTGATGTTTAGCCTGAATTCTTATCTTCATCTTTGCAATGGGCCACTTATTTTGTTTTCCTTCTTTAGAGGCTCCCCTCCCCCACTGCATTTTTCTGATAGGGTCATTGGCCAAGGGGCTATGCTTCTTAGACCACAAGGATGAGCACAGGGCCATGTTAGAAAGTAGAATCCTCAGGAAGGTAATGGACACCAGAGGAGAGAAAGCCTTTCTCATTGGATTACCAACTGTTAACATTATGTGAGTTGAGACTGAGATCCTTGCTTCTGTAAGATGTGGAGTAAAGTTAATATAGAAGAAAGCATGGCTGAGATGGCAAGAATGTCATCACCTGTTCAAACAATGAACACAGCAGCCAAGGCCCACAGCAGATCTGTCCTTGCACTTTTTGGTTATGTGACCCAATAAGTCCCCCCCCTTTCATATTTTGCTTAAATGGCTCCAGTTGGGCTTCTGTTACATTCTGTTATGGCATTGACTGATTGATACAGTCTCATGTGACTGGACAATAAATATTTGGAACCCATGGTGCCTTCTTAAATCTCCCTGGTACTCTTATGCATATGCAGGGAGAGTGATCTAATACCAAATTTGTAAAAGCTGAACATGACAACAAATAATACATTTTATCCTAAAAATTAATATAACATTTGAACTAGTAGAATTGGCCTCAGGAATAATGAAATCAGACAAGAGTGCAAAAGTTCAGTTTACTTTTATTTAGAAGGGGGTAGATATAGCCAAGCATTTGATTCTCAAATGAGAACCACAAATGCATGGTAAAAGCAGATCTTTATTCTCCACCCACCCAACTTTTCTTCCAATTCATTGTTCTCTCTTCACCACTCCACTGGAATTTGGTAGGAATTAGCCAATGAAGGCCCTGCCTTCCAAGGAGGGACGCTACCACACATCAGCCTGTACCAGCTAGATTGTAGTTTAAAAAAAATCCACACCTTCTGAGAGTTATTTTCTATTTTCTCCAATTAATAGAGAAGGTCATATGGAATATGACATAAACGGCTGATGCATTCCAGAAGTCTGGCCTATAAGACCAGCCAATGAAAAGAGTCTCTGGACCTGAAACAACAGCCAGAATCAGAATCTTGCCTATGGGGAGAATTTGGAAGCATCTACTTTGGGGATTTCTGACCAACAGACTTACTCTTGCTTAATTCTCTTCAATGTCTTCAGTGGTCCATTTCCAAACCTTTTAAGATTCTTCTTATGCATTGTGTATTATGGTAGGCTCTAGTGATACAAACACCTTACGTTTCATTCCTTCTCTGGTACTCACAGTTCTCCAAATGTGCCCCATTCCAGATTCTAATTCCTAACTTTGAAACTTCTCAAGCTTCAAAACTTTTCAAAGAGTTTGTATTCCCCAACCACCATCCCAAACTCCCAATATAGGTAAGGTTTCTTCTTCCAGTAGCCCCTGTACTCTGTTTACCTGTAGTATAATCCTTCACACTGCATCCTAATGCCTATGGACTGTGCTTGTCTGTCTCTCTCACTTCTCAAAGGCACAGTATTTGCCTTTTCATATGAATTCCCAGAACTTATCACTGTACATACTAGCTCTTTATAAATGCTTGTTGAGTGAATAAACAAATACATGAATGCATGAACGAACGAACGAATGAATGACTAACAACATGACCCCTACTTTACAGAAGCACACTCTAGCTGGGAAAGAAATAACAATTTGGCTAACTAGCAATTAACCAATGTATAATAGAGATAAGATCCAAATACTGATAGAGCATAACATGAACAGAAATTAATTGTTCCTTTCATTTTATGCCTTTTTTCTTGATGTCTGCTCTATTGTTGTGCTCAGAGGAGTGTTTAAAATTCACTGTTGAATGATCTATGAACAAAACCCTGATTTCTTTTGAAGAATAGGTTACCATACAAATCTATTAGGGAAATAAAACAAGAACATTAGATAAAGAAAATACTGCTGGCTGCCTACAGAAATGCAGTAAGAATATCTCAACAAGGAGAATTTCCATACAAGCCTAACAAAGGGAATAGCAAAATCTTTGGGTTACTACCAAGTTTTTTTAGTGATTAGAGGACACTGATGTTATATGTTGTGAATACTGAAATTCCAGACATAGTTATGATGAGGAAACTTCACAAACATTAAGTGAGGTTAGTCCTGCTTTCACGTGTTTAAACAAAATTTCCAGAGGCAATGTCTGCAAGAGGAATTTCTCAATATTCAATCTCTAACTTGTTTGGTTTTACATGTAGGCAGTTTGCAGGTTTGTTACTAAGAGCTACAGATGGCACTAACAAGAAGATGAAGCATTCCTACCACTTCTTCTTTCCAGTTTTTGGTCCCAGCCTTTTTTCAGTCCCTCATCATTTTTGGCCAGAACCATAGCCACTTAAGTGTTCTGTCACCAGGATGTCCTTCTTATCACTGGATTTTTCACATTGTTAAAAAAAAGACTGATCTTTTATAAGACAGGATCCAATTCAAATCTTCCAACATCTTTAGGGTGCATTGTTTTTCAATTAGGGTCCTTTGGAGTCTGTGGGAGGGGCACTATACTATTAGGGTAAAGTATGAAAAGCTGTAGGAAAGCGATGGGGTTTTCTTGAGGGCTTGGGATTACCTCAGTGGTAAGTAATTTAAAACATTTTTTAAAAATGTTAAAACAAATACTGTGATATTATGGAAGTAAATATAAAAGAGGGCTTTTTATTTTATTTATTGAGAGAGAATGAGAGAGAGAGAGAGAACATGAGTGGGGGCAGGGGCAGAGGAAAAAGTAGACTCCCTGATGAGCAGGAAGCCTGACATGGGGTTCAGTCCCAGGACCTTGGGATCAATGACCTGAGCTGAAGGCAGACGCTTAACTGAACTAGCCACCCAGGTGCCCTTAAAAGAGGAATTTAAAAAGAAAGCATGAGACCTTAAAAGAATGCCAAGTGTTTGAGGGTAGCTGTCACATTTTACTTAGACTCCCAAGGCACTTTTGTGAAAAGGTAGTGAAGACCCATCTAGAGGGGAAAGTTGCACCTTTCACAAGTCCCTTCCCAGCCTAGCTTCTCCCTGGGCCAGGAAAATACCTGTTCTCAGAAGACATATGGACTTTTGTGCCTCCACAACTTTCTTCTTGCTGTTTTCTCTGCCTGGGATTCTCACGCCTTCCCTTTTCACCAACTTCCCCTCCCTCCCTCCTTTCCTTCCTTCCTTCCTTCCTTCCTTCCTTCCTTCCTTCCTTCCTTCCTTCCTTCCTTCCTTCTTCCCTTCCACCTTTCCACCCTTCCTTTCTCCCTTCTTTTAGTAAACATTTCATGAACTCCACTCTGCCAGGTGTTCTACTAGGTTCTGGTGATGTAGGGATAAAATGCAGAGATGGTGAGGAGGGCAGAGAGAAGTTATACAAAAACACTACTAAACAGAAAAATGACTAACATTGCATGTTAAATATTTGGCACTGTGATGAACATTTCCACACATCACTCTACTTAATTTTTACATCAACACTGAGAAAAAAGTTTTGTCACTAAAACTTGCCTGGATGTCACACAATAAACGACACTCATCTCCATGGCATACCATCAATGACCTAGCCAAAGTTAAATCACAAGTGCATGTGACTCTAACTTGTGCTCTTAAACATCACTTACTACTCAATGTGATACGTAACCTTCTGGATCTAGATGAAATGCCCCATCATATCTCTCTTTCTTCTCTGAAAATTCTCCTTTTAAAGCATAATCACTTTCTTTCCCCCTAAGTATGTTCCTGTATTCATTATTAGCATAATTTCATTATGGCTATTTGCAATCTTCCTCTCTCACCAGGCTTAGAAAGTAGAAAGTCCCCAGAGCAGGCGCCACCTCTGGTCCACGTGTGTGTCACCCTATCCCAGCGCGGTGGAGCTGCTAAAGGTGGCAGGATAGGGTCGACCCTGTGGTAAACCAAGCGCAGGAAAGCTTTGCAGAGATGACATTTGGCTGCCCACAGACTTTAAGGTGTGCCTTGTTTGGCTTAAAAAAGCATTTTGAATTAGTTTGCCAACATTTGGAAAGTAAGTGCTTATCTTAAATCCTGGATTTCCAGTTTCTTTTTTAGATTGGAAGATTTGGAAAGCTTCATCAAAGATTCTTACATGACCACAACTGGCTCGAGCTGAATGGTGACCGTCTGCTGTCGAGGGGCCCTGCACCCTACACTTCACTATATTCTCCACTACTGTTGTGCTGTCCTGGCGACTTCGCTCACTTAGGCTACTGACAGGGTCCTGACCTCAATATTTGCAATCAGTCCTCTGTGCAATTTCTGAAATCTCTTAATTTCTGTGTTATGGGATTATTATAAATAATCCTTATAAATTATAATATTAATATAATATAATTATTATAAATTATTTTTCATTTCTAGTTTACTAAGTTAAGAAAAGTGAAATGCTAAGGGTAGAAAACCTCACTACTACATAAATATTAAAATATAGACTAGAGATGCTCTCAAGTATGGCATGGTAGAAAGCCTCATTACTGCATACACATAAAACTGGGTGATAGACATTGGGGAGGGTATGTGTGGTAATGAGCACTGGGTGTTATATAAGATGGATGAACCACTGATCTGTAACTCTGAAACCAATAGTA
The DNA here is from genome assembly GCF_037043125.1 of Eumetopias jubatus. Lineage (NCBI taxonomy): Eukaryota > Metazoa > Chordata > Mammalia > Carnivora > Otariidae > Eumetopias > Eumetopias jubatus. The sequence continues at coordinate 69,033,757 of NW_028274809.1, read as the reverse complement.
CATTATATGTTAATTAATTGAATTTAAATTAAAAAATAAAACATATATATATATAGTAGGGCTATATATATATATATATATATATATATATATATAGAGGGCTCAGGTCTATTTATAAGTGACTCACAGTCTTCACATAGTTATTTCAGCTCACACATAATGGGTTATTTACAGACCAACTCTAGTACTGCTGGTAGTGATTATAATTACAGAAAAAACTTTATCAATTCAAAATCTTCAAGGCTTGGGACAGAGATTGGGGCCAAGTTTACCTTTATATTGTGACAGTTCTTGAAAAGATTTGTTAAGCAAATATACCAAGTAAAGTGTTTGTAAAAGAACTGTTTACTTGACACAAATTTTAAAGTCATAAATTCCCAACAATGTAAGTGCATTGTAAGCAAAAGCTAGATATTGCTTAGGTTGGTATTTTGATATAATAAGTACAAATTATTTTTATCTATTCTTTAAAGTAGGGCTCCTGCTAGACAGTACATTTTTACCCTAGTTCACATTGCAATATTTATTTGAAAACAATAAAATATTGCTCCTGTGAAATGTATTATTTACTCTGACTTTTAATCATTTCAGCTCTTTTCCTCAAGCCAACTGACTTATATCTGAGTCTACTTAGTAGAGTAAGTGCAAAAAAGGAGGCCATAGTTTAGAGTAAATCCCAATTAGTCACCTAAAGTTTCAATAGTCACATCCATTATATTAAGAAACCATGCTTTAATAATGCAGTCATTGGCAGCAAAACAATAAATGTCCAAACATGATGAATAGCAGGTTAACCACCTCTGCAACAAAGAGAACAACAATACCAAGTTAGCCCATTTTCGCTTAGTCTTGTAACAGATAAAATCACAGTCTATAGCTTTATTTATCTGTTGCATTAGAGGGTTACCCAACATCTCAAGATAAATTGGAGTGCAAATAAATAACTTACCTCTTTTGATAGTCATTTATAGGAAAAATCATGTGTTTTATAGTGCAGAGAAGAACCTTAGAAATAGTCAAAATTGAGAGTAAGATCATATCCTACCTGGGTGACTTTCTCTGTCACATTGTGTGTTCGATCTTTAACCTTGGGTGCAATAATGGTTTTATCTGAAGAAGGAGGGGATGCATTCTTTTTTTCAGTTTTGACATCCGAAAAATTCAGGGTGAGCTGTGGAATCTTGTTAATGGTGCTGTATTTATTGAGATTAGAATCTGACGTGGATCCCAGGAGGCTTGACTTGATATGATTAAAGGGCCCTAAAAAAATTGGAAAATATTTGTAAAAGCAGTGTCAGGAGAAATAGAAGAAAGAGATGGTCCTGAATGACCCGCTAATGATCCACAGCCAGTGTGACCCTGCTTTGGGAAGGACTAAATGCAGCCAGCTGATACCTGAACACAAGGTTTAGGGTCAGTGTCTGCCAAATGGAACGACACGTGAGTATCCGAGGGTAAGATGGGATCCAAGGTGTGTACCCAGAAAGCAGATGGCATCTTTAGCTGTTACTTAACTTCTTTCATTAGGGGCTGGAATAAAAGAAAAAAAAAAAAACTCGACTCCTTATTATTGGCCTATTATTGGCCAAATTGGTTTCTCAAGAATGTGTTTTCACAATCCAGGGTTTATTCAAGGAAGGACTTGCCTATGGTTAAAATCCTGTTGGCCATGAAATTTCTGAACGGGCCATCTACCCAGCTCCAATATGGATTACTCTACTCTCTGGGCCACGACAAGTGACAAGCCAGCTGAGTTTTTTATATGCTTCTAATACCTGTATGAGATGTTTTATCGAGCTTCTAGAAGAGTCAAACCCAGATGGAGGAATTTCAGGTAAAATCAAGAAAGGCCAATGTCTTTGTGTGTATGTGTGTGTATTCTACTGAAAACTCTAGAATCCTATGTGAAGTTTTAAAAATCTTTCCTTTTTTCCCCTTTCTTTTAAATTTAAGACATTTTTGGGGGGTGGGGGGGAGGGAACCTCTATAAAAACCATTCCAGAAGAATGTTTTGACAAACATAATTTACAATTGAAATGACATCATTAGGTAATGGGCTGGAGTTGGTAGTATCTGGTTACTTTTTTTTTTTTTTAATCATGCTACACCTTGGATCCCCAGAAATTTTTCATCTTATAGCTGGAAGTTAATACTGTTTGTCCAAACCTGGTCACTTCTCACATTTCATTTCTTCCCTATGAAGACAATTGGTCAAGATTTTAGGACTCCTGCCCCCCTTGTCCAGGACGAATACACTGACCAGCTACATCTTGAGATGAACTTACTGTCTGTTGCTTATGGAAAGTCAGGAAATTCTCCGAAGAGTTTCTTGTATAATGGGTTTTGCAACTTTTACCATTATATAGCTCTTAAAAATTGGCATCAGGAAGAATTATATAGAAATCCTGAGCCCACGAGTGTTACCCAGCTGTTATCTTGCTGCCTCAGAGAGTGCTTAAAACATGGAAACTGCATGACTGAACTTGCTAGTCAGCAAATTTTGCCTTATGCTATTTTTTGTTGTTGTTGTTCAGAATAAAACGAATATATTTTAGGGACCAAAAAGCACTTTATGCACCAAACAAGGTCTAAACACCTGAAAATTAGATTTATAGGTTGTGTATTTTGAACCACAATAATAAATCAACTCGCTCAAACAGAACTCTAATAAAAAATATCCATCACTTAGTTCATAGTTAACTTGGAGAAAATTCATACTATATTCATTTATAAAAGTTCATGTTAGGTTATTATAAAAGTTTGAAATGATTTTAAGAGAATTTTCACCTATGTGGCAGATACTGTGTTCCCTGAGGCACATTTCTATTCATCCCCTGAGTTTATCCATGATCTTGATCAAGTCCATCTAGGTGAAAAATGTCATTGAGCTCTTTGGGCATTTATTGTCCAATATGCTCTCATTTGCATATAGATTCATATTCTCTTTTCTATTTATATGACAAAGAGAGAAATATGAGCCAAAAGTGGCACCATATTAATCTAGAGTCCAGACAGGTCTGACAGAAACTCCATCCTCTAGGTCTCTTTATAAGTCTCCACCACAAACCACTGATTTATTATTGTAACATATCCTACATAGTGTTTCCTTTTTTTGTATCATTCTATGGCTATATTCCAGGCCTATATCTTAAAATTTATAATTTGTAAAACATTCTAGGACTTCAGACTTCTTAGATAATGGCTTTTCCTCAATTCTAATGTCATATTTTCACTCATTAGGTATTTTTATTACACACAGGGATACTGAGAAGAGATTAGAGAAAGCTGAGCTCAGATACATAGTTGTGTTTAAAACCCTTATGCCCATCTTTGAATTCTCTTTATCATCCTTCTATGTGGTGGATTTCTGTAGCAGATTGTCTACAGAGTTATTTAAAAAATCGGGCAAAAACATGGATGATCTATGACATTACGGGAGACAAACACTGTTAAATATACTTTGATTGTCCTTGTGGTTGGTTCCAATAAACTCCCCTGAATTGGCTAAACCAATGAACAAGAGGTCTCAACTATGACAGTACTTCATCCTAGGGACATTTGTGGGGACATTTTTGTTTCTCATAATGATGGGAGGTGGCTATTCTTTCACCTTGAAAAAACTGGCCCATATCTCTCAGTGGGCATTCATGTAGGTGAAAGAAAGCCTGTTTATAATGATCTGAGCCTTGAACCTGTGTCACATATAAAGAGCACAATTTACTTTTAACACGATTTTAATATACATTGAGCTTTCCAGAGCTACAACTACCATGTAGGGGAAAGAGTTTTACATTGTTTTGTTTGGAACTTTACCAAAAGTTGTTCACCATTTTGGAAAATCGTTATCACTTGGAGCTATGCTACTTGTGACATTTGAATTACCAAAATGAAATTTCAGACTTTAGGTTGTAAGGTTATAGTTTGTGTTTGCATGTTATGAATAAATATGTAAGCAAAGAGATTTGAGTCTTTTTTTTTTCCAGTGTTGGAACCAAAGATTAAATTTTCAGAGAATTATAAGAATCACAGTGAAAATAATTAATAAAATTTCTTTTAAAAATATTTCATATTATTGTTCTCTATATATGTAAAATGATGCATGATGCAATTAAAGGAAACTATGTATAAGAGCTAAACACTTGAAATTATTTGTCTTGACATTGCCTGTTGGTTTCTAATCTCACTTTAGTAACTCCCTAGAGATCTGCCACGACTTCACCTAAATGTCTTGATTGCCATTTCTTGCTCCAATACATCTTCTAGTCCCATTGTTTAGGAAGACATATGGTCTGTAAGGGCTTTTTGAAATATTGGAAGAAGAATATATGTTCTGACATTTGGTGGGATTTCTTTCTTCAGTGCAAGTCATTATCACATGTTATCACATAGGGAATCATGTTGACATTACACTGAGCTGGTAAGGCCTGGCTCATTTGTGTGAATATTATACTTCCTCATTTTCTCCCCAGTTTATCTTGGTGTAGTTTTCATAATTCAATTTGGTTATTTCTTATTTTTAAAATTCATATATAAATAATTCTGATCTGTTATTATTTATTCCAATAGTGGTTTTTATTTTGTTATCTACCCATACTCCCGCTCTTATCTGGACAATTTAATGCTCTTAAAACCATTTTTTTTTAAATGTCTGATCACTGCATTGTATCTTCTAGTGTAGTTATATCTGAACATCAACATATTGAGAAAAATACCATTTTATTATAAACAGCTTTTCTTGTATTCCTCCTTTACATTATGGTTAAAGAATCATATTGATCTTTTAGAAATAGGTTAAATTATCTTTAAATGTTGTTATAGGATAGTAAAATGAGTATAACAAAATACTGTAGAAACAAGGGGACATTGTAATGTCATTGAGTCCATATTTTAGCTTCTCATATTTACTTGTGGATAAACTTTCTGAACTGTTACTCTCTTCTGTGTTATTTTTTTTTTAAGTTCTTAATATTAGAGATTTAATCTAGGCTTTCTTTTAAATCTATACATTTAAAGAATTCAGCAAAACCTTAAAATAATCCATGCATGCTACTTAGATAAGACATTTACAATCTATTTCATCCTGCATAACCAAGATAATTATGCTTTTTTCCACTGATTTTGAAGTAGATGTTTATATGCAGGAGTCTGAGACTGCAAGATGATCAGCATTAGCTTAGGTTCCTCTAAAACCTATCTAAATTCTAGTGAAATATTTTCCAACACTTCAATTAAGATAGGTATCCACAATATTCTCATTTTACTAATTGTAAACCTAAGCAGACAGACTATGAGGCCAAAGGGGAATAAGCATCAAGGACTAGAAATCAGAATACAGGGTTTCCTACCTCCTAGGTCTATATTCAGAGAGGCCTTGGTTGAGGATTTAAAGGTGAAAGGCAGCCTCCCTGAGAGTGATCATGAACTGATGGGATTTAGGACTCTAATGAAAGAAAGGAGAATAACCTGAAAAACAAAGTAAATGAATTTAAATAAAATAAATGGGCAGAAATAAAGGGAAATAGTAGATTCAATAGAAGGGAATGTAAAACTCAAAAGTACATAGGGGGACTTGATGTTCTTTAGAGAAACATTTGCGAAATGGATGACCAGTTTAAACATTCCAGTGTATGAGAAGGAGATGAAAAACAGGTGACCAAGTAGAGTAACCAACAGCTAGATAAAGCTCTAATATATTACAAGTGTCTGATTAAATATAAAGTAGGCCAGTTCCAGCTACAAAGAAATATCCTGAATTTAGAGATCAAGCCAGAGGTTAAAGCAACACCTGGGAAGGATTTTAGATTAAAGATATTTAAAATTTTTATGATGAGGCTATTTGAATTTATCATGAGTTACAAGAAGCTGAACGAGAATATATTTTCTTTTAGATGGTGCTGGAAAACTAACCATGGACATCTGATAATTAAAAAAAAAATAATGCTATTTTCTTTTTTAAAGATCACTGCTCTTGAGGATCAAATGGGACACAAGAGAAGGAAAGCAAAAACATTAAGGTTGTTATCAAATCATCAGGTCTTTACACAGTATTTCTTACGGCACTGAGTTTATTAGGCTAAAATTTAATAAAATATAAATTGCTGAAGTGACTTAACATTAAAAAATGCAAATGAAATGTCTAATAATTGGATTCAGTAAAAGAACACTGGCAACCAATTTAACACTTAGAAAGATGATAAATAATCACATTATTTGTAGTCAATATTCATATTGTCTCCTTCAGTGCATGACGTACGATTTTCAGAAGAAAGCTATCACCACTGAAAATCAGTTTGCAAATTCATGTAAGACCACCAAATCTTGGTAATGGCCAGTGTAGCTTAGGAGAAACAAGCTGATTTCCTTTGTGAGTCTGGTAGGTTTTGTGGCTTGAGGAGGTGAAGGCTGTAACAGATCTTGCAAATAGTTTTGTTTCTGATTCATATGTTAGATTCATAGACAAGACGGAAACTGAACATACCATTGTCAGTGGGATGCAGAGTCACTTGAAATAATAAGGAGGTGGAAGCAATAGAGGGGTAAAGTTATATTAATGACCTATTTACTAAGTAGGGTAAGTGGGGTTAATTTTTGTGGTTGACTTGAAACGAAGAATAGGCAGAGAAACCACTAAATTTGAGGTGAAAATCAGTTTATGCATAGTTGAGATAGGATTAGGTTCACCTCTCACAATATTAAAGAAATTGTTAAAAAATTTCATGTACATACACACATATAAACAGCATACACAATTTATTTGAATTCACTTTTATAATCCTTGATAAGGGGTTACACTTAGATCTCTGGAGTCTCATTTCAAAGAGTCAGAGTGCCAAGGAAATTTATTCAATGGAAACAAAATTAATACTAAGAAAGAAGGTTAAATGGAAATGATTCCATTTTAGAAGAAAAGACCGAGAACCAATTTGCAGTTTTTATACTGTGATATTACATCAAGATTAAAAGTAACCAGCTGGTATCTCTTTCCACTCAGGATAGATAAAGGGGGCAAGAAAATTGCGTTTCAGCAAGAAGGGTTTCAATTAGCTCTTTGTTTAACAGGCAGTAAAACAGATTTCCCAAGAAAGTTAAAGAATGGGATCCTCAGGAGATAAAGATTCCTCTACCACCTGTGTCAGGGATTTAGCCAACACCCTCGCCTGGGGGGAATAAACCAGATGCTCTTGAAGTCCTTCCAAATGCCTGCCAAAATCACTTATTTTATTTTGGTAAAGAAATTATTTTGGGGTGATTTAGATATTGAAAAAAACCTTTAATTATGCATTTATATGCAAAGAAGTATAGAACTTTGTCATTTATTTTTTAAACCTTTTATTTAAATGTGGTTTAGAAACAACACCAAAAAATTTTTAAAAGCACGCTTAATGTATTGTTCTATATCTAATTAGTATATTAACTGTTCTGTGAAAATCTTAAAGAGCCAGACATTTAAATATTTTTTGATAGTTTCAAAACCAGTCTGAACAAAGAATGAAAACTTTGGAGGGTACATTTACATTAATTTTAAAATTAAACTTGCACATTTTTTTAAAAATTTAATTTGGGAGTTTAACTTCATAATATTAACATGTGAAAACTTTCTACAATGGTTTAGAGTTTCCTAACCCTAAATTCTGACTTTGATAATTTGTTTTTATTCAGACTATTGATGTTAAAAAATGGCGGGTGGAGGGAAAAGAGTTGGAGATTATATGGATTCATTTATGAGAGAAAAGTAAGATTAATGTAGTTTGAATGGCAACTGTGTGAACTGCTAGTTTGGAAGATAAACAAGCTCAATTTTCTATTTGTTGAGAAAAATTAGATTCCTTTCTCACTGCATTTAAAAGATCACTGGAAAATTAATGTTTAATAATTAATTGCTAATTGTTAAATGCTAAAGCCCTCATATTTCATACAGGCGAGTTGGCAAGAGGTGTCTGTATTCTGTTTCTTGACATTATATCTTGGATTATATCAATGCAAATCACCATCACAGCTGACACTGATTTGCTCCCTTTTAGAAATTACAGTAGAAAGGCCAAGGATAGAATAATCATTAGATGAATTACCATCCCGCTATTGGAGGTCACCTGCATAGACCCTTTTTGAAGTGCTTGCAAAATAAAATTGGTGTGGGGAGAAGCTGCCCAATTTCCCTTCTTTTCAAATCACCCTGGACAGCTGACCAGAAAATAGCTTTAGTGTCTAGTGCTATTAATTCATAACCGTCACCAGCTCTGACTTAATTAAGGAAGCAATTGAGGAATCAGTATACAAAACTTCATCATGATCAGAGTAGCAGTGACATACAGAAGAGGCCCAAACAGTGAATTTTAAGTAGTGATGGTTACTGGTAGAGACATGTCCATGCAACACACATGCACAAAATGAGTCATTGTCACCATAGGCACACTGACAGCAGCATGCATGGCCTATGTTAAAAGACTAAACCCCAAAGTCTTCAACTTGATGAGAATAATATGATTACTGTATTTTGTGATTCCTTATATCTACTATGATACAGTAGAAAAAAACCAGAGGTGAATTTCAAGTTTTTAGTCAAATCCAGATTTATCCAGAAGTACTGCCCACTTAAACATTACCCTACAGTAGCTACAGGTCATGCCAGTGATTTCAGACTAAGATAGGACACAATTAAAAATGACTGAAATGTAATATAGAGAAATAGAAAATGACTGTCATGCATGTACAGTTTACTACTACAGTAAGCTTAAAACCATACCCCCTGCCATCCAGGAACGTGAAACTAGTTTTAAGGAAACAAAAGAGGAACAAGTGAAGTGATACTGTCATGTAGCACTTTGATTACTTTATTCAATCTTACACTCAAAAAAATTTTTTTTTGGCTGAAATAGGCTTATGTGCCTCTTTCACACTGGAATATATTTAGCTCGGTATTTGTTTCTTTCCAAATGGTTTAAATGTCCAGGAGGTGTTCATTGTCAACCTACCCTCATACTTCTTGCAGGAAAAAGGAGTTCCTAGTCATTTTGGTGTCACAGCTGAGAAAGTAACAATGTCTCCAACAAAATCAAGCCATGATGTCTCCACCAGGCACCTGGACTAGCTAAGGGCAGCATGATGTTGCATTGAACAGGGCATACAGCAGGCAAGTTAACATGCCAAGTAAAGGGGCACTTTGAGCATCGGATGATGAGTTCGTACATTACCTTTGACATTGCGACCATTGTCTGTGTTGAGCACAGAAGGATAAAAAAAAAGAAAGAAATATAAAAAAGAAGACTAAAATTATGTTATATACACTGAATTACCTCTGTAAAAACAATCAGAGTAAACAGGATGTAATGACTGGAAATGTATCTTTGAAATTAGCATTTTGTACTATTCATCCAAGTGAAATGCATTAACCAAAACTGATATCTGCCATAAGCATGCATTTTCAAATATGTGAAATATTTATCTCACTTAATTTAACTGGGTTCCAAGATTCAGATTTTATAATTATGACAGTTTGGAGAAAGGCATCTCCAGGTGCTTGCAGCTGTGATAAAAACTTTCAGTCATGTCAGAAGCCAATTTTAGTGGCAGTTCAACCATCATTTACAAAGAAAGTCTGTGCAACACTTAGTAGGTAATCTTTTTTTCATATGATTTAACCTAGTAAATTAATAAGGAAAAATATGCTAAGACAACAGCTTACCTTAATAAACCAACTTGTGTTATTAATCAGAATTCTCTTAACTGCCCCTCCCACAAATGTTCTTCAATGTATATTTTGAAAATACTAAATGGTGCTCAAAGAGTCATTCTTAGGCAAAAATAATTGTAAGAAATCAGGGAAAGATTTGACTGTTAAAAGTAATTTGCGATTTTTAAGTTTATGTTGTCACAGGGGACTTAGTGTAATAACTAAAATATTTAAGAAATTCATTTATATTAACGTGGGCTGTTTTCAAGTCTCAGAGTGGAGTGTTTTCAGATTTATTTTGAGATTAGCAATCTGACTCTTTGATGCATATTTGCTACTAACAAAATATGCATTACTAGTTTTGAAACAAACAAACTTAAAATAAATGAAGTCATGTCAAAACCATTCAAATATATCCAAGATTTGAAAAATCTGTTCAACATTTGTTGACATCTATGCTAATGCTGTGCATATTTAAAATCTTGGGATATATCATAATTGTTTCAAAGCTTACAATTGAAGCAATTTCAATAATGTGGTATATTGAATTGCTAGTGTAGACATTGCCTTCGACAGAGATACACAAAGTTGTGACAACTCTGCCCTCTTTGAGAGACCATAAAAAAGCAAAAAGGGATTATATAGAATTAATTATCTCCATCAGAAGCTGGGCCCCCAAAATCACTAGTAAAGTAACAAGCTCTTGCAAGTAGTTAAAAATTGCAACATTACTTATCAAACCTCAAATATACTAAGATTTGCAAATTCCCAAAAAAACCTGATTAGAAGTTGCATCATATGGCTAATGCTGTTTTAACATTCTAAGAGCATTCAGGCTGTGTCCTGGTGCTAGTTGAGACCTTGTTATTTGTCCATGACAATGTAAGTGCAGAAATTAGAGTAAGTATTTAGTGTCTCGTAGCAATTTGACAGAGCAATCTTATGTCCGGTCAATCTAATAATAAAACAATTGGGGTTTATATTTTCTATGACTATTTTTTTAATTTCATTTTTCTAATAGTGTATTTTTTTATATTTACAAATGTATTTGTTTGTGATGGATTAGAAAAAATTCTGGTCCTTCACCATAAATGGTTTGAGAAGTAGAGCTCTAAGATACTTGATAATGTAGATTAAATAAAAGGACAGTGTAAAATATTATGCACTACTATATTTGCAAAGTATTTAAAGTTCTATAAAAATAGCATTTATAGAAGGAAATTTCTCTTCTTGAATGAGGAGGCAATAATTTGAATTCAAAATCTGCTGCATGTGGGATTTAACCTGTTAACCAGTCACATGAATTCATGAAACTAAAATCAGTTTAAAAAATTTTTCATCTTCGTGTGGCACTGTGTGTCAACTATACTCAAATAAAAATAATAAGACATTTTTTTAAAAGTTTTCCAGCTTCCTTTGTCAGCGGCTCAGTTTCTAAAATATACCAAATTATGCACCCTTAGGAGGTATAGTTTCTTTTATGCTAATCAGTGATTTTGTAGCTAAAATTGTTCTAAAGCTGAACTACAAAATACCCTCTGAACATATCAATTGGTAGCCAGATGACCAGAGCATCTGCCAGAAAGTGATATTTTTTTTTTGGAAATAACACAGCTTGGGTGGGGGAAGAAAATTGAGGATGACCTCACTACTGAGGGTCCTGAATAGTTCTATATCCAGAAATGTTAAATCATTCTTTCCCATAATTGTACCAGCAATTATGTACTAAATAAAGACCATATAGAAATGAAGAAAATAAAGTGAAATCGTGAAATCTGATCTAACCTACTCAGCACCACTATCAAACCAGAGGCTAAGTCTTTACCATGCACCCATTGCATATCATTTAATACGTAAGAATGTTATTATACTGTAACTCAGGCAATAAAGCCAATTTCTGAAGTCAGTATGATTCCTAAAGATGCTTACACTAACTGCACTAACTAACTAAAATATATGTGGGTCATCTGAATCACCCTATTGGATTTATTGCTGTTCAGTCATGGGATTCATTGCTCAAAGATCAAATTTCAGAGGTTTCCTTCAGTCAGAGATATTGAGCATGCCATTACTACACAGTAGGGGGGCCTTAGATGATTATTCGGTTTGGGAATTGTCCTTGATTTTATTTTCTTTTTAACCTTCTTTAGACCACAGATTAAAATGGATGTGTTAATTGCTTTTGTACCAGATACAGTTTCTCAAACCTATCTATGGAAAACTCTTCCTTCTGTTTTTGTGATATTGACTTAATCTCTTTGAATTCTTCCTGCCAATTCATTTTCTTTCATCATTTCTGCCTTTTCATCTTCACTGTGCCCTTTACATAAAGCTCCCCCACATGATTCAAGTAGTATGGGGTACAATCATTTCCTGCTGTGTGTGGTTTTGAAACATACTTCACGAGCACGGTCCTCTCAGTTTCACACCAACATTTATTGAGTTCCTGCCATGAAAAAGGCAATTGTGATACTAAGGCTGCAGAGCTAACTGTGCCCAAGCTCCCGCACTGGGGGAACTCACAGAAACCTAGCTTGTGCTTTGCATATCCAACGGAAATGACAGACTTAAAATATGGAATAAAGGTAAAATGTAATAAATGCTATAATATGTGCAAACACTGCTTTGCACACCCAGGTGTGAAATCATTTAATTCTTTTGGTTTGGGAGGGGAAATGGGTCCTTATGCCTGTGAGAGGCAGAACGAGGAGAGACAAAGTGGAGAAGAGTTATTCGTGGCAGAACAAACTAATGAAGCAAGAAAATGTGTGATACATTTTTGGGAAAAAGCAATTATCTTTGTGCAGGTTTTGAGGGGAATATATAATAGGGGAAGGAGTCCTGCAGGAGCAGGAAGTAAGGCCTGAAAAATAACTGTGGCCTGCTGGCCTTGTGCCCTACACTATGAGCCCAGTGATCTGGTGAGGCCTGGTGTATTGTGGACTCTGGAGACGAGTGGTCCTGGGTGTGAAAGCTGACCCTGGCGTTCTGTAACCTTGGACGAGTTATTTATGTAACATAAATAAGCCTCAGTTTCCTCATCTATAAAATGGGGTTTAATAATAATTCCTAACTCACAGAGTTGTTGTAAGAATTAAATGAGAGTTAATGTGTGTCAAGCATTTACATTGTCTCACACGTAGCAAATACTCAGTAAATGTTGGCCATTGTCATGTTAATGATGAATTCTTTTCGCCAGTGTCTATTAAGCATTGCTGCTTTCACTACTGGCTAATATAAGTGTGAACACCAAGAGGCCAGGGAAAAATAAATGAATTCTGACTTGCTCTGACTTCGGTTTTCAAGTTTGTTCTTTCAGTACTCTCAGGGTTTGTTTCGGTTGTTTTTCCCCTAAACCTTTCCCCTTCTTCCTTCCTATCTCCACCCCACCCAATCATTTATAGCTTTCTGATGACTCAGTACACCACATTTTATACACGTCTTCCTTTGGAAAGACTTGGTTAATAGTCCTGTGAAGGCATACCGCTCATTCTGCCCAAGGCTTGACTATTTGTGAAATGCAGCAAAATTAATTATGCTTGAGATGATAGTGTCATCACCTAAGCATAACTTATATAAAGCATTAATTAACATTCCATAAGGTAGGCAGATAATGGTTATCATACCATTTCAGAAACACAGAAAAGAAGCCAGAAGAAACCAAATTATTCACTATGGTTCAAAGAGGAAATCAGTAACAACTCTGAATGTAGGACTCCTAATTTTTAACTGCCATAATTTATTTGCATTTCTTACCCCAAGGCATAGGGATTAATGTCAAAATTAAAAACAATATGGAAATTACCTTTCATTACCCATTAATATTCATTTCTATATTTAAAAAAACAAACATACCTTCACTGGCATGTCGGTCTCTAAATATGTTCTTGGGGTGGACACTGAATCCTTCTATATCGTGAACTGAAGAAGCCCTCCGTATACTACAGATGCTTTCCTTCGATCTGGAATGAGTCAGCTGGGTACTTGACTGCAGCATGTCAGGGTAGAGTCGGTCCCATTGCCTTTTGGGAGAGGAATGGTCAAGAGGTCCAGATATATTCACCAAGGGGGAACATTTGCTGGGCTGTATCAAGGCTTTTGTATCATCTGCTTCGGAGGGGCTGCAGCTCTCTTTTGTAGGAGACTTGAAGTGCTTCATGGCTACTGAATCATCACTATGTTTAGATGAATCAATTACTACCACATCAGGGTCTTCTTGGGGTAAAGACTGCTTTCTGTAAGTGAGAACTCTCAGACCAGGGAATTTAAACCCAAAAAGTTTCCCTACAAATGGAGACAGGAAAAAACATTATTACAAGACAAATACACACACACACACACATTATACATATATAAGACATATCCCTTAAGACAAACAAACAAATGAACAAGTATCGTTGACTCAAATTTAAATACCATGTAAAAAGAGTTATTAATCAATAATTAACTCATTTATAGCTGGAATGAGGGATATTGTAGAAAGCTTCTGAGACTAATATGAATTGCCACATAAACAGTAAGAAAACAGTAAAATAATCTTATCATGTTTCTGATGGTTAAATATACTCCAGTGACATGCAAGCATTATTTGGAAGACACGAGGTTTCTTATTTCAATAAATTAAAGACATATTACATATTATTACGTACTACATAGTGTTAAATACACTATACAACCATTTTTAAGGAAATGGGAAGGGTGGAATACAGTTTAGCAAGGAAAAGAAGGGATAGGGCATCATATGTAAAAGGGACAGACATAGGAGAGATTATAGTGCATATGTGTGTTTGGGGGACTAGGGGGTCTATTGTACTTCAAGTAAGAGGGAAGAGAATGAGGTGGGCATAAGAAGTTGGCCTGACCTATCTAGAAGGTTTGTATTAGATAATACCATGAGTCATGTGTGGATTAGAAAAGTGGGGTCAACAGTGTATAAAAACATTCCTCATTCCATTTGAAATTTTTGGAAGGCTTTTGGTTTCAGATAGAGATGTATAGATAAGAATTTCTTTTTCCTGTCATTTTGTGTTCCAAAATCTGAGAATATGGCATGAAATGTTATACATATCTCAATGAATGATGCTTAGAAGGACAACTAAATCTAACATTAAAAGGTGGGTATTAAAATTAAAATATTAACTAATAAATATATAAACTCACTGGCAGTAAAAACGAAAATCAAAACAAGAGCATATCATTTTCCACTCTTCAATTTAGCAGTAAATAAAAAAAAAGCACATAACATGGAGTGATGGCAAAAAATGCTGGTGAGCATTCTGGCACTTTGCTGATGGGATAGCAAATTGCTACAAATTCTTTGGAAAGTCATCGTACAATATCTATTAAAATGAAAATAGGTACTTATCAACCTCATTTGTAGGGTAGTACAAACACAAAAACAAGACACGGTCTGAATATCATCAGAAGGAGAATGGTTAAATAAATCATGGCATTTTTATACTTAGGAAACTTCTTTTAAAAAAAGTATACATATATTTATGTTTTTTTTAAAGATTTATTTATTTATTTATTTGATAGACAGAGACACAGCGAGAGAGGGAACACAAGCAGGGGGAGTGGGAGAGGGAGCCCGATGCGGGGCTCGATCCCAGGACCCTGGGACCATGACCTGAGCCAAAGGCAGACACTTAACGACTGAGCCACCCAGGCGCCCCATATATATTTATGTTTTGATTAGAATTAGAAGTTTATTAAAAAATAGTGTTAAGTGAAAAAGCAAGCTTCAGTTTAATATTCATGACATTTCATTAAAAATCATAAAAGGTTATATTTTGTCGATGTAAGTTTTATAGCAGTAGAGAAAGATGTGGAAGAACACACACCAAACTCATAATGTTAACTGGCTAAGTGAGTTTGGAAGTGGGGGAAGGCAATGTATTGCATTCTTCTTTATATATCTTTATTGTTTGTTACATCAAGCATGCATTCCTTATATATATTTTTTAAAAACTAATAACTACTAAAAGAAATGAAGAGATAAAACATCCAAAAAAGATTGCGTGATTCAAAGCTTTTCTAAGTATCATCTACAAGAAAATGCAGAGTTTCTAAAACCCTATTGCCAATGCAGTAGTCTATGTCCACATGGCCCCATGGCTTGACAATTACACATTGCCCTTCTAGTCAGTCAGTCGGAGTCTTTGGGCTACAATATTATCTACCTTCTTATATTCTTTAAGTGTCATGGGTACCCTTATCTTTAATATATTTACTATGAACTTTTCCTCAGTGCTTTGAGGATGGTTTTGAAACATGGAAGATCGCTCTCAAAACTCATGGACTTTTCTGCATTTAAATACACTCTTCTAGTAAATGCACACATAGTTTTAATTTCATATTTAATCCAATAACTCATAAATCTGCATCTCTAGCTCAGACTTCTTCTCTTAGTTCCAAACCTGCATATCTATTGGCCTCATTGACATCTTCACTTAAAACTCTTAAAGATACCACAAAATCCTATAGCAAATCCAATCTCTTGATCTATCTCTCTGATTCTAGCCCTTTTCCTGATTAACATTTCTGTCCCTCAGTGGACCATAGGCCTCATGAGGGCAGGGCACCCAACTATTTTGCTTACCAAATCCCATCTCTTGACAGAATGCCTGAGCATGATAAATGAATATCTATAAGCAGATCTTAAACTGAAAATATGCTTCAATTCTGACTGTGGAAAACTAGGATATTTAATTGTTCTGCCCAACTTAATTAGATAATCTTAGCCTTCTGGAATTGCATTGACCCATGTTTACCAAAAATGATTGATTGAGTAGAACTCAGAAGCTCATGGAATGGTGAACTCTCTACCATGCCCTTCGTACCTGATGCAACTCTTACTGTTAATTTCACCTTTTTCAGAGGTTATTAATTGCTACATTCTGGTTTTAGAACATACACAGAAATGTTTTAAACTTCTCATTTTATGTAAATTACCCATTACAGAAAATTTGATAATTAAGCAGGCTAAATTATTATTGTAAGCTTTCATTTGTGAGCTAGTAGTTAACAGTATTCAATACAGTTGTAATTGATTTATCTTTCTGATAAAAGACATGACACAATGTGCAAACTCCAAATATGTTCACCTTTAAGTTCTAGATTAATAAACTGTAGATGAGAGTAACCAATCTGTGCAAATAAGATTAAACAACAGTGTATCACAGTTAACTGTTTTGCAAGCATTCTTACATAATTCTAACAATTCTTATATGCTCAAGTAAATTGCCAAGTTAAAAATCAGTGAACTGCATCAAAGTCACTCGATTAGTTTTTAATGCACATGGAATTGACTTATAAAGCAGTTTACAAATCAATTCTGCAAGCTTATTACAGTGCACTGAAGGTCAATGCCTACTTTTATTCATTCTTCATCAGTTACATTACCCTCCTCCTTTAAAAACAATTCACTGCCTTTCTTAAGTTAATGACCGCACAAGGCATTTAGTTTGCCCCTGTAGTTTGGTCATATCCAAGGTGGTACAGATCGTCTTTTCTGCATCACTAGGTTCATATGACCATGTTATATTGCATTACAGATTTAGTTGTCTAACTGCAGTTCATCCGGAAAGAATACACATTGAGAATTTTGTTCAGTGCTAGAACTTTCAGGCATGAAATATAAAACATAGATGAGTATAATCCTGTCGTGGTTCTCACCACCGAAAAATATCCTTATAAATTAAGTCTCCATATTGTACTGTATTTGCTTTCTAACTTAAACAACCAAAATACTATTTAGCCTTTTGTTTACTAAAACGTTTGACAAATTTGAAATAAGAACAACAGAATAAGAGTTTTTACCCATTTTTTACACTCTCCCAAGTAATTATAAGTACTGATAAACTGCTTACACGAACATGATTTTCTTCTAAGATGTACCTAGTTTCTCACACTCATGAATGAACTACTGCTAAGTCTTTCTCAGAACATGTCACTTTTAAGAAGCTGCTTAAGTATGGAAGCTTCATCTTCGTGTATCCTGTGTCATATTTAACTGAGAGCTTTTTACTTCTCACCCATGTAAGCACACAGACAGTCCATCATTGTTGTCTTTAAAAAGCCTGGAATTATGACTCTAATCTATATACACAAATATGTTAAATATGTGGCTCAAGGCCAAACAGGAAATCAGGATAAAGTGAGAATAAAACAGCAGCTTCTTTTATTAAATTTCAGTTTTATCCAAGAGTTGGTGTTTTCTTGGGCCATAAATATCCATATTGAGGATTTAATGAGAATCTTAACTCTCTTCTAAATAAATGTAGATAAATGCATACACACAATTTTATTTTTGATATCAGAGGATGAAGAAGAAGATCTCTCTCCCCCAAGGTAAACCTTTCTATTAACCTCCCCTAGGGTTCCCTGGGATTAATATTAAGGACTCTTAACATTCCCTCCAGTTTTGAGTTTCTTTATATATTTATGCTAATCATAGTTTTCACAAAATTATAATGATCACAGCTACATTTCTACCTGATCTCCTGTGGTAATGGGACTTAGAATATAGTTTTACTAAACTTTCCAGAATGGAGAGCACCTTATCCATCTGAACTGTTATTTTTCTCTCTGTCTTTCTTATCCTCTCCTCTGGGAGCCAGTTCTTATCTACTCAAATTTGGAAGAAAACAATTTTTCTAATTTAAGAATCAATTTGGGAATATTAGAAATAATAATATTTCTTGCAGAAAAACAAATATTTCCAAAAAGTCCTCCATATATTTCTAATCATTGAATTTCCTCACAATTACAAACTCCCAATCATTCCCTTCGTTCAACTTCTCTTAATTTCTGCAAAATCTTAGAACTTTGATTATCTAATAATTTTACTATGAAAACCCAGTTAAATATAAATCAGAAAGAATTTAGTCTTGCTTGGTTCTGATTCGTTGAATTATGGACTAAAAAGTAGAGAGAAACTTTAGTTCAAGCATTCCTGCACCCTAAAGGATACAGTGGGGTAAGGGAGAGGACACGCATAGCAGGGGCAGGAAACGGTGTATTGTGAAGACCCTGAGCAGAGATATTTCCTCCCCCAAAGGAGTAGAGGTGGTGGGAGGTTGGATCCTGAGAAAGGTCTGTTCAAAAGGTCTTATGAGGAGTGTTCTCAGGAGATATGCTTGAGGAAAAGGAGGAAGGCAGGATTGGGCAGAAGAAGTTAAACTCTTATGCAAATGCAATGGGAGCTTCAGCCCCCTCTCCTGGGAGCTCTGGAGCTGGAAAGACCCTTCAGAGTGATGTCAAATTCAGGTCAGCGTATCTGGTCTTTGTCTTCCTGCATCAGCTAGTCACGTGCTACAGCCACCTTGTGAGAAGTTCCATAACCTACGTAAGGCAGTTCCCTGTCTTTGACTACCATTCTCAATGAGGAGCAGAGCTGTGGGCACTCAGTAGTCAATATTCCCAGCAGCAGAGCTGTCCCAGTCCTGAGGAAGGTGTCTGGCTGAGTAGCACAGTGTCCACAGTGCAGAGCAGGTACAATAGCCAGATTTGGGTCTGGAAAAAAACCTATCATCTAAATTAAGTCTACTATCAGCTATTATCACACAAAATAAGGATTTGTGAATTACTGTCTATGTACCTTTTTAAAATCATGGTATTCACACATCTGACACATACACTGGAAGCCTTAAAAATCACTGTGAGATTTTCTCCGGCCAAATAGCTCTGGATATGCAGAGAAATATAACTTCAATCTCTGAGTCAGAGAGAGCAACAGATCAAATTTGATGGGAGAAACAGGGAAGATAATTGACATATCTGCCTTGTCTTTTTAGGGAGAAATTTCCATAGAGGCACCCCAAAAGGAGATGAATCTTTCTTACTCCTAAGTGTGTAGTGAGTATACGATACTGCCCACAGGCTGCTAGAACAACCCATAATATTGTCAAAGAAGGCAGGAGTTGGCAGTTAGACTGGGAAAATGGATCACTCAGTGTGAACTCAGTACTGACCTGGTTAACCTGATTAGTGGGTGACAAATGGGCAGTACAGCCAGTGTGGTCTTAATGTTAGTGACCAGAAAAGATCACCAGGGAGTCCATCCATCTAGTAAATCTGAAGGTAAATTTGGGACCCTTTAAAAGAGCAGATGTGGTCAGTAATGCCTTGAAAGACTAGGACCCCTGGGAGATTTCCTAGGGTGAGAGATACCAAAGAAAAAGGCAGTAAGAGTAAGACCAGATTAGAATCTTGAAGCAATGTGAGTCCTGACCCAGGAAAGCATGGCACACATGGGTGGAGGTGGGGGAGGTTAGTGCTGCAGTAGCAGTGACAGCAATTACGGGAGCTGCAATAGCAGCAGAGAACTTCTGGAACAGGTTCAGAAATGCTGAGGATGTCTGAGAGACACCGCGGCCAACCTGGTCACGTCATCATTAAAGGAAAGAAGCAGAAAAGACAGGTTTGGGATAAGGGAGATCAGGCAGAAAACAGGATAGGGTTGTGGGCTGCTTTTAGCTACCCAAGGTTAAAATATCTCAGTGAAGAGGGACTGGAAATGAAAGCAAATGCCATCAGTAGTATATATACCTAATAAGGTGTCTATATGACAACTACTTAATATATCTATGTTTCATTTATTAATACTGTTATTGTGTTTCTCTTCAATAGATTTCTTCCTTTTCCAAATGCCAAGTTAAAGAAGCCATTCAAATTATGTGAACGTAATAACACCTTACCCTACAATAACATCTTTACGTTTATGTGAACGTAAAAACACACCTGACCTGGGATGACCATATAGTCATCACATTGACAGGGACTCTCTTGATGAAGCATTCCAAACACAAATGGTACAGACACCAGTTGCCCAAATGCAGTATGAAGAGGGACTGTCCCTGATTTGGGTGTTGTCATGAAACAAATGTTTCCAAATGATATGCACATGAGGACTTTCTGGCATGGATATGCTGATTTAGATGGTCATTAGCATTCATTGTTAATAAAAGATAAAACATAATTTTTTCAACTACCAGCAATTTTCCTGATCTTAGAAATATGTATTTTGCCTAAATTCTAGAGGGGAAACATAAGATAAAGTTGATTGCAACCTGTGACTGAACTTTTCCCAGATTTCTTTTAGCAATCATGTCATAATTCCCTTTCTAGATCAAATTTAATCTTTAAAAAGAGGAAACTTCCAAACCTATGATAATAGTAAATATTAGTTACATTGTAAAACCTTTAATTAAATTCATCTGAATAATAGATTGTTTCTATAATAATGCTCACTGAGGGGGAAACTCTATATTACTACAGCAGTTCTTCATCTTTGAATTAAAGAATAACTTTCAGCTCCAATGGAGAATAGTGAAAATACCGTGAATGCCCTTTTATAAGGCAGGATATAGAAAATTTCTTTGTTCCTTAGCTTGAGGTCTGAAAACTGAGATGAAAATTTGAGGGAGTAATGTAGCTATTCAGGCAAATATATATCTTATGTGTCAATTATTCAGAATATTGAGTCCAAAGCATATGAATACATTTTTAGTGGTTTAAATTAGATAATTGTCTAAATTACTAGCTGCATTTTCTGCGTATAGACTTAGCTTTGGTCGAAGCTTTTAGAGTAATTCAAACTTTTATTTTAATAAGCATAAAAATAGAAATTCTCTTTTGATTTGGAGAGTATAATTTTAATCATTTCAAAGATAATGGAATCTCCTTTGTCATACCTTAATAGATTAGATTAGATTAGATTAAAAAGTTCATTTTTGAAAAGAACTGTAAGAATAAGAGACTATAAAAATTTAACGTTATTATATTTTTATATTTAGTTTCATTTAAAATTTATCTTTATAGTTTTATGTAAACATTAACTTATACCAATAGTTCTCAAACTTTAGTGGCTATCAAAAAACATTTCTGTGTTTCTGAATCAGTTGTTCTGGTGTAAGGCCCAAGAACTTGCATTTCAAACATGTTGCAAGGTGATGCTGATGGTCCCACACTTGGAGAATCATTGGCTAATGCTCATTCCGTAGGAAAATTAAAAAAAAAAAACAAAACACCTAATTACTCAATAAAAATAACTTATTCATTTGCTTTCATATCCCACAAAAATGTTTTGGATATTTATTATTTGCAAAAGGTTGGGTATGCATGGAAGAAAATACATCCCTGCTATGAACTAGAACTGAAGGGTTCTTGGCCACTTTAAATAAGGTAGGTTTTTTTTTCCAGTTTTCCACAGACTTCACTCTTCTATTTTTATTCATGGCCTTCTTCAGTCATTTATGTAACTTGTCCACTAGGCAAACATATATGATCAATGTTGTAGTAAAGACAGGTATGAGGTACCATGATGTCACAAAGGCAGGAACAGGTAAATTTTGGGGGGCAAGTTAGGAATTCTTCACAGATGAAGAATTCTTTAGAGAAAGCATCCTAGAAGGATGAAAACACTCTAACAGAGGGGATGTCGTGTTATACAAACAAGGTGATATAAAGCATGTGGTGGTTTCAGGGAACCAACACTGAAATATGGGATGTGATGGGGTGAATTGATGGGATATAAGGCTAGAGAAGTATCAGAGGTCATGCCACAGGTATTTTATATAATGCACAGGGCTTTGGAGTTTTATCTTGTTAGTAACAAAGAACCATTTAAAGGATATAAAAAGCTGAACATTATAATTTGATGTACAGCAGTGTGACACTTGGTCCTGAGCAAAAGATGCTGAAAACAGGGATATTGGTTATGAGACCATTGCATCAGCCCAGGAAAGATGTGTTGGGGACCTACTAGGCAGTTACAGTGGGCTGTGTGAGAGAGATACCCACACAGTGTCCTTGATAGAATTTGATCACTCTTTGTTTGGGAGAAGAGAGGATTAGAGAGAAGGAGAAGTTTAGCATTACCCTATGTTTGCAGCTGTGGTGGCTTGGATGACACTATTCAGGATGTATAAAGAGCAAGATTTTTTGATGGAATGGGTGGATGGCAGTTGGAGATGGAAAGATAAGTCTTAGCCTGAAATGCTAAGTTTTCCAGAAATTTAAAAATCTTCCAAAGGAGATGTCCAGTGGGCAGATGAATACATGAAGTTCTAAGTAATAAGGAAAGTCTAGAGAAAGGTATGGGCTGGAGATACTGATCTGTGAATGGATATTTACCCTGTAGGTCATGGATGAGTTTGCCCAACCAGGGTGTATAGAGAAGATGCCTAAGGAGAAGAATAAAAAAAGCTGCTACTGGGGGAGAAACAAATAGCGTTTAAGAGTAGAGTAAGAGGAATAGGAAAATGGTACCAAATTAGCTGCCACAGAGATCAAAAGAAACAAAGGAGTATGGTGTCGTGGTACATAAAAGAACGGAGAGAAGAGAATCAGATTTAACAAGGTACACTCAACCTAGAGGGCAACATACAGAGCAAAACAGAGTTCAGTTCTAGTGGACAGAGGAATGAAGGAAATAAGGAAAATAAGTGAGTAGATATGGAAAATCCAAATGCCTATAGGAAGAGACAAGTAACATAAATGATGAAAGCCAGCTAGAAACAGACAATAAGGACAGGTGAAGACTGTGGCCAACAGGAGAGTCCACACCCCATTGAAAGGTGTGGCCAGTATTCTGTTTCAGCTTATTGCCAACATGTAGTCAGATACTCATATTTTTTCAAATAAGCCAGACTTTCATTTTATGTGTAATCTTCCAATTTTTAAATGATGGCAACAAACTTGACTAATTAAAACTTTGAGAAAAATATGTGATATAAACAATGTGTCTGTTGAAGTACAGCAGCATGGGTGTGAGCAAAGGGAAAAGAGTCATTAGAAAATATTGGGGGCAGGGGCTGGGATTGGTGAGGACAGGCTTTGAAGGGATGGAGGAGAGAATGGGTTGCAAGTAGAATCTGAGCCTTGGTTAACATTGTTGGGACATTTTCGTTGAGGGTGGGCTTGTTAAAGGAGTTTCCACCTGCACCTTCCCCCTTGCTCTGAGGTGTGGGGACAAATGAGTGAATTTGAGGTTAAGAGTCACAAGGAACCTGAGGTTAAGAGTCATATTTGAAATACTTGCTAAGGGAAAAAGTTGAAAGATCCTGAAAAAAAAATTAAGATCTCATATACAGTTTTGATTTGTAGTATAATCATTTATAAATTAATAAACAATAAAGTTCACAATTTTTCTGTAAATAAAAGAAACAATGTGGGCCTGTTTTTTTGTTGAGAAATATTTCAAGTTTAGTAAAATGAGAATATTTCATAGATGTTTGACAGTGATGGCAAGAGTACATTAACTAGACTTAAATTTAAACAAAAACTATCTTGAACTGATCTGAGGAGTAAAAATGTTATTAATTAAAGTTTACTTGGGGATATGAGCTTAAGATCAACTTTTATAGTGACTCAAACTGACTCTTGGATTTTAAAATAAAAATGTACAATGCATTCGTTTTCTGTTTGGATGTATAATGTTAAATCAAGAAATTTTTGTTTGATTGAAGTCCCCATAAATACCATGAAAAATTTTTAACAAGCCAAATGTGTGTGTGTGTGTGTGTGTGTGTGTGTGTGTGTGTGCATACGTGTGCATGCATGTGAGAGTCAGACTGGTGATCCTAGACCCCTGCCATAAAATAGAAGATATATAAAACTCAAATATACTTGTAAATAACTTAAAATGAAACTTAAATATATTTTATTTAAAATAATAAAGTCTCTTAAACTTGATTAGCAAAAACACATAATTTGGTTATCTTCCACACTGTGCAAATATTTCATAGCAACAGATATTAGAGCAGAAAAAAAAAGAGAACACATTTTCCCCATTCTATTAGTTCTTTTAGATGTGGCCCCCATTTAGTCGGTAGGAAAAGTGTAATTTTGTCTTCCATTTGATATCATTTCCATTCTTCAGAGGTTAGGGTTTTTAAAGAAACCATCAATGAGAGAAAGCTTAATTACATATTTTATTTGGCATTTATATTTTTATGTGGCAATTAATTGACTCTATGCATTATTTATCGATTTGATACACTTATTAATATAATACTCTCTCCTGTACTTGCTTCATCCCAGGGGACATAAGACATCTATTTGTGGCTGGTTCTATATCTTCAACAGAGAGTAAGTTTGTGAGAAATTAGTTTTTCCCAGAGAAAGCTGATCAGTTTAGTTGTGTAGGGTTCCTGACCCAGAAATTAGATATTTGTACTGAGAAATGATTCACCACTTTATTCGTTGCAAAACAAGTCTCTAGAATTTTCTCAGCCCAATTAATCACAGTCCCTTTTTATGATACATCTTTTCTATTGTGCATAACTTCTTTTCTATTAATTCTCAATTTAATATTTCACCTTCTCATCTGTAGTTCTTGTGTTGTCACTTCACATTTTCCCCTCTGTTCTGTCTTCATTTCAGGAGAGCCAGTTATATTTACAGAAACCCACATCTTCTCAGACAAATGGTAGCCTTTTCTCCATTACTCTACTTAAATCCTGACACTTGGGGGCTTGTACACCCACCCCCACACACTTACATATTTCTTAATTAGATAAGAAATTAGGCATTTTGAAGGTTAAGATGTTTCGGCAAAAAAAAGAGGTGTATCAAGATTTGATTTTCTCTTATTTCTTTTTTTGTTTGTTTTGGTGGTCACCACTGGAACTACAGTGTTTGAAATAGCTAATACCATTATTTTACACAGGTAGTAAAATTGTACTTAAAGAAAAAAAATCAGCAGGATTTTTCCCCAAATCACAAATAATACAAAATAGAATTTGGATAGTATCAGAAGGTACCAAGTGTAATTTGTCTCTAAATTTTCTGTTCAATTTAACAATCAACATTTCAAAAATTGACATCAAGTCAATTTAAGTATAAAATGACGGAAGGGTATAATCAAATCTAATATACTGGTTGTAAACAATAGTCCTTTGTAATTCTCTGGAAACAATTTTTTGCATATTTATACTTTCCCCAATGACTCTGTATAGGAGTGACAGCTGCAGTGTAGGGAAACCACTCATATTCACAAAATAAAAAGCAATCCTACTGAATTTGCTAAGGCTTACACATGAGATGTTATTTTAATCACAGTGTAAAATTGCATAGATTATGTTTTACATCCTGGGAAGCTACTATATAGATTATCTTCCATTAAAGGAATCAAAGTTTCAATTCTCCATTTGTATTTCAGTTTGAAATGAATACTTTTTTAAAAAAAAATCCCCCCCCTTTTTTTTGCTGTGCTGCTGATGCACAACTCCCTTTTTCACTACCATCCAATTTGATGGACCATGCAAGGTAACTATTCTATGGGAAAATGAAGAATTTGTGAAGACAATGAAGAAATAAAATCAGGCATTCCCCCAGAACAAAAGATCTTACTGGCACTCATGACCAAGATACAAGCTGACATTACCTAAAGTATACTCCCAGGAATCATTCAATAATGACTGAATTGGTTAGTGGGAAATATAAAGAAATAAAAACAGTTATCAATTTAAAGGAACAAGACTTTGGTATTACAATAATTTTTTTAAGTACTTCAATTTTGTTTTTAAATATGTCACCTGGGAGACTGACACATTGGTGATTTTGATAAAGAGTTTTCCCCCAAGTGTGATATTGTTCAGAATAAGATATTCAGTATACTGGTATCATATTACATTAATATAGTTCTCCCAATATTGCTTTAACAGAATATCGTACTGTCATTTGGACATACCTAAAGAAGTAACTGATACTATGAAAAATTCTCAGCTGATATGCAACTGAGTATTAGTATTAGTATGCAACTTAGTATTCAACTTAGGTTTAATGATGTAGTTTGCTATCTGAATTTATATACAGGATAACAATTTCTTTTTTCAAATATTAAAGTTTTGTGACAAGGCTTCCAGCTCCCCACAGACAATAACAGATACCTAAATTCCAATTTCCTCATGGATCTTCCTAAAAACCATAGAGATCAATAAATGAGACAAGTAAAAATATCCATAAACTATGCCTAAAGAGTAATTAGAGACAGAGACATTACACACTTTAATTTACATATAGGCAGGGAAATAAATTCCTAAGACCAGCAGAATTAGTTCAGGAAAGCACACTGCAATTGAGTTGGGCCAAAACTTAGTGAAGAAAAGGGGAGTACAAAGGTCTCCTCAGAGGCATGGAACACATGTCAAATACGGTTTATCCACAGATGAAGAGGACTCCACACTATGTAAGAAATACTGAGAGCAGATGTGTGACCTACATGGTCAGAGCACTGGTTACTAAAGAGACTACAGAAAGTGACTTGAAAGTGCACAAGACCTCAGTTAGCAGCCTTGGAAAAACATGACTTCTTTGGAGGGGGGTGGAGACTAGTGCTGAGGATTGATTATATTTCACTAGAAATTTAAGATCAAAACAAAAGTGTGATGTATGTGAATATCACAGCCTCTGACAAGCTAGAAATAGTGCAACGAAACAAAATGAGAGGAGAAGGAAATATAGAATAAGCTCATCAAGTACCTTGTTGGTAAAAATTAGGAATCAAGTAATATAATTTAAATTGACAAACGGAATGATAGAGGACTATTCTTAGGAGTGCAAAGATAAGAATTAGAACAGATATTATTAACTAAAATTGCATGGTGGAAAGGGGAGGAAAAGAATTATAGGCTAATTTTATTGTTGTTCATAGTAAGAAATCAAAATACAGTGTCTGAGGAAAAAGAGGAAAGATTAAGGACATTATATAAAATTTTCTTATAAAGACTGCTACTAGAAAAAAATACAAATATTTTCAAATACCAAAATAAAAGCAAAAACAGGATAAAACAAACCCCAAACCACACAGTTAAACTTTTTAAAACAAGCAAAGAGAACATAACATAATGACATGTTTTAAGAGAGTATATTTAACATAGAATATGTTAGTACTAAGAAAAACCATAGTAGTTATATCAGTAAATATAAGTACCTATTACAATTATAAATTAAAAGAGAAGTATTATTTTTTCTTATAAGAAACAAAGGAAAACCTAACTCCAGAATATACAAAAAAAGCACAACCAAAACAAAGACTAAAAAGTGGTTTAAATATATAACAAGGAAATAGAACTGAGAAAATCTTAAAAAAATCATAAAAGACTACTTTACATAATACTATTAAAATAAATTTTTAAAATCTACATAAAATTCTTGAGAAAAAACACTTGCAAAACTGATACTAGTTGAGATGGACAACTTGAATAGTCCAATCTCAGGAGAAAAAAGAAAGAAATTTGTCAAAAAGCTACTCCGCAAATAAGTATCAGACCTGGATGATTTCACAGGAAAATCATACTTAACTTTTAAAGTTCAGATAATCCCCGAACTATTTGATAGTTCTTTAGCATAGAAAATAGAAAAGAATTTCCAAATTATTTTCTGAAGGAATTATAACACTGGTATTAATAGCTGATGAAATTGCACATATACACACACACGCACACAAATTACAGGTCAGTCTCCCTAATGAATACTGCTGTAAAAATCCTAAATTAATTTTAGATAAAGAGAATCCAACAGCATAATACAAAGTGGAATACATCATAATCATATGTGAACTCCTTTCAGAGATGTTAGTAACCCCATTAATAAAATGTATCATAAAAATAAACGGAATAGAACACTCATTTCCACAGGTGCTGAAAAGGCAATTTACGAATTTTAACACCATTCTTAATAAATATAAGTTAATGAAAAGCCTTAAAAGTATAAAAGACATACAACTCAACCCAAATGCTATCATTTGAATTAATGAAAAACACTTGCCATCCATACAAAAACCAGGAACAAGGCATGCTGTTTAACATCAATTTCTTTTGAATAATATGTTGGAGGTAATAGCTAGCACAATAAAACAAGAGAAAACTATTAGATATATCAGAATTGGAAAGGAAAATGTAAAACAGTCTCTACTTGAAAAATTCATGAGAGTCAACTGGAAACTAAAGTAACTCACTAAGATAGTAGGATATAAAATTAACATATTCAGAAAAAAATCACTAGCCTTAAAAATGATCAGAAGATATAATGAAAGAGATGATCCTATTTATAATCTCAGCAATAACAAAAAGTTAAATGCTAAGTAGCAAACTAAAGAGTAAGAAAAAATTGTGAACACTCCTGAAAGACACAAAAACTAGACTTAAAAGTGAAAATACACATAATATTCTTGTATAGAATGACTCAACATCATAAAGATGTTAATATTCCTCAAACTAATTTATAAAATTAATGCAAATTCAGTAAAAAAACAAAAGAATTTTTTCCTTATCTTAACAAGTTGTTTCTAGAGTTCATATAGAATGTTTAGCAAGAAATAACCTCAAACCCCTGAAAATTAATGTCAAAGGGAGCATGTCATATCAGAGATTAATTGTATATTTAAAACAGTGTGATTCTGAATGATAAATAAGCCAATGAAACAGAACAGAAAGTCCAGAAATGTAGTCAAGCACATAAGGAAGTTTGGTATGTGATAATGGTGGCATCCCAAATTATTGCTGAAAAGATAGACTTTCTAATAAATGATGTAAGAACAACTGGAGAGCCATTGATAAAATGATAAATTAAATATATACCTTGCTAAGCCAAGGTGTTTACACACACACACACACACACACACACACACACACATAAACCAATATAAACAAAGCTAAACTTAAAATGTATCAGAGATTCTAAAGCTGTACAAGTTCTAAGAAAAGAATTTTTACAACCTTGGAATGGTAAAAGCTTTGCTAATAGTGACTCAAAAATTCAAACTCAACAAAGAAAAGCTTGATAAATTTAGCTGCACTATAAACAAATCAACAACAACAACAACAAAATCTTTGCATGACAAAAATCAGGAAAAAGACAAAAAATATTTGCTGGGAAGAGATGTGCCACTTATTTTACCATTTGAAAAAAAAAGACAAAAAAATGTATACAAGAAATGGACAGTTGACAGAAAAAGAAATATCCTAATGCTTAAATATCTGAACCAACATTCATAATGTAAACCTCATTACAAAAGAAATGTAAACTAAAACTGATTGAGGTACTACTTCTCACCTATCATAATGATAAATACCGAGAAGACTGACTCATTCTGTTAGCATGGCTTTGGGGAAAAGATCTAATACCTTACTGGTGGTAGTGTAAAATGGTTCAAACCCTAGGGAGGGGAGTTTAGTAGTATCTAAAAAAATTGCATATGCATTTACCCTTTGACCCAGGAATCCCACTTATAAACTCTTACCCTGAAAATAATTTTCCAAAAATATACATACATATACTCATTTCATTCTGGCATTGTTTGTAATGGCCAAAATTTGGAAATAACCTAAATGTCCATTAGTAGGGGACTGGTTGAATTAACAATGGTATAACCAAGTCAAATGGCTGCAAAAGCAACTGATCAATTCTGTAAGGCACCAAAGGGTAAAGGCAGCTATGGCTTAATGCAAACATATTTTGAAAACTCACTCAAATGAAGAATGTATTAAAATTACTAGTAGCAGTAATATCAGTAGCAGAATTATGTACATGTTGCCTTTTACTTACGGTTTACAGTTTTGACTGGTAATATTGGGTTTACCCTCTCTGGGGAGGCAGCGTTTTCCTCATCTGTCACATATTCAAAATTAATGATGAACATCATAGCCACGCCCTCTTGGTTTTTCACTGGAATTATGTGAGTGTTACAAATGAAAGTGGACCCTAAGGAGATGAAAAATGAGTGTTAGGTCAAAAATATGCCTTCATTTTGAAGTGTTAGTAATATTAAAATTCTAATAAACCTTTAGAATTTTCTATCATAAATGATTTAAAATTTAACAAAAATAATTTGACTTTTATTTCATATTTCATTGCACATATATTTACATGAAAATGTACAAATTTTGCCATAAAGACCTTACAGGCAAATTCAGGTACAACCTTATGGAAAAACAGAGTATCAAAATCTCATTTGTCTTCACACCTACCACCATAATAGTTAATATAGGGAAAAAAGCATATTCTTTAACTTTGTAGAAAAACCCAGGTTTCTTGTATATATTTTGATTAATTCTGAATCTATATGAAATATAGCTGTATAAATAGTAAAGATAACTTTGTGTCATCTTGATTTTAGTGCTAAGTAAATTATTTCCTTTTTCTCTTTTAATTTCCTAGATGTAAAATGATAAGTTATTGACTCTGTATATGTTCCAATAATTCTTTTCTTTTTTCCTGCAAAATTCACAATGCCCAAATTATAATGATTTTATTTGGTTTGTAATCTGTTAGAAAACAAGAACAAAAATTTGTCTGTATTATTGTGTTAATTTGATTCCTTAACCAAAAAGATGATATTCTTTTTAAAGCACAATTATGAGGCTAATAAGATATATTTTATTAGAATCTTCTGGAAATGAGATGAACAAAAGGATTGACTCAGTTTACAATTAACTACTGCCATCCATCCTCTAACAGAAAATCCAAGATCCAAGATTTAGAGAATTTTGTCAAGATGTTGATTTCTTTTGAATCAATTGACTTTTGACTGACTTCTTGAACCTGACTTCTAGAACTAAGTATTTCCTTAAAGCAGCTTACTCACATCTTTACCCTCTGGATATTTCTTTTTTGAGTCATGGTGATGGAAACCTCAGGTTAGGGATTTGTTTGGGTTCAAAAGTATTATATTTTAAAAATGTAAACCTTCAGGAAAAGTTCTGAAGTAGTCAGACAAATAGAGCATTTTTTGACTTTTTTTTTAACTAGCTGGAACCATCTTGAGTCCTGAGGAGAATGATGGTTCAGTGCAGAGGGAGGAGCAGGTTGGGAGCAAGCTGGACCTGGGTACAGAGGGAGATGTGAGAAAATGAGAGACCAAGAGTTGGAGGCCAGGGGCACTGGCAAATAACAGAAGAACGTAGTTGGAAGCCCAACATCCCTAAGACGAGTGGATACTAGTATTCCAAAATGGTGTCCTCTGCATGCCATAACTATTAAAAACAAAATAAATGTGAGAAAATTCTTTCCTCTTTTCTCATCCCTGAAACATGGCTCCTATTGCCAGAGCTGAGAACAAAGACTATTGCTAATATTGCTATAGATTGGGACATCACAGGTGCAAGAGCTTTTGAGGGTGGGCCTAGAGATCTACTTATTTATGAAATTGTTTCTATGGGTGAACATGTTCTAATTTCCAAGGAACTGATTTGCAAAAACACTTTTAGAACTTGGACTCCTTTATGTTGGGGATGGCTTTGTGCTAGTCATGATTCAGATTTTTAAATGTCAATAGCTTCCCAGATTTGAAATGTAGAAGACTTTATTTATAATTAATCTCATATTTTCTATAAAATCGGCCATGGTTTTACAGATGTTATGAAAAATATGTCTTAAGAATGACATGCTGCACCTTCACAGTCTTCAGCTGTATCTTCAACTCATTTAATAAAATAGTTAGTTAGAGCACTTGTCATAGTTTCCATGGTAACAAACGGGATGATTTTAGTAAACAGAAAATAAGCAATTTAAGACTGTTCTATTAGAACTAAAAATAGAATTGCTTCAGGCCAGGCATCACAATACAAGCTGGCTAAACAGAGAGACTGAGAAAATGCTAGAAATAGCCATTGTGTATTCTGTTAATGAACCAAAATACATACTGATATTTCCGCTTAAAATGACATTTCTTGGATCATTTAGGGTATCATTGTGAATTCACAGATTTGTTACTTAGCAGTTTCAAATCTTCCAACAATTGAAGTGTATTGCTGATTGTACCACAAGACATAAAGCACAGATTTTTAAGAAATCAATAAATAAAAGATGTGGGAATAGAGATCTAATAGGCTGGTAATAGAGCACAGTAATTTCACTTCCAGTAATAGGGGCAAAATCACGTATTGCCATACTAATGCTTGTAAATTTATTGGCTAGTGTTAAAAATCATAAAACTATAGTGCTTTGTAAAAAAGTTCAGTTACACGCATTGGTTCCATAGCATATTGAATATGTGTAATTAATCTGGGATTTACTGCCCACTAGCATTGTTTCCTGCATGTTTCTCTTAAGCAATATATCTCCTCTAAAGTCAACTGAAAATTCACATTTACATTTTTTTCTCTTTTAGTTTTTGGATTCAATGTCTCTATCAATCTTGCAAAGCATCCTGGAAAGCATAAATTGAAAGGAGATACATGGAATTTAGAAGAGAAGGAGAATCAAATACGTTTTATGGAGCAAAAACATTTTAGCTTGCATCATTTTGCAAACTCCAAGTTCTGTCAAGGTATTACATTAGTAAAGTAACATTATTTTAAGAAGGCATTACTGTGTGCTCTTAAATACTGTTTTTGAATGCAACATTGGGAGAAAGAAAAATGGAAAGATGATCCAGCAAACACTAATCTAGCAATGAAGAAAAAACTAGACAGACTCAATAATATGTAAATTAGAGAACGAAACCAATCTAGAAATAAAAAGTTCAGACCTTGTTAAAATGAATTAGTATTCAAATGGAATTAATAATGTTTAAGAAGCTTATTTACAATAAGATTATCCAATAATTTTACAATTATACATGCAATTATACAAATATTAGTTAAACCCAGGTTCATTTCAATTTCCATGTTTTGTCTCCTGAGTAAAAACATTCTCAAAACCAGGAAAAGCTGTTTAGGTGAATAATACTCATTATAATAAAATGTCTAGAATGTTAATTTTTAACTGTAGCTACACAGCAAGCAAACTCAGGTAATCTGAATAATTTTTCTTTTATTAATAAATTGGTGGCAAAAAAATAAATAAATTGGTGGCATCCTCTTAGCTTTCAGATTTTAAAATAATAGACCGGGACTCCTCCCTTTGAGCTACTTTAAAAATGTCTGTTTTATTCTACTGTTTTTTTTTTTTTAAGATTTTATTTATTTATTTGACAGAGAGAGGGAGAGCACATGCAGGGGGAGCTGCAGGCAGAGGGAGAGGGAGAAGCAGGCTCCCTGTGGAGCAGGGAGCCCAAAGGGGGGCTTGATCCCAGGAACCTGAGATTGTGACCTGAGTCGAAGGCAGACGCTTACTCGACAGAGCCACCCAGCACCCCATTGTACTGTTTGTATTCGCAGGGTATACATATGTCCCCTAAAAACAGTAACTGTTTATTGAGCACCTAATATTGGGTCAAACACTGTTCTGGGTTCTCGGATGGTGATGAGAAAAACAGCAATAAAAAAACAAAGTTTCTGCTCTTATGGAATTTATATTGACATCATAAATAAATGAATAGATATCTAATATATGAAGTAAAAATAAGTACAATGAAGGGCGAGCAGAATAGATCGTAACAGTAGTAAGGGAATGCATTTCCTTTGAAATGGCATGTAAGCAAAGACATAAAAGAAGTAATGGAGTTAGCTGTGAGGCTCCATGGATAGAAAGCAGCTGGCAGAGAAAATAGCAAGTACAAAAGTCTTCAGGGCTGTAAGCTCCAGGAACAACGTGGAAGCCAATGTGGCTGGTGCAGTATGTTGGTTGTGGGGTAGGATGGTGTTGAAAGTAGGTAAGGCTGAAGAAGGAGTAGGGAACCACAGCATGTAGAAGGCATGGAGAAGGCTAATGCGTGGATTTGGAACTTTCCTTTCAGTTAGACAAGAAGGGTTTTGTGCAGAGGCTGACATGACTTGACTTAAAACTACTCCTCTGACTTCTATGTGAAGAATAGCTTGGGATGCCAGCAAGAAAACAGGGAAGCCAGTAGGAAAATATCATACTAATACTGGCAAGCAGTAAGAGTGTCTGGACTAGGGTGGTGTTGCTGAAGTTGGTGAGAAGGCATCTGTTTGAGATGTTTTCAAGGTAGGGATTATAGGACTTGCTGGTATAATAGATGGCATGTGAGGGAATGAGAGGGGTCACAGACAAGTCCAAACTTGGAGGTTGAGAAAATGGAAGAATGGAGATGCTCATTTATTAAAATGGGGAGGACTGTGGGAGGGTTCTGGGGTTTGTGTAAATCCATAGGTTTGGGGTATGTTAACACTGTGGTTGCTTATTAGATATCTAAATGCAGATGTCTAGAGCAGTTGGACATAGGATACTGCAGTTTGGTTCAGGGATTGATCCAAGCCAGATATATGAATTTGAGAGTCATTAGGGAATGGATTATATTTAAAGACAGTATGAGGTCATCTAGGGAACAAATAGAGAGTTGGGTTTTTGAGCCAAACATTAAGGGACTGCAGCATCAAAGAAGGGAAGATGAAAGATCAGAGAATATTGTGGAGTAGACAGGGAAGTGGGAAGAAAATCCAGAGTCTAGTGCACCAGGGGCTAAGGGAAGGAAGTACTGCAAGAGGAGGGCAGGATCAACTACACAAAACTTGCTGATAGGCTCAGTGAGAGCTAGGAAAAGATCAAGTCATGGGTAATTTCTTTTAGAGAAATTTTGATAGATTAGTGGCTAGGAAACTGTTGGAATGCATGTAAGAATGAATAAGAATAGAAGTGTACAGGGGGTGCCTGGCTAGCTCAGTTGGTAGAGCATGTGACTCTTGATCTCAGGGTTGTGAGTTCAAGCCCCACATTGGGTATAGAGATTACTTAAAAATAAAATCTTTAAAAAAAACCAGACATGTACACAATTATAGGAAAGTCTTTTGAGGTGCTTTACTAAAGAGGTGATCAGAAACCTGGGCGGGTAACTAGAAAAGATTTTGAAGTGATCAGACCTTGGATTTTTTTAGGTTTAGAGACACTACAGCATATTTATATACAAATGGCACTAATTTGTTTATTGATTACATTTCAAATTTTTGTTGCATAAAGTCCCACCATTTGGTAAGGTCAGTAAAAGTCTAACATAGTAATTTACAAGACAGCAATTTTCTGATTTTTTTCCTTCATCAAGTGCAACTCACTTCAGTGTTAATTAATTTTCCATGTATATAGAACCATAGATAATAGTTTGTAATCTATTGCTTGAGAGCAGCACTCTCCAATTAGACTGTCTGAATCTGAATCCTAGCTCCATCCTTTATCTGCTGAGTAAACCCTGGGTGATTTAGAAATGCCACAGCAATTCAGTTCATTCTTCTGTACAATGAGGATAATCCTTACTTCATAGAATTGTTTTGGGGACCAAATGAATTAATACCTGTATACTATGATATTAGAATAGAATTGTCCCTTTCTCAATTTTCACTCATGTGATATGTTTAATATAATAGCTATCAGGGAACTAAAGTGAGAACGACTTCCTTCCACTCCACACATGCAGATTATGAAGGAAATAGCTATGGAATCTTTATATCCAAGACGTAGAACAGATGGGGAGAGAAGAATGGTGAGAGAATTGGGGAAAAGATCTCTTTGGAGAGGACAGGCCCATTGCTGTGAGCTTCCCTCCTTCCACCCTCAAGAGCTGCCATCTTCCAAGGCCAGGCCTAATGAGGGGATTTTAAGGACCCACTCCAGGACCTTTGAAATGTGTTCTCTACAGAGAAGAGGAGACAGGGAGAATGGGTATTTGAAAGCTATGTGGATGAATGGTAGGCCATAATGGGGCCTCAACCTTGGGGGTATAGAGGGCCAAGAATGAACAAGCTCTCAATTTCTGTGGCAGAGACAGTGGCCATAATTATTGGGACAGGCAGGTGCACCCAAGAATTGGTAGATAGGCCTCATGGTCAAGTATTCTGGACCAGGAGTGGGCGCAGGGTTCTCCAAGGATGGGATGAAGGGACTGCAGAGGAAGAGACAGATAGCAAACTACCAGATGCTGGAGGCCAAGGAGGAAATAGGCAAGAAACTCCAGGGTGCAGGGATAGGACCAGCAGGGGAAGGAACCTGAAGGGAGACAGAGTCCCGCAAGAGTTCTGAAGAGCCTACCCAGGAAAAACAGTGTCAGCTCTGCCCACTGGCCAGATCCAGAGAAGGCAAATACACCAGCCAAGTAGGAACTTTCCTGTTCCATAATCTTTCTGCCTTTTCATCTTCTACTTGGAGGGAAGCAAATAGCAATCAGAGTGTGGGAAGATGGTAATGGTAAGAAGTTGAAGATGACTTTCCATTGCATTCTGACCTGAGGCCGGTTGGGAGTTGTAATTTTAAAGCCAAATCACCATCCGAAGACAGGGGTCAATTACTCCAGTGAATAAAATTAAATAGGATGATGAAAAACAAAAGCTGCATTTTGTTCACAGTCCAAGCTTCACACTGATCAGTAGAACTCATATACATGTAAAGTTCTTAGAATAGTACCTGGCATGGAGCAAAACTCAATAAGGTGAGCAATTATTTTCATCTCTTATTAGAGGATCTCCAGAGAGATCTTCAGTTAATTTTCAAGGCTCTCTGTGTAATTTCCTCCAGCCTTTTGCCATTCTTGAAACTGAAAGCTACACTCTTTGTATTTTGGGGCACCAAGTGGAGATTATTCTTCTCTGAGCTGATTGGTTTAGGGAATGCCTGAAAGTTTGTGATTTCCTACTTTCTAGTAGACTAGGGGACCCTTTGAAGATTAAAAAGTACCATTAGAGATCTGCCTTAGAAGAAAAACAAAAGATAGCAGCCTCAGGATACAAAGGTCTCATCAAAGAGGCAGCACTGTTCATCTTGAGTTGAAAAGCGTTTTAGAAAAGCAAAGGGGACCACTGCACCTCCTAGAAGGAGACAGCTACCCAGTCACAAATGACTTACGGTGGAATCAAGGGGAGGCAAAAAATAGGAAACAAGCGAAATTTGTACTTGGCTTTTCTGAATCTAATGTTTCCTTTTATTTCTTTCTTTCAGCACTTCCTACATCTTCCTCTGCTCTCTCCAGGCCTCCAAGGTGAAATATTATGAACTTCCTCTTATCAAGGAGGAGCATCATGAAATATATTAATTTCTCATAAGATTGTTAAGGACATAATGGATTACTATTCTCAGGAAATTTTTTTTGAAGGAGAATAGTGAAAAACAACACTTAACTCAGGATGAACTCTGGCGTAGCCTCTATGTAAAAGAAATATTTTGGTGGTATAGATAAGACCTTCCAGATATCTCTCAGCTCACGCCATGTAAGTAATTGCCTGCTGATATCACTATCACTGTTGGTCAGGTTGTGACTTAGAGAACAGAAGACCATGATGGAGTCCTGAAACAGAACTAGAAGAAATTTCTATGATTGGAGAGTTAATGTGCCATTGTTTAGCCATTTGATTATTTTTAACAGATGTTTTCCCACTCTTGATAAGAAAAGTAAACACACAGAGATTTCATTTGTACTCATAATCCACTTCCAGAATTCATCCCAAAGTTTGCAGAATAACTTAGCAGTGAAAATATTCCATTTATAGCACATTTATAACCAGACTGTAAGCTTCCCAAAATCAAGATATTATTAATACATGTACACAAGCCTCCCTCAACACATAATGGGATCTCAGTGAATATTTCCTGGCTACTTTTACTTCTTCCTGACAGTGAGATGTTCGTGAAAAGCTGCCCACTGGAAATGACCCTTGAGCTAGGTCAGAGCAGCATTTGTGACTGTGGGTAGTAGCCTACAGTCTTAAGAAGATGGTTTTCAGTTATAGAGAGAGACCTGGGTTCTAAACTTGATGAGTCATTTAGCTTCTCTCTGTCTTGGCTTTTTCTCTGTAGATTCAGAGCACTCATACTTATCTTTTAAAGTTGGTGCACTAAATGAGAGGATGCATTTAGAGTATGGTGCCTGATATACAGTAGATACAAACGGTAGCTCATGGGAATGTAATCTTTTAATATATATTACTAGGTGTAGAAACTGAATATACCCAAAGTGTTACTCTTGTAAGAGGCCAGGTTATGTTGGGTTTGAGCTTTTCAGGCTGAGTAGGAGTAAACACAGAGAAGAAACATATGCCCAATTCAAACCAATTTCACTTTAAAAACTAATTATTCAGAAACCACTATGTGCCAGGCACAGTTCTAGGTGCTAGAGTTTGGCAGGGAACAAAAATGAGCCAAATTCTGCCATCATGTAGCTTATAATCTAGTGGAGTTTGGGGAGACAGAAATAAATAAGTAAAACACATAATAGATTAAATGGTGATAGTATCATTGAACACCACAGAGAAAATAAAGAAAGGGGATAGTGAGTGCCAGGAGCAGGGAAAAGTCTATAACTTTTAGTAGAGTGGGAAAGGCCTCCCTGAGAAGATTACATCTGAATAAAGAACTGAAGATGTTGAAAAGTGAATCATGAGGGTATCTGGGAAAAGAGGTAACAACACATGTGAAGGCCCTGCCTGGTGTGGGGCTGAATTATATCCCCTAAAATTCATACATTGAAGCCCTAACTCCAGTGTGACTGTATTTGGAGACAGGACCTACAAGGAGATAATTAAGGTTAAATGAGGTCCTAACGGTGGGGCCGTAATTCAACAGGACATTGTCCTTGTAAGAAGAGGAAGAGACACCAAGAGTGTGTGTACAGAGAGGAAACGCCATGTGAGCAGACAGCCATCTGTAAGCCAATTAGAGAGTTTTCACCAGGGACTAACACTGCCAGCACCTTGATCTTGGACTTTGAGCCTCAAGAACTGTGAGAAAATATATTTCTATGTTTCAAGCCACCCAGTCTGTAGTACTTTGTTACGGCAGCCTGAGCTGACTAGGATAGGCCC
Source organism: Eumetopias jubatus (assembly GCF_037043125.1). Classification (NCBI taxonomy): domain Eukaryota; kingdom Metazoa; phylum Chordata; class Mammalia; order Carnivora; family Otariidae; genus Eumetopias; species Eumetopias jubatus. The sequence goes on along the minus strand of NW_028274809.1, from coordinate 68,994,457 downwards.
TGAGGCTGAAGAGCAGACAGTCAGTGTGGCTGACATAGACTAAGCTGAGGGGAAAGTGGTGAGAGATCCAGGGCCCAGTGGTAACAGAGCAAGGGAGAGGGAGAGTGGCCGAAGAACAAGCCCCTTGTGGGCATTGTAATGCCTTCGACTGACAAAGGGAAGCCATTGAAAGGATTGAAAAAGGGAAGTGATAGTCTCTGGTTGCTGTAAAGACATGGACACACGAAACAGTTTGCTAGGCAACTTTGTCTGAACAGACTAATAGTATACCAGAACACATCATGTGGAACGGGAAGTGATGGATGAGGCTTTGAGGGGTAGAAGGTCATGTTGTGAATGTCTTCTATGTTCCTGGAATTCAGTCTTTTGAGGTTGAGGATACATTGAATTGATTTAACCCTTAGAGTATCTTCAAAAGTAGTATTTTAGTACACACTTTGGACACAGGCTGTTTCAGGTACTAGTGATGCCTCGGGGAAGAGAAATAAGTTCAAAAGATCTAGGTGTTATTTATTTGAAGAGACAGAAGGTACACTTAGAAAAACTATTTATTAACAAGAATAATAGAATAGCCTATGGTTTATTTGGCCTTATGGATTGGGTCAAATGGGACTGCTTATTGGGAGGTAAATATTCCATTACTTGCCTATTTTTCTTATTTCCCCAGTCACATGGTTAAATCTAAAGGAAGCTAACTAAGTGAAAGCAAATTGGAGAAAGTCATGTGAGCTAAGAAAAACATTTTACACAGAAGCATTATTAACAAAAAGACTGAGTTGGCAAAAATCTGGCTGTGCACCTAACAATACGTTAGGTCTAAAAAAAGAAACTTAACATGATAATTACCAACACATACAGATTTAGCATCACAATCACAGACATAATGAAATCATAACAATTATGAATATATTTAGATAGCTGATAGAGTAACATGGCACTAGAAGTACCCCTTCAGAATTTCCAGGAGAGATTATATAGATGCCTTTCATTTGAAAAAATGAAGAACTAACCTAATTTACACAAAGCTGCGTGTCACATTCATGTTCTGGGTGGTAGTATTAGCACTGTCTGAGATGTCAACAGCATGAATAATTTATTTTTAATTCCTTCTTACTTAAAACAATTTTAAACATTCAGAAAATGCTGAGGCAGTGCCAATGAGTAGTAAATTTCTTGGGTAAGTAGCACTGTGGAACCCCTGGAATTGGACTGACCTAGCTCTGCTGTTAGTCATGGAGTGGCCTTGGGCAGGTTACTTAATCTCCCCAAGACTCAGCTTCCTCATCTGTAAAATGAGGAAAAGAAGGGAAAGTGCCTCACCTCATAGTGTTGTTGGGAAGGTGAAATTAGAGAATACTTGTAAAATAGGTACCATGGAACCTGGTGGACAAAAATTGAGCAATAAATGAAAGGTATTATTATTAACTGGGGTGGGAAAAATAAATTTCTCAACTTGAAATGGTGGTTAAACTTCCCTCAAAGGTTCGATGATAAAACTAAGTCATTCGACTCTTTTTGGAGCTTCAGTGATGAACTCACTAGCTTGATCCCCTTGTCTTCAGGTGAGAAAATGCATCAAATGGCCATTGGAATAGGGTAGGGGCTTAGAAAAGACCCTTTAATTATCTACTATCTTAAAATATGTCTCCTTAACTTTGCAGTGACAAGGCCCTTGGTTTATTTCCTATGTTTCTCCTGTCCCTATAAACTGTTTTACTGCCTCTAAAAAGAAAACTACAGACCAGGTAATTTTAATGAAAGCAGAGCTCAGCCCATTTGGTCAGGTCCCATACTCAGTGGAATTTGGTATATAGCAGAAATGTGTGAAACAATCTTTAATTCTGGGTTTGCTCTAGGACTACCATAATTAGTATTTGAAAGCACACGTTAGGAAGAAGGGTAATAATAACAGCTAACATTTATTGGATGCCAGCCACCATTCTAATGGCCTTATATGCATTAATATCACTTGCATTTTTGCAAATGATGATGGCACCATTATCATCCCTATTATGTAGATGAAAAGTAAGCCATACATAGTTCTCTTTTTCCTTGATCTTGGGGCACTCCTTCCCCTTACCGTGATTGGGGAGGAATACTCAGGTTCTAATTCCTTCATCAGACTAAAACTCTGAATTCCATGATTTTTAAATCAGGTATGTTCTAAGAGATTTTTTATCTTTTATAAGTAATGGCCTGAGCTAAAACTCTTCCTTCCTTCTTCCCCGGTCTTGCACATTTCTGCAGCATTCCCAGATTAGGCAGAGTTCCTTTCTCCTGCCACCTGAGAGGCAGAAAGTCACCATGCACTTGCTGGGACTGCCCCAGCCCCGCACTTCATTTACTCCATTCAGTCCTATACTGCTTCATGCCCTTTCCACCTCTCCTCCTTTTTTATCAGCTCTAGGCTTTCTAGGAATAAAGGTGTTCTACTCTGCTTCCTCAGTCTTTCTATATTATCTTACTACTGCTGTTAACAACTACATAATTAAGTCATGGCTACTAATTTTCTGAATGTTTTCTATGTGCCACATGTTCCTCATGAGAAAACTTTATCTTAGAGAAGTTTCTGAGGTAGGTAGTAGACCAGGTTGGAACTCTGAACTTTCCAGCTTTTACTCTTTCTCCTACATCAGTGTTTCCCAAACAGTGAGATGTTAATAGGTATTATCAGAAAGTGCTGTCTATAATTAATCCAGTTTGGGACGTGTCCTCTTCGAAGAGATGCTAGGGCACATTATTGCATTAGAAGTTTTGAGAAGTTCTGCAAAAGCAAGTATGTCTACTTTGTTCAATCCAGCACATCTCAAATTTATTTGACTCTGAAATACTACTTTAGAGAAATTTTCAATAATATGTAGCTCCTTGCAAAGCCTTTGAAAAATACTGAATTGTGTCATACTCCCTCTCTGTTTCAAAAACCCTTCTGAGAGGGAGGAAAGTATATACCACAGGTTGCCTAGATGCTTCCAGGAGAGGAAGAAACTGCAGAAAACACAGGGTTGAGGCAGGAGGGGAAAGAGAACTGCAAAGGCCAGTGTCACCTACTTAATATATTTTGCTTGGTATTGGTCCTGATCCGAGCATTCAGAAGCCCAGGTAAAATAGCATTGTCATATTCGATCACATATCCTGCAGTGATGATTTCCCCATAACCTAGCTCTAACTTGAAAGGTTATCACTAAATATGAGAGACTGTTTCACAACCTAGGTCGTACTATTTAACAGAGATCAGGTTTTAGAACGTAAAAGCCCTAATTCAATAATTCATTAGTATTCTGCACCATAAATCGCCTGAGATAACTCTGGTATCTGCAAGAAAATATTTTCCCTGTGTTTCCTTAGGAGTCATTCCTCTTCATCTTCAAAATATGGGGATAGGTAACATATAATTATTTGTTTACTCTCACTCCTTCTTATTGACACATTTTCTGTTAACATTTATGCTCAGGTGTTAGGTTGTTTTCATACTTATAAACTTGATTACTGAAAAAGAACAAGTTCAGCTATTTTTCTATTTTCTTTATGAACCACCAATAAATTATTTTAGGGATTGAAATTAGGAAGAAAAACTCCTACATCTTGTTTAGCTAGTAAATCAGACTGTCTCTTAAGATGTACTATTATGATTATCCACTGCCCAGTCTTGGTTCCTGTTTAATTTTTGGGGTTGTTCGGATTGAATTAGTGTATTGGAACTAATAAGTGTTAGAACAAGCTGAGGCTGACTTACGGTGCTGTACTCAATGTCCTGGCAAGCCAACTCTGTATTTGTAATGAGGAATTTGGGGGCATATGTGTGACAATTTTTAATACTTTGTGGTTTTTACACTCAAGTAAATATTTGGTTATTTGGTTCAAATTTTTTCATAACACATATTCATGTTACCAAGCTGCAAATGTACCTACAGCAAGCCCACCCCACTACACTGCTACCTTTTTTTTCCCAGTAAAATTGCATTAACACTTAATGGACTAGATGGACTCAGAATATGAGCAAGTTTGCACATCTCCAGAGTATGTACACACTACTGTCAAGGTCAAACGTAATTAGAATCCTGAGGCCAGCACCACAGTGTGGATATCATTGCTAACTAAGGCTGCCCATGCCACATGTGTGGTATGCTCCATTCATGGTGTGCTTGTGATTGCTGAAAAGAATTATACATTTTCTGCCCACACTAAGTTTGCAACTTTGGAGCAAGAACAAAAGCTACAAATAATGCGAGTTTATTTCTTATCTTAGAATGAGTAAAAATATATTTTAAATCAATAAAATTTTAGAAGATTGTGTTAGGTACCTACCGTGTACAAGGTACTGCACCAGAAATTGTAGGAGTTACAAACACAAATAAAAAAGGAAACTTTCATCAAAAAAAAAAAAAAAAAGAAGAATCCACTCATGAGAGTGTGCTATACCCAAGAAGAGAACAAGCCATTCATGGAAAAAGGCATTCTTTCACCTGGGCCTTAAATGATTGTGATGGGTAGAAAGTGGGAGTGGAGGGGAAAGTGCTAGAAATGAAGAAACATGGTGAATCTGGGGCAAAGTGAGTGGTGTGTGACCCCCCTCCAGGGCAACCAATTCAATAACCTCATGCCTAGTATTTCTGACTTTAACAACAACAAGAAATAGGTACCTGTTATTAAACAACTGCCATTGACCAATTATCATGGTGAGTCCTGTACATGCTCTTATTTAATCTTCATGAGAGTCCTAATGAAGTACCTACAGCAAATATCTCCATTTCATAGAAGAAGACCTTGAGTCATGGAAAGAAGTAACCTCCCCCAAGTCATACGGCCAGTCGGCTGGAGAGTCAGGGTAATGATCTCAATGGTGCAACACATGCCACCATCTTCACACAACACAACGAGGCCTTTTTTCCTGCTTCTCTATAGGTGATACGCAGAGCTCTGGATTCTTCCAGGGTTGGACTTCAGCACACAGCTTCAGGATGCTGAGAGATACCCTCCACTTCATTCAACACAGGAAAAAGGAACATTTTAAAACACGAAACAAGGGGCGCCTGGGTGGCTCAGTCGGTTGGGCAACTGCCTTCATCTCAGGTGGTAATCCTGGAGTCCTGGGATCGAGTCCCGCATCGGGCTCCCTGCTCAGCGGGGAGTCTGCTTCCCCCTCTGACCCTCCCCCATCTCATGTGCTCTCTCTCTCTCTCTCTCTCATTCTGTCTCAAATAAATAAATAAATAAAATCTTTAAAAAAAAATAAAATAAAACACGGAACAAATCATGGAAAGTGGTTCAGGCCTCTTCTGAGAGTGCTCTACAGTGAGTACGGGCCTTGATGGGGTTAAAAGTAGGCTCCGTAGGCCTGTCTGGGCCAAAAGCGATAGAAGCAGAAAAGAGTGAAATTGAAGTTATTTCTCCAGGTAAACTTAGCCCTCTTTTCTTCTCATAAAATTTTCTATCCTGTTTGACCATTATAACTTGGGATTTTCATTTTTATTTTTTAAATGCCTAGACTAATTTTTATAGAATAGCAGACGGAGCAGAAAAGATGTCCTGGAAACTAGTGACAACATGGGTTTTTGTTCCCACTGGCAGTGTTGGGGGGAACACCCTCTTCTAGGCTTTGACACCAGGCTTGGGGGCAAGTGACTACTACAGATGTTCCCTGCTCCCCAAGGTTGCCAGAAGCGTGGGCCTACAGCAGATGCCTGGTGGCAGGGCTTGCTTTGCAGTGGCTCATATTGCTCTGGATATATATTTCCAAATACAGTTGCACAGCAAGAGAGAGGTTTTATTTCAACTTCACAATGACTACATTTATTGTTGCTTCTGTGTTTTACTCACATCAGGATTCATGACCTAGTCTATGTTTTTTAAGGTAGCAAAGGAGCAACTGCTATGGTCCATCTGTATGCTGAGTCCAAGAGAAAAATGTGGCTGGGGACGATCGGATTTGTCACACAGCAACATATGTTTATCTGAGGGACAGGAGGTACTTTCTGTGTCCATGAGAGGCTGTGTAGAGTAGTAGATAAGCAAAAAGCTTCTGCATCAGATTGTCAGAGGTTAATTCTTAGATCTGCCACTTTCCAGCTTTTGATCTTGGAATAAGTTACTTAACTGCTTTGAGACTCAGTTTTCTCATCTGATAAACAGGGATGATGTTATCCACTTCATAGTGTTATTATGAGGATTAAGTAAGCCAATATCTTCAAAAAGCTTAAAATATTGCCTTATACACTAAAAAAATTAGCTATTATTACCATAAAAGAATTATCAAAGAATAATTTTGAATTCTGTAACTAACAAGTCATTAACTGAAAGATAGAGTTAAACATTTTCTTCAAGTTGAGGGGAGGGGACAAAATGTGCTTATGGTATACTCACTTCCCTTGTGAGCATTTAACTGCTTGACACACCCCTATTTCTGGTTCTGTGGGCCTCTAACTGTATGTTTCCCTGCTCAGACCTTGCCTCTAGTTCTAAACTTCTCCTAGGTTTTATCTCTTAGGAAAATTTACTAGTCCATATATTTATCTAAAGGTCTTGACTAGCACTTGTTGACAGAAATACATGGGGCTTAATTTTCATATAAGAGAATAAATCTCAGCTCTGGTGCCTAAAAATTTTTGGCAGATAAGCCCTATGCTCATTTGGTTTTACCCAGGACTAGAAATATGTTGGATGTAAAAGCTGGGTTAATTCCATAAGCTGAAGGTTAAGCTTTTAGCTTCTCCAAACAGAAACCTCCATCTAAATACCAATGACTCCTTTTTACCTGATGACTTTGTAGCTGATTAGTGACTGTCTCTTAATCTATGTCCACTTGATAGGGACTTCACGGAGATAAAATCCTGTATTAGAGAAGATTCTCTAAAGAAGAAAATTTCAGTTACTATGGTAAACCAGTGGGGCAGACATTTTTATGGCAATGGAAACTTATCACCCTTCAAATGGTAAACAACTGAAAAAAAATTAAATTGAACACACTGGTAAGATTTCGACAGACATTATAAAACCAATGGCAAAGTTGATTTATCATGTATTACATTTGAGAAGAAAAAGATTAAAACTTTTAAGATGAAAAGAATTAATTTACTAAATTCTTTTCTCTGACTGTCACAGTAAATGGCTAGGGACGAAAAGAGCAGGCAATATTATATACCATTGATGCTAACAAGAACAAGGAAGGAGCCAACATTTGGTCACCTACTAACATCACTAGAAAAACATAATAGGAAGACTCTGTACCCAAATTTCGATTCACAAGAAGAAAATTGATTGATTTTGTTGATATTTTTAAAAATGCCGCTCCTTCTAAGAACTGCACCTGAGAAGCAATCAGTATTTCAGTGTCTACATGCGGATTTTATGGAAAACTTCCAAGAGAGGTGATATCAAGTTGCATCTTAATGGAGAATGCATAAATATTTCAAAACCCATCTCAGAAGCTAAGGTGTAGAACGCTTGGCAAAATATATAGAGAGTGAATGGTAATTCAGAACTGAGCTAGAGGGAAAATAATTGAACAATGGCATATGCTCCTCCTAAGCCATGCCCTCTTTAGAAAGACATTGAGATGGGGGTGTCATTGTTGGTATTTCTGTTGAATTTATGCAGCTTGCCCTCCAGGCTCATTCTCTATCTTATTCTCCTCCTGTTCAGAATGGAGAGAAGATGCTAACAGGACTGCCTCATCCTCTGGCTTCTAGTTGGGTTTTAGCCAGTGGTGATTACCAACAAGAGATTGAAGGTTCATATTTACCACTATCACAAATGTAATGTGAGTGACCATTGAGCAATTTTGTCTTATGTATTTATATACATAAGGTCTTTCTTAAATTTTTTATTTAAATATTGTGTAATTTGCTTTAGAGTCTGGGTCCATGGTGGGCAATTTTTCTAATATTCATGATGATGTTTTTCTAGCTATAAATTTTTAATTATAAACATTAAAAAAAAAAGATTGAAGGGAAGGAAGAGAGAGATGGAGTATTTTTCCCCAGACTCTAGCTTTACTTGGTTGCAGTTTGGGATGCACTCCTCACTAAATTCATAGTTCCTGTCAGCCCTGAGCATATAGATCTTTCTCAGGATTCCAATAATTATCATTCCCTCTGCTTGCCCCTTCTAATGACCCTCCAACGTTACTAAGCCTGGGACACTGCATTGTTTCTTGTTGCTTCTCATAAACTCTACCCTCATTTTTGTAAATGGCTCTTTCATTAACTCTCCTCAAATTACCCGATTTGAGTGTTCTAAAAATATTTGGATACTGATTCATACAGGATAAAAATATTACTAGACAAGGAACGTAAGTGAAATCAGACGTTCCATACTTAAACAATAAAGATGTAACAAAATATGGGGATGATGAGAATCAGTTGGATATGTTAGACAAAAAGAACCTAAAAAAATCAGGCCAGATAATAATAATAATAATAATAATAATAACAACAACAAGGCACTACATTTATCCCCATATCAATTGGCAAAAATCTTTATCAGGACAAAATATGAGTGTCAGGTATCTATCTGGAGGAGGTAAATGAATTTTCAAGATTAAATTCCTTTAAAACTTCAACGGAGATGAAATATAAGAGATTTAGTTCTGAGTGGTGGTCAGAGGATGGCAAAGTAGTGAGCAATACCAACCTAATCAAATTCAACATTTTAGTGAAAGTGAGAGGAACTAAAAATAACCATCAGGAGAGTGCTTAATGATGGAAAACAAACAAACAGAAAAACCTGACAGAAGATTTTAAGCAGTTTTTTATAAAGTACTCATTAATATCCCAGGGGAATCCTTTAGATCACTTAAAAGCACCACAATGTGTTTCCAAGAAAATAACTTGACCACAAGCCCTGCATGACCAAGTGGCAAAACTATACACTTGAAGAAAACAAACAAAAAGTTGAGACATTTTTTTCCAAAATGAAATTGTGAAAGAAAATTAAGGAACCTAGTAAAAGTCAAAGGTGAAGTGTAAAAAAGTTAAGCCAAAAATAATTTTAGAGGCGCTTGCAAAGAATTTTTAGGCACTTAATTAAGTTAAATGAGTTATTAGGAGGTTTAAAAGACAACCAAAGGAGATAAACTGGGGGAATAAAGGTGATCACTGAAGGCACATTCAGTGTAGAAAAGGAAACTCAGTTAAAGATCATTCTATAAGACACGAAGGAGTTATAGAACCATGTGTAAATTGAGCTCATTAAATGTATTGTACAAAAATAATATAAATAAGTCGCCTTCCATGACCAAAATTTAAAGTACTCAAGGTAGGGTACTGGTGGCCAAAGTATGTAACTTATTACTTTAATGATCACTCCGCTGGTCAATGTGATTCCTATGCTAAGCATTTAAGAAGGATCAACAGATTAGAGCAGTGTTTCTATGCCAGGCAAGCTGTTGGCAATGGTTATAAATTGTAGGATACTAACGCCCTATTGAGAATAAGCGTTGGTGGAAAGGTAACATTTTTCTGTAAGGCAAAATCTGGTCTGTTTCATCTGTTGGGCATTTTTTAGCTTAAGGAAATATCAAGCAGGACCAAAACGAAAAGAAAAGAGAAATAAAACAATGGAATAGGAATTGTTAGCTGGCCACTCTGGACCTAGCACTGTGGTAGGGATTTTAACACACCCATTAAATACTAACAATGTTCTGGGGGTGAGAATTATTGTCTCCATTTTACAGAAGGGGGCTCCAAAACCACAGCACTAACCAGCTCAGTTTGAATTGCCATGGAGAAGTAGAATCCAGACTCCTGCCCAGGTCTGTCTGGTTCTAAGTATCCTGTTTGTTTCAGTAAATTCATTTAGAATTTTTAACAGATATTTATCAGAGATTTAAAAAATTGAATGGCAGTCTTATTTGGACAGTGTTTTGCAAAGATAAGGAGCTGATTCAAAAATAAGAAAGAAAAAGGATAGGAATAGTCAGGCATTTCTATACCTAGGAATCATCAACAGTGTTTGCTAGGCAGAATTCTAAGATGGTTCAGGATCTCCTGCCTCTCATGTGCATACCCTGAATAATCCTAGTGACACTGAATGTGATCAATCGGACCCTTACAAGTAGTTTATGTCACATGGTACAATTGACGTTAAGAAAGGGAGATTACCCAGGTAATCCTAACATAATCTCTTGGAACCTTGGAAAGCAGAGAAACAATCAACAAAACCAAAAGACAACTGACAGAATGGGAAAAGATATTTGCAAATGACATATCAGATAAAGGGCTAGTATCCAAAATCTATAAAGAACTTATTAAACTCAACACCCAAAGAACAAATGATCCAATCAAGAAATGGGCAGAAGACATGAACAGACATTTTTCCAAAGAAGACATCCAAATGGCCAACAGACACATGAAAAAGTGCTCAACATCACTCAGCATCAGGGAAATCCAAATCAAAACCTCAGTGGGATACCATCTCACGCCAGTCAGAATGGCTAAAATGAACAAGTCAGGAAACGGCAGATGTTGGCAGGAATGCGGAGAAAGGGGAACGCTCCTACACTGTTGGTGGGAATGAAGCTGGTGCAGCCACTCTGGAAAATAGTATGGAGGTTCCTCAAACAGTTGAAAATAGAGCTACCTTACGATCCAGCAATTGCACTACTGGCTATTTGCCCCAAAGATACAAATGTAGGGAACCGAAGGAGTACATGTACCCCGATGTTTATAGCAGCAATGTCCACAATAGCCAAACTACAGAAAGAGCCAAGATGTCCATCGATGGATGAATGGATAAAGAAGACGTGGTATAACACACACACACACACACACACACACACACACACACACACTGGAATATTATGCAGCCATCAAAAGGAATGAAATCTTGCCATTTGCAATGACGTGGATGGAACTGGAGGGTATTATGCTGAGTGAAATAAGTCAATCAGAGAAAGACATGTATCATATGACCTCACTGATATGAGGAATTCTTAATCTCAGGAAACAAACTGAGGGTTGCTGGAGTGGTGGGGGTTGGGAAGGATGGGGTGGCTGGGTGATAGACATTGGGGAGGGTATGTGCTATGGTGAGCGCTGTGAATTGTGCAAGACTGTTGAATCACAGACCTGTACCTCTGAAACAAATAATACATTAGATGTTAAAAAAGAGGAAGAAGAAGAAGAAGATAGCAGGAAGGGAAAAATGAAGGGAGGGAAATCAGAGAGGGAGATGAACCATGAGAGACTATGGACTCTAAGAAACAAATTGAAGGTTCTAGAGGGGAGGTGGGTGGGGAGATGGGTTAGCCCGGTGATGGGTATTAAAGAGGGCATGTACTGCATGGAGCACTGGGTGTTATGCGCAAACAATGAATCATGGGACACTACATCAGAAACTAATGATGTAATGCATGGTGATTAACATAATAAAAAAATAGCAGAAAAAACAAAACAAAACAGAGCTTTCTCTCTGGCTGGTCACAAGAGGGAGAGCCTTCTTTGACTTCTGGCCTGGAAGAAAAGAAACACTCGTGTTTGAGCTGCTGAGAGGGGAAGCCCCTAGAAGCTGAACGGGTGCCAAACTGACAGCTAGCAGGAAATGGATTCTGCCATCAACCCTTGCGCTTGAAGAGAACCTCAACTCAGATGAGAACTACAGCCCTGGGATGATAGCTTGATTTCAGCCTCGTAAGATCCCCAGAAAGAACCCAGTCACACTGTGCCAGGACGTCTGACCTATAGAACCATGTGCTAATCAATTGTTCAAAGCTGCTAATTTGTGGTATTTTATCACACAGCTTTAGGAAGCTAATGCACAACAAAAACTATTTCTGGAATTTGTCTTATCTGACATTTTTACCAAAATTCAGCTGATTGAACAGTAAAATTATAGGAAGACTTTGCATATAGCAAAAGTTTGATCTGTGGGGAATACACTGAATGGAGATTGAGTTATGTGGACTGTGTGAAATGGCAGAAGTTTCAGTTGGGGATTCACGCAAGGCATTTCAGGAACGAGTAATCTCGATGATATTTTATTCTACGGCTTAGTATGAGGAAGTCTAAACCTCCCCAAAATATAAGCCATAAACTCTACCCTAGCCTTTTTTGGAGTCATAAAGGTGAAGTATTTTTTGTATTATTTTTCCAGTGGTTTAATTTACTGTGTGGTAGGGAAAGAGTACTTTTATTAGGTGTCCTCAAAGACCCTGACAATGAGCACAAGGTAGCTCTTTCAAATATTACAAAGAGAAATTATAAAACTGGAAGCTTAAAACATAGTGTTTTTTTTCTTAGTAGTTGGTAGTATATTTAAGAAATTTGTTACTTTAAGAAGTGTACAGGATGAACTTACAAAGGACTCAAAGTAGTGTTTAATAAATCTAATTATTATAAATTTAAAAAGAATTAAAGTCATGAATACATCCCCACATTTTTGAGGTCGTAAAATGGGGTTCTTATATCACTTTGCATAGTATCCCTGGTATATTTTAATTCATTTGTTCATTGTTCATGAAGTAGTCAAACCCATGTGGCATTTTTAATATTTGAAGAAATTTCCAGCATTGGATATATTTCTAATGTCAATATATAAAGCATAAAAATCACCTGTAAGCCTCAACAAGGAAGATTTGTTATCCTCGTTCTTTTGTGTATTTTTCTTTATTCACTACTAACTTTATAACATCAAGTTTTTAGTTACTAAATTCTTGATACAGAATGTGAATTTTACTTTTAATGATTCTTCTAGGAGTTGTTATGAGCACTTTAACCTGTGGAAATGCATGACAAACAGTAATTAAACTTTTAAACACAAATCTCCCTAACAAGACAGTGACAAAAGATCTAAAATGAAGACCTTGATTAATTTGCCATGTTAGACATCTCATTGTCATAGTTCCCTGGACTCAGGAGTGAAAAAGAATCATGTTGCTTTCATCTAAAAAATACAATTTAAAAACTGTCACTTTTCTCTTTGCAGGAATTTAAGGAGTCAAAGGCAATGTATTGGACAATTCCAAAGGACTATTACCCTTTTATCTGGATCTCTTCAGCATTTTTGAAAGGATTCTGCAATTTATTATGCCATTTACATTAAAGGTCTATTTCATGGGATTCTATTGTATTATTTGTATAATAACTTCCCAATTTGAATATAAGATGAAGATATACCATTTCTTTTGTTTATGTTTATTGAAATATAACCCCTTTGTGCACAAATGTTTTGTTCAAGTTTAATGAATAAATAAAGTTCACAGAGTAGGTCCCACCAGAAACTACATGGCTATGATTCAAACTGGAGTCAGACCTGTAGTATCTATGGTGGTTGCATTTGCCTACATACCCCTGGGATACTTTATGATGTTTAGGGAATACTGTGTTATCCATTGACTTGGGGATCCTAGCTTTAAGAAACAAGTCACTTTATCCTTGGTGTAGCTACAGCAATAACATAAAATCGTTATTAGAAAAAGCAATAAAAGGAAGATATAGTTTACTCTGTACACTTCACGTAGTTTTAGAAGGATACAACTGGAAGAAAAGCTTGTGCAAGAAAACTGAGGGAAACTAGTGAAGTTGAGGATTGCAAAGACAGGTAGAAAATACAGTCACATTTGTGCTCTAATCAGAACATAATCCGTTGTGAATGTTTGTAAAACGAGTGTTTCTAGCCAGTCACACTCTTCTTTGTATCAAAGCTACTTTACTGTGAAGAAATGAGTGATGGAATTCTTTGTAACAATGTTTCATTGGTCGTATAGTAGTTTCCTGTTGCTCCTATAGAAAATTACCACAAATTTAGTAGGTTAAGACAACTAAATTTATTATTTTACAGTTTTGGACGTCAGAAATCCAAAATGGGTTGGCAAGGGGTGGCAACTTGGTTGGAAGGTGAAGTCTAGGAAACTTACTTTGGAGCTGCCTTGTCAGAGCAAGCTTGATATTTTTATATGAATTTTATGTTTATATATGCTGGCAGACTGAAGACAAGACCTAACAACTCAGGAAACAACAGATGTTGGAGGGCATGCAGAGAAAGGGGAACCCTCATACACTGTTGGTAGGAATGGAAACTGGTACAGCCACTCTGGAAAACAGTATGGAGTTTCCTCTACAATCAAAAATAGAGTTACCCTATGGCCCAGCAATTGCACTACTAGGTATTTACCCAAAAGATACAAACCTAGTGATTCAAGAAGGCACATGCACCCCAATGTTTATAGCAGCAATGTCCACAAGAGCCAAACTGTGGAAAGAGCCCAGATGTTCACTGACAGATGGATAAAGAATATGTGGTATATATACACAATGGAATATTACTCTGCCATTAAAAAATGCATTATGCTAAGTGAAATAAGTCAGCCAGAAAGACAAATACCATATCATTTCACTCATGTGTGGAATTTAAGAAACAAAAGAGAGGAACATAGGGGAAGTGAAGGAAAAATAAAATAAGATGAAAACAGAGACTAGAGTTAAGAGACTAGAGTTAAACTAGAGTTAAGAGACTCTTAACTCTAGGAAACAAACTGAAGGTTGCAGGAGGGGAGGTGGGTGGGGGGAGGGGTAACTGGGTGATGGGCATTAAGGAGGGCATGTGATTGAATGAGCACTGGGTGTTATATGCTACTGATGAATCACTAACCTCTACCTCTGAAACTATTAATACAGTATGTTAACTAAATTGAATTTAAATCAACTTAAAAAGACTTTTGAAGTCAAATTGTTCCCTTTTTCTCCCCCCTCAAGCCAAACCCTTGGTTCTAACATTGCTAGTGTTAGAAAATTCTGCTTAAAGGAATGGAAAAGAGGAGACAAGGCAGGCAAGTTGGTTCCGCTGCGTGGAATTGAATTGGTGTTAACACTGATTAAACCAGTTCTCTCTTGGACATTTTATTTTATCCATTAGGTCAATTCAATGTCAGTATGCTAATATAACTCAGTTTCACTCAATTTCTCAATATCTAAGATTTGATACCCTTTACCCAAATTCTGTCTTCAGAAACTCATGTATATTTGGAACTTAGTCTTTGATTAGAATTTCACATGTAAAGTAAGAGTTCTCTTTGTGACATACTAAACTTAATTTTAATGTCAGACCCAGAACTTTGAAATAAACTTGATTATTTAGGAGACTAATCTTGATAATATTATGGGAATTTTAGGTTTCAGGTTTCTCTAGTTCTTGTAGTCTGCGTATATGGGTTTCATCAGTATCTATTTTCCTCATGTAGATTAGCAGCCTCCTGGTGTCTCTAAAGATTTAGAGTTAATAAAGCACTTGCCTTGTGATCATAAAATGGTCTAATATATTTGAGTAAAAATTTCCATATATTTAGGGCAATTATTTTTTCAGTTTCCTTGTATATAGGATCCTATGTGTTAGATAGATGTTAATAAAGATGTTCATTACAGTGTTTTATATGCTGGCTCAAATTGTTAAAACAAAGCAAAATAAAACATTCAAATAGAACCCTGGGAAATTTTCACATATGTTGTTGATAAATTGGAATACAATGTGGTTGTAAAAAGGAACTAGGCACATTTATGTGTATTGGTATAAAACTATATTCACGTGATATAATAATTAAAAAATCAGCTTTAAAACTAAGCATTTGTGATTCCACAAATTTTGCTAAAATGTATGCATATAATTATGCATGCTTAGAATAGAATCTGGAAGGAAATACACTTGTACATTGAACTGTTACTAATTAAAAATAACCCAGAATACTTATTATATGTCAAGCTCTGTTCTAAATGTTTTATATGTATCATTTTATGTAATTCCACAAGAAGCCTATGAAATATTATTATCTTGATTTTATAGATGAAACCAAAGCTCAGAGAGATGAAATAACTTGGCAAAGACAATTGGTTATCTAACACTCTCTTTGGGAAGTGAATGTTCAGAGGACTCTTACCTCTACTTTGTTCATAGCCTATGCTGGAATTTTCATAATGAGTGTGTATGTATTTCTCACATAATTATGAAAAAAAAAAGTATTTTTCATTTGGGAAAAAAAAAGGATCCCTATAAAGGAGGAAATCAGTTGTGAACATCTGGCTGCAATTTACCTGACATGATACATTATTTAAAATGTAAGAAAACTGATACTTGAAAACCTATCTTACTGTGTTTTCAGAATCCATTACTTTTGGAAAATAAATTCAAATTCAATTTCAAAATTCCCACACAAATAATTGAATAAAAATTCAATGATTGTTTTTAGTGTTTACATGTAAATTCCATCTTTTCCTAAATATTAATTTTCACATGAAGCTGCAAAACATGTGAAATAGTATCTTCATTTTAAAATTAGTCTAGGGGCACTTGTTGGTAGAGCATGTGACTTTTGATCTCAGGGCCACGAGTTCACACTCCACACTGGGCATAAAGCTTACTTAAAAAAAATAAAGTAAAATATAATTAGTCTATAAAATTTTAAAAGTAACATAATATCAATATGGTATAATAGCTAAAGGGTTTTGCTTAAAAATCACTTGGTTTTAGTTGAATTGTTTTAACAGATTCACAGAAAGAAACAAAGGACAAATTATACACATCAGTTGGTGTTCTAGCTAGTTATCTGTTGCAAACCACCCCAGTAATTAGTACTTAAAAATCACTATTTCGTATTATTTTGCACAGTTCTCTAGATTAAGTTCTGATCTGGGTGATTGTAGCTCAGTTTCCTTCATGTTGTTGCAGTTAGAGTGTGATTATGGTGGCAGTCATCTGAAGCCTGGCCTGGACTGACCTGGACTGGATATCCAAGATAGTGCACTTTACCTCGCTGGTAGTTGAAGGTGGCTGGTGGTTGGGAGTTTATATATACTATATACTAGAATGCTTACATACGCCTTCTCCAAGGGGCTTGGGTTTCTCAGAAAAAGGTGTTTTAGTTTCTAGGGGAAACATCCCAAAAATGAGTGTTGTGAGCTTTACAAGAAGCAGAACGTGGAAGTTGCTAGGCCAATGAATCGCTAACCCCAGTACCAGTACAGCATCATGTCTTTCATATTCTACTGGCCAAAATGTCACAGCGCCCACCTATACTCAAGAGAGCAGAGAAATGCTCCCCATTGTGATGGAACAGTGGTAAGAAGCAGGAGACAGAGGAAATCTGCGTGAAGCTGTCTTTGGAAAGGCAACCTGCTGCAGCTGACTAAGAAGCAAACTTCACCTAGTCTTTGCAAAATATATTTGATGTAAAAAAATTATTATGTCATTGACAAGAAATGGCTAAATTCCTGGATACATGAGCCTGATTACCACAGGTATTATCTTTCCCATTGATAGTGATTATTTTAAATGATGCTGTATATGCCAGTTTATATTTCTGACAATTTATTTTTCTGTATCAGTTGCTTTTTTTTTTTTAATCACAGGTGAATGGAGACGTGTAGAGTGGGAGAGTGGGAATAAAGACTAGCAGTAAAGAGTAAATCCACAAACAGAAACCATAAAACCATAAAATAAATTTGAGGATAAATGCTGTTAATCTGCAAAGTTAATTTTTAAAAGAAGGGAGATCATTCTTTCTATATTTGCAATAATACATATCTTTGTTCCCTGTAATTTATATAGACTTTTCATACATATTTCCTGTTTTGAGTCTGCATAAAATTTTTTACAGATCAGGAACCTGAGAGATAAGTAAGTTAAGTGATGTCCTTAAAGTCACATAGCTAATAATGGAGATGGAAGCACCGGTCTTCTGTCTCTAGGACCCCTATACTTTGGATCGTAGTACCTTTTAGTCTTTTCTTTCTGAAAAGCACATGAGGAAACAAGAATGAGCAAAGACAGCCATGTAATTTTGGGTTAGCTACATGACCTTTTTAATCTGGAGAAGAAATAAAATGGGGATGACAGAAACAGTGTCTACCTTGTATAACTGTTGGGAAAATTAAGTGGGAAAGTGTAATAAAGTCAAAAAGAATGTTTGCTGGATGTACTCTCATACTCTTATTATGACAGTTATTATTAACATTACATTAAAAAGACAATATGATACAGCAGAGCAAACATGGAGTCAGGTGGATCTAATTTTTATTGGTAAAAATCGCTACAATTTTTTAAGGCAAAAAAAAAAAAACCCAACACTTGGTGAAAATACCTTTCTGACATTAAAATAGCCTGGGAAACTTCTGTTGAACTTGTCCATGTACTAGTCACTTTTGGAAGACTACACTATGGAAAAAGCAAATTCTTAAATCTCAGTAGTCTACTCCAAAAATGGCTATCTTCTGCTCCTGTTAAACATACTCTTAGCTGTGGGTTGTCTGTGGCTCTGCTTCTAGATCCTTCTTTATTCCAGGATCCAGGCTGACAGGGCTGTCACTATTTGGGACACACTGTTCTTATGGCAGAGGGAAAACGCAATGACTGAACAATATAGTAGCTCTTAAAACTTTTGTTCAAATGTGATATATGTCACTTACACTCACATCTCATTAGCCCAAGACATATTGTATGGTTAAGCTCAACATCAACATGATAAGGATGCTAATTCTCTCACAGGAAGATGATTAAATAATTAGAAACAATAAAATCATCGTTGTAGTCTGAGATAAGAAACATGTGACTGAAAGTTCCTGGAGGCCAAAAAAAAATCTGAAATACTTTAAAATATTTGTTTCTCACTACCTGGCGTACAACTTCATACACTGTAGGTGCTCATTAAATATTAACTGGTGAATTCATGATATAGACAAAGATTAACATGCTGCAGCAGACCTTTCCACTGTGACCTTTTATCTCCCCTTGCTCCAAATGGAAGAAGCAATGACTAATATTTAAATTTCTGTTGCTAACCTAGATGTGTATCTAAACATACTCAGAAAACGAATAAAGTGCTCTTTATATGACTGCAATCATAATGAAGGAGAGCAAGCTATTACAGACAATTAGGTCAAGTTAAAGTAGTTAATTAATTCATTCAACAAATACGCTATTAGAGGTTTCCATGTGCCAGGCAATGAACAAGTATCTAAAGATGAATAAGAATCAGATCCTTGCCCTTAGTGAGGTATAGGAACACCTAATCAGGTCCATAGTTAAGCTTTATAGTGAAAAGTTTTGTGGGTTAATCTGTTTTAATTTTTTTTAAAAAATTTTTTATCTATTCATTTGAGAGAGAGAGAGAGAAAGAGAGAATGAGTGGGGGGGGGTGCAGAGGGAGAGGGAGAAGCAGACTCCCCGCTGAGCAGGAAGCCCAACACAGGGCTTGATCCCAGGACCTGGAGATCATGATCTGAGCCAAAGGCAGATGCTTAACCATCTGAGCCACCCAGGTGTCTCTGTTGTTTTAATTTTAATGTCCCACTCTAGAGTGGGGAGGTATGTATGTGTGAAGGTATATAATTATTTTAGTAAAACTACTTTCTTTGAAAGTAAAGACAATAGTATTTTTTTTCTAATGTCCTTAAAAATAGAAGATAGCATTGCACACAGAGATATTTTGAAGAGGCCTCCTAAATTACGAGCAAAATGATCTTTATACATTATGGGAAATAACTATTTAAAAGTGAATTTGTATACAAGAGTTAGAGTTCAACCTTCAAACTTTATATCATCTTGTGATGAGAATTTTAAATGCTAAATTACTTTGATAAGACTTATGTATGTACAGAAAAAGTAACCTGTAGTGCTTTAGTTAGCACTTTCTTCTACAAAGAGACCATATTCAAGAACTTTCCATTTCCTTCCTTTTTCTTAACATAACAAGATATAAGTCACCTATATACCCAAAAAGATATCTAGAGACTAATGAGAATGTATGAGCACTAGTGGAAATAATAGGAACATTTCCAAAGTTGACTTAAGCATTAAGCAAATACTGAATATAAGTTAATAAATAAAATTAGAGTTTCTAAAATCTCTTCCTAATTAACAACCTGTTACATAAAACTGGTGGGGTTTTTGATATCACAGTTTTTAATGAGTTATTTAAAATCAGAAAAGACATATTAAGTCCCTGGCAAAACATTTAAAAGCATTCTTAAAAATGGCTTATTGCTTTAACTGTAGGAACTGTTTCTGTGGTAAACTGACACACTTGATTTTTACTGATAGAAAATAACACACACAACGCTTTTATAGAATTATCATAATTTGAAGTTATTTACTTACATTGGTGTAGATGTCATTTGGGGAAGTTTATCAGAAGAGCCTTTAAAATAAATGTTTCCCCCTTCATATACTGCATATATATATATATATATATATATATGTATATATATATATATATATACACACACAGTGGAATATTACTCAGCCATCAGAAAAAGAAATCTTACCATTTGCAATGACATGGATGGAACTAGAGGGTATTATGCTAAGCGAAATAAGTCAATCAGAGAAAGACAATTATCATATGATTTCACTCATATGTGGAATTTATGAAATAAAACAGAGGAACATAGGGAAAGGGAGGGAAAAATAAAATAAGATGAAATCCAAGAGGGAAACAAACTATAAGAGACTCTTAACTCTGGGAAACAAAATGAAAGTTGCTGGAAGGGAGGGGGGAGGGGGGAGGGGTAATTGGATGATGGGCATTAAGGAGGGCACGTGATGTAATGAGCACTGGGTGTTATATGCAACTGATGAATCACTAAACTCTACCTCTGAAACTAAAAAAGAAAAAAAAACAAGAACAAAAACAAAAACAAAAAGCAAAAAGCAAAAAAAAAATTAAAAATAAAGAAGATGAAAGTGATCTGAATAAAGTGTATGATGTTCTGATACAAAATAGTTTTTTTTCTTAAAAGGGTTGTACCCATCTAAAGGAATAAATAGATGGTTTACAGGGGGCAAATATGTAAAAGTCTTTTGATATCAAATGATTTAGAAATCAGAGAACCATAGCATTTCAGAATTCATCAATTTTAGGCTCCTCAATTAACAGTTGAGGAACCTAAGCCAGAGAATTTAAGGAACCAGACTCCAAAGTAATAGATAATTTCTATAGAACTCAATTACAGGACCTTGTTTAAAGAGCTCTATATCAAAGAATCCCAATGAATTATTTGGAGAAAAATCAATGTGAGAATTAGTTGTGATCAGTAGCAGCAGAATGAGTAATAAAGGTGCTGACTTATGCCAGAAACTACATAAAATGCTCTCAATATTTGCTATTAACCCTAGTACCAATATCACTATTTGCAAAGCGATTTTATTTTAGAATGTTTAAAAGCAAGGATAAAAAAAACAAAAGCTAATGTCTCTCCTAGTTTACCATTTCTATGACTTCACACTATGCAGCCAGCCAATATTATAATATTTTATAATATTATTTCCAAGTTAGCCAATTGGTTTTTTGTAGTCATTGTCATTATTAGTCTTTGTTGCAACCACTTTAAAATTAAAGCTTTATGTTTGAACATAGAATGCCACAAGAAAACATGTGGGATCCAAGCAATGATGATGATATCTATATTGATGAGGAAAGGTAGCCCCTATAAGTGTGTCTGCATGAACCGTGTAGCTGAGCTACGGCTGTGTCTATGTGGACAGTGGGCAGGTGGACTGTGTGGATGTGTGCCTGAAGTGCGTTTGTCACTCATGATATTTAACTGATGGAGTTCTGTCTGAATCATGGGAACACAATTTACAATGTAGAGTTGTCTCACAGAAATATATTAGTTAATAAAACAGGGTAGAAGCTATTCTCATCTTTAGAAATGGACACCCACCTGGACATTAGTTCTAGCTTTTTAAAATATTTGTTTTCTGACAGATCAACTTGACCTATATGTTTGTCTGTGATGAAATCAATTCTCTTTGGGGGTAAACTCCAAAAAGTAGTGAAGATACTAACTGTAAGAATAATTCTTGTGTGGCAACTAGCCAGGAGCATCATGTTCTCAAAATGCAAAAAAGTAACTGCCAAATTGCACTGCTACAAAATTTATGAATAAGGAACCAACTTTTTCCTCTGTGATTGGACGTTTACATTTCTGAAGCATTTCTGTACTATTTCATAATTTCTTGTGAATATAAGCCTGTGGTCTTAGAGATACTTGTGCTGACAAGCTCTTTTTACCTCTCAGGAAGTAGCTAACTTATAGCCCCCACATGAGAACAGGAGCAAAAGCAACACTTCCCTGGCTTCAAGAAGAATTCAGGGAGAGGAGAGGCCAGAAGCTAAAAGGTAAGAGCCCACATAGCCAGGCTGGGGACAGCCAGGAGTCTGCATGTAGCTGGGTGGCTAGCAACCGAATTAAAAAGGGGACACAGGGGCAGAAAAGAATGTGTCACGCCCCAGCTTGGATTGTTTAACCTTTACGTATAAAAAGATACCTGCTGAATTCAAGGTTAAAAGTGTTATACCTTTGCCAACTAGTGAAACTGGTCAAGCATGAAAAAGAATTTGTTTTTGGAACCTACAGTTTTAATGTCTTAGATCGTACTTCCAACACCAAAACTGAAGAAAAACCAGATAAAACTAATATGTTCTCTTGAGCTGTTTGTTCAAAATAAAAATAATTTTATTTCTACAAATACTTGTGATTTAAATATATTGCAGAGCGACAGAAGATTAAAGCGGTTGTAATCAGATTCTTTAAAAGGTGACTCTAGACAATGGCTCATTCCATGATTCACCCTCTTGAAATAACTAAGTATGAGGGCATTTTTTTCCAGGGTGTTAGTCTCTGCAAGGGTGTTAGTTGTTGATATGGAATGATTCTTATACAGAACCAGGGTAGTCAGCTAGTTTCATACTTAAAATATAGAATTGAAATAGCTTTTTTTGTTTTATAATCTGGAAAAATTCTTTCCATTGTCTGTTGGATTTTATAGCATCAAAATTTTTGCTCCGTAGTGGGTTTCTCTCAGATCTGTAATTTTTATTTATATTCTAGAAACACCACAATTAGACATCTAATTTATATTGAAAATTCATGACATATAATGTGTATGCTTCCGTTTTCTTTTAAGCATTTTATTTTCATCTATTCATATTTTTGCTGTGACTGTTGCTTATGCTATGAAGTAACAGTGATAGTTGTTATTTTTGCTGAAAAGAATGAACATCTCTTTCTTTAAAGCAATTTTTTAAAGATTTCTTTTAGATTTTACTTATTTGAGAGAGAGAATGAGGGGGGGGAGGGTCAGAGGGAGAAGCAGACTCCCCCCTGAGCAGGGAGCCCGATATGGGACTCGATCCCTGGACTCCAGGATCATGACTTGAGCCAAAGGCAGTCGCTTAACCTACTGAGCCACCCAGGCGCCCCAGGAATTTTTTATTCTTAAGTATAAATAAAAACTTTGGCTTTGCCATGCAATATACAAAATTTTAAATCAAAACCTTAAAACTTATTATTGATTTATAATGTGGAACATTGTATTAAAATATTGCTTGTATATAATTAAAAAGCTGGGAAACTGAGACAGGCTTTAGTTGTAAGGATATGGGTTTGACAGTGTAACACATAGGTTCCTCCCTGTGTACATTTTCTGCCTTATGAACACTGTGCATATTTCTTATACTGAGATTGGGCGTCTGGTGTAGTGTTCTGCATCGGTTGAGCAGAGGCTTTGGGATGAGTTCAGGCAATTCCAATGTAGACAAAGGATAAGCGAGTGGAGTTTTAGCTACCCAAGGAAAAAAGGTCAGTCCTTAGCTCAGGTGTTGGAACATGGGAGGCACACTTGTCTCTCTCTGGGCCCTGCTCACTTAGGTTAGGCTTTGAGGAAGTTCAGAATGTTGCCAGGTGGTCAGAGAAGGGTAACCTCTACCAAAGAGAAGCAGCTGCTTAGGAATCCCAAACATATTGGGATCTTGCAAACTGTCTTTTTAATGTCTACGTTCCTTTCTTTGTCTTGTCCATGTTGCTGTTCATGGCCCCTTGGCAAAGTCTGATTTAAATGTTCTAGCATGAACTCAGCTCTTCTAGAATCTATCTTCAACTTGGGTATTCACACTTAATGCCAAATAGCCTGGTATAACCATGGCAGTAGGGAATAATGCTTGCCCTTGTGGAGATCCTACTGCTATTGTTAACAGTTGAGGATAAGAGTAGGTTTTGGTCCTTCTTCAAACTGTCACTTATTTAAGAAACACAAGGTCACTTTCCATAGGCTAACTATTTTTGACACTTGTAATTTGAGTGACCGCCAGTAAATGAAAGATGGCATATTCACTGAGTTTAAATGCGCAGTAACAAGCATTTTCCAGGCAGGGACACCAGCCAAGGGTTTGAGTTTGATCTTTGCCGCATATTATCTGAGGAACCTTGCTTTCTTCATCTAAGAACTCAGCTAATACTAAGTCCTTGGTGGATGGTGTTCAGCATGGAATCATATAATGACTAACATGAAAGTGCTGAATATATAAACTGTACTATTAAGTAAGCAACAATTGACTAGAGTTCTAAGGTATGTGAGCATTTACATGTGAATTACTCCATTTTGTACCCTATGTCTTGATTAACACAATATGTAAATTTGTGTGTGCATGCACACATGCACAAACATGCGCGTATGCGCGTGTGCACACACACACACACACACACACACACACACACCCCTACTTCAGTGGTGGTTTTATTTGCATGGCCTAGAACACCATTATGCTTTTCATAGCCGATAATACATCTAGGATGAAATCTATCAAAGAATGCCCTTGCAACAATTCAATGACTTCTTGTGTTATGTCCTTGAATTTCCAGATTTAACTATCTACTATTCTTTAAAATAATGAAGTGGAAATTGAGTTCAAAGTTTATAAAGTGCAGACTGAAAAAACTAACCCAACATGTTGACTGTTGGACGAAAGCATATAAATTAAGAGTTTTGCCAGTAAGATCCTTTTCAATAGTAAGAAGTGACTTCATGGTATTGTCTCCTTATGGTTATAGACAGTGTCTGAATCTAATAATCTGTCAATTTACGAAATAGTCCCTTTTTCCCTTAACATTCTCTTGTGCCTGATTTATTGTGGGATTATTTAAGACATATTTTTCCAATAAAACTCACAGCTATTCTTTATAAGAGGCTTAAAATGTATCTAAAATAAAGCTTTCATTGGGCACTCATTCTCTAATAACAATAAACTAGTGAAATTCAAAATTATTCTTCCAAAACTTAAAACATATTTTTCTCTTCTATATCCCCCCACATATAATTCATTCAAAAACAAATATACACGCATATATGTTGCTTCCTTGATCCTGTTTTCCATCCACATTTCTATCTTTCCTTTTTTTCTAATCTCTCGTTACAGAATCTCTGTGTAACATGGTTAAGACCTGCATTTTTTCTACCTAATTTACAGATATGAACTAGAGAGTTTAAATGACATGGCCAAGGTTGAGGAATAAGGCAGAAATTTCACAGGTACTGAGTCCCAGTTAAAAGCGTTAGCACAGACCTTGAGAGTGTTATATTTGCAGAATTCTTCTCAATGAATTTTCTTAACTCTGCCAACATAAAGCAAGCCATGTACTCCCGAGGAAATTGAGGTCCAGAGAGGTGAAGAGAATTCACCAACCCCTAAAATTGCTATACAATTGATCTGTTCTGCTTTTCTTTCTTAGAAAACCTTGGGAAGACCTCCTGTGGTAAATTTAAAGAGACATCTATACAGGTTATTTCCCTTATTATTTTTATGAGTGACCTTGACCACTAATTCTTTGTAACATTAAGGATGAGAAGGATTATTGGTTTAGGATTAAGGAAGTACAACACAATATTTTTGCATCTATAAAATTACAACATGATCCTACTTCTGAGGTTTATTAAAGGGTAGATCCTCATTCTGTTCATTTTTAGCTCCCTTAGATCAATATATCTTTTGCGTCAAACTTTTTGTCCCATATTTCATAAGCTTAGAAAATTCATAATAGCTTTCTATAGTTTCTCCAAACCCCACCTGGTTAAAATAAGTTTAGCATTAAGTTAAACATGTGATTCGGAGCCATTTTTTGTTTCTGAAGGCTAATTCAGCTCAGCGATGGATTAGTGATGGCATATCCCCTTAACCTCCAAAGTAATTTGTTTTTATGTTCTCAGCCTGGAATCATGCCCTCACTATTAATATTTCATACCAATAAGTAAGGGCTTCAATATGCCCATCTGCTAGGCTGGCATAATTCCTACTGCCCATATCTAAATATTGCCCCTAGGAATGAGCAATGATTTTCAGCCTCCTTCGGTTGCCATGGTATTTTTTTTCCTACACAATGCTTAGACTAGAGTAACATATTTCTTTCCTGATCATCAGTTGTTTAAATAACATGTGCAAATAAATTACTTTGTTTGAAAAAGACCAAAACCTCACTAGCCCTAGGAAATGTTTCCATTTCCATAAGTTAGACAACATAGGTTATTTCAATAGATTTTCATTATTTAGTATATCCCCCTGCTAAGGTATAATAATGCTTTACATATAAATGTTAGGAAAAATTAGTAGCGTACAGAATGATCTTGATAAACACCAAAGGCTGACAATTTTTACTGAATGGCAAAATAAGGTGGGAAAGGAAAAAGTCAGTGTTATGTTGCTGTATGAGATCTCAACCGGTCCCATTAAATACACTTGTGATGTACAATGATGGTGTAGAGTGGAGACGTATGTCCATTTCCATGACTTTAAACATATTAGGACATTGGAAATCGGAAGTCTCCCAACATAATTACAAGGGATGTGAAACTCTATTTATAAAATTTCATCATCTGAAGAGTTTTCCCGTTATCTTTTAGGTTTGGGACCAGGAGAGTGGTTTGGAATGTCCTGACATCTGATTCAAATATGAGCTTCTTCATTCTGAGGCATGTGACGTTGGCCAAATTACTGAGCCTTTTGTACCTTTGTTTCCTCATTTATAAAGCATGGGATAATAAAGGGTTTTTGTGGGGAAAAATAAAATAATGTTTATAAAAGTGCTGGGTATTAAATAATTAAATATTAGCTTATCATTTATTGCTTTAAGACATTTACAAGTCATTTTAATTTTTCTGGGAACCTTGCACTGCCATGTTAATGCTCAGAATGGAGACCTGAAAGTGTTTGAAAGAATTCAATCCAAGAGGTCACTGCCTTCTGGGGAGTCTACTAGCACCAAAACTTTCCTCTGAAACAAGCACCTTGTGTTTGTCATTCTGTGTTTTTCTTTTACATCATATTTCATGGAGTTTGCCAGCCTCATAGCTAGGACACTTACCTGGGTTTAATGTCTTTTCTAAATCTGTTTTTGTATAAAGCATGGTTACTTTGTTCTAGTCCAATTTTATTTAGGCAGATCATAATATTTGGGGACTTGCAGGTGCTCAATAAAGGATTCATCATCATTTGCAGTTTATTTATTTATAACAAGATTAGAATGAGGTTTCCTTGCAAACTCAGTTCATATGGCCTACCCTATTGACATAAACTACCTGCCTAAATTGAACTGGTTGGCTTAAAAATATGATCATTAAGTACAAGGAAGGAAAAATAATTTACCACATTATGTAAACAACATTAATTCATTATTCATTTAAGCAGACACTTATTAAGTATCTAATAAAGACCAGATACTTTGCTTGAAGCTGCAAAGACAAATAAGACACAGTAATTGCCTTTGTGGGGCATTCATTCTGATGAGCAAAGCTGAGGGTCATGGAGAGATCAAATCTGTATACACCAAAGTGTAATATTTTTGTTTCAGCAACTCTAAGAGAATTATGCACTGAACACAAGGTACCCAAAGGGAAAGTGAGACAATTCTACCAGGTAGGTAAGTATCAGAAGTGCCATTATTTTTCAAATAGCTTTTGAGAAGCCTTGTTCCAAAAGATGAGCAGGATTTATCAGCTGGACGAGGATGCTGCAAGGGTTCAGGCATTCGAAAGGTATAGTTTATTGATGACATGTCAATGTCATTGACATTGATGACATCAATCAATGACATGTCAATCTTTTTTTAAAGATTTCATTTTTTTTTATTTGAGAGAGACAGAGATAGAGAGAGTGCACAATCGAGGAGGAGAGGGAGAAGCAGGCTTCCCGCTCAACAGGAAGCCAGACGTGGGGCTTGATCCCAGTCCCTGGGGTCATGACCTGAGCCAGAGGCAGACATTTAACTGACTGAGCCACCCAGGCACCCCTACTTATTTCTATTTCATTAAAAATTTTTTTCCGCTATTTTTTCCTTTTATTTGTCTCCAAACCCATTATTATTTTTTTTATTAACATATAATATATTATTTGTTTCAGGGGTACAGGTGTGTGATTCACCAGTCTTACACGAGTCACAGCGCTCACCATAGCACATACCCTCCCCAGTGTCCATCACCAGCCACCCCATCCCTCCCACCCCCCTGCATTCCAGCAACCCTCAGTTTGTTTCCTGAGATTAAGAGTCTCTTATGGTTTGTCTCCCTCTCTTTAAAATTTTATTTATTCTTTTTACCACTATCCATTACCTATTTGCTTATTTGCTCAATCCCAGTATACATGTATAGTTGTATAAGAATTGTTAACCTGTACTTCCACGGGAAACAACTTTTTAAAGTAGTTAGCACAGTGCTTATGTATCATTCCTTTACTCCTTATTCTTAGAGTTTCCACTAATTTCTTAAGTTACTTAGGTAAATTTTACCCCCATTGCCTTCAATGAAGTTATGTCATACATCTGTAATATAAATTCTTTTTATTTATTTTTGTATTTTTATTTTTTAGTATCTGTGAGCCTTTTTTTTTCAGATTCCACATATAAGAGAGATCAGACAGTATTTGACTTTCTTTGTCTGACTTATTTTACTTAGAATAATGCCCTTGAAGGTCCATCAATGTCATAAGTGGAAAGATTTCATTCTTTTTATGGCTAAATAATATTCCATTGTGTATATATTCCACAATTTCTTTATTCATTCATTCATCAATAGACACTTAGCTTGTTTCCATGTTCCATATTGTAAATAATGCTGCTGAACATGAGGTACACATATCTTTTCATGTTATTGTTTTAATTTTCTTTGGATAAATGCACAGAAGTGGAATTACTAGATTATAGGGTAGCTCTATTTTTAAGTTTTTGAGGAATTTAACTGGCTTTCCATAGTGGCTGCACCAACCAGCATTCTCACCAACGGAAGAGTTCACTTTTCTCCACATCCCATCAACATTTGTCATTTCCTGTCTTTTTGATAATAGCCATTCTGACATGTGCAGGTGACATCTCATTGTGGTTTTGATTTGCATCTCTGATGATTAATGATGTGGAGCATCTTTTTATGTACCTGTTAGTAATATGTATGTCTTCTTTGGAACAATTTCTATTCAGATCTTCTGCTTAATTGGATTGTTTCTTCATTGTTGAGTTGTAGGAGTTTTTTATATATTTTGGATATTAGCCCCTTATTGGATATATGATTTGCAAATATTGTCTCCCATTCATAGATTGACTTTTCATTTTGTTGATGGTTTCCTTTGCTGTGCAAAAGCTTTTTAGTATGATGTAACCCCACTTACTTATTTTTACTGCTGTTACTTTTGCTTTTGGTATCAGATTTAAAAATCATCATCAAGATCTATGCCAAGGAATCCACTGCCTGTTTTCTTCTAGGAGTTTTATGGTTTCAGGTCTTACATTCAAGTCTTTAATCCATTTTGAGTTAATTTTTGTGTCTGGTGTAAGATAGTGGTTGAGTCTCATTATTTGGCATGTGGGTCTCCAGGTTTCCCTCTACCATTTAGTGAAGAGACTGTCCTTTCCCCATTGTATGTTCTTGGCTCCTCTGTTGTAAATTAATTGACCATAAATGCATGGGTTTGTTCCTGAGCCCCTTATTCTGTTCCATTGATCTTTGTATCTGTTCTTACTCCATTATCATTCTGTTTTAACTACTACAGCTTTGTAAAATAGTTTGACATTAGAGACTATAACACCTCAACTTTGTTCTTTCTCAAGATGGTTTTGGCCATTCAGGGTATTTTGTGGTTCCATACAGAGTTTAGGGTTTGCCCTATGTCTTTGAAAAATGCTGTTGAAATTCTAATAGGGATTGCATTGAATCTGTAGATTGCTTTGCATAATAAGGACATTTTAACAATACTGGATCTTTCAATCCATGAGCATGGAATATCTTTCCATCTGTTTGTGTCTTCAATTTCTTTCATGAATGTCTTCTAGTTTGCAATATACATATCTTTCACCTTCTTAGTTAAATTTATTCCTGGTATTTTATTCTTTTTGATGCAATTATAAATGAGATGGTTTTCTTTATTTCTATTTCTGATAGTTTGTTATTAGTGTATATGCAACATATCTTTGTGTATTGATTTTGTACACTGCAACTTGATTGAACTTGTCTCAATAGTTTTTTGATGGAGTTTTTAGGATTTTATATATATATAAAATGTCATCCGCAAATAGTGACAGTTTTATTTCTTCATTTCCAATTTAGATGCCTTTATTTCTTTTTCTTGACAAATTGCTCTGGCTAGGACTTCCAATACTATGTTGAATAGGAGACATGAGAGTGGACATCGTTATCTTGTTTCGGATCTTAGAGTAAAGGTTTTCAGCTTTTCACCATTAAGTATGATGGTAGCTATGGGTTTGTCAACTATGGCCTTTATTATGTTGAGGTACTTACCATCTATACCACTTTGTTGAAGACTTTTTATCAAAAATGGGTGTTGGATTTTGTCAAATGCTTTTTTCTGTGTCTATTGAGATGATCATATGAATTTTACTCTTCATTTTGTTAATGTGGTATATCACGTTGACTGGTTTGTGGATGCTGAGCCAACCTCTTGTTCCTAAAATCATGGTCTATGATAGTTTTAATGTGTTGTTGAATTCTGTTTACTAATATTTTCTAAGGGTTGTTGCACCTATGTTCATTAGAGATATTGGCCTAATTTTCTTGCCTGTGGTATTCTTATATGGTTTTGGTGTCAAGATAGTGCTGGCCTCATAAAGTGAATTTGGAAGAGTTCCCTCTTCAAATTTTTTGGAAGAGTTCCCTCTTCAAATTTTTTGGAAGAGTTTGAGGATCGGTATTACTTCTCTCTTTTGAATGTTTGGTAGAATTCACTAGTGAAACCATCTGGTCCTGGATTTTGTTGTTGTTGTTGTTGTTTTGGGGAGGTTTTTGATTACTGATTCAATCCCCTTACTAGTAATTGTTCTGCTCAGATTTTCTATTTCTTCCTGATTCAGTCTTGGAATATCTTATGTCTCTTGGAATTTGTTCATTTCTTTTAGGTTGTCCAATTTGTTGGTATATAATTGTTCATAGTAGTGTCTTTGATTCTTTGTATTTCTGTGGTATCAGCTGTAACACCTGGTCTTTCATTTCTGATTTCATTTATTTGAGCCTTCTCTTTTTTCTTGGTGAGTCTAGCTAAAAGTTTGTTAATTCTGTTTATTTTTTCAAAGGACCAGCTCTTAGTTTCATCAATCTTCTCTATTATCTTTTTAGTCTCTATTTCATTTACTTCTGCTCTAATCTTTGTTATTTCTTTCCTTCTACTAACTTTGGGCTTTAATTGTTCTTTTTCTAGCTCCTTGAGGTGTAAAGATAGGTCATTTCTTTGAGACTTTTCTTGTTTCTTGAGATCAGCATTTATTGCTATGAATTTCCTTCTCAGAATTGCTTTTGCTGCATCCCACAAATTTTGCCATGTTATATTTCCATTTTTGTTTTCTCAAGGTATTTTTAAATTTTTCTTTTGATTTCTTCTTTGACTCTTTGGTTTTGTTTGTTTGTTTGTTTGTTTGTTTTAGTAGCATGTTGTTTATCTTCTGCATATTTGTGAATTTTCTAGTTTTCTTCAGGTAATTATTTTCTAGGCTTGTGGTGAGAAAAGCTACTTGATATTTCAATCTTCTTAAATTTACTAAGGTTGATTTTATGACTTAACATAGGCTCTATCCTAGAAAATGTTCCATGTGCACTTGAGAGAATGTGTATTCTGTTGCTTTTGGATGGAATGTTCTGTACATATCTGTTAAATCCAGCTGGCCTAATGTGTCATTTAAGGCCAATGTTTCCTCATTGATTTTCTGTCTTGATGATCTATCCATTGATATAAGTGATATAAGTGGGGTATTAAAATCCTCTAGTATTATTGTATTGCTATTTCTCCCTTTAGGTCTATTAATATTTTCTTATATACTTAGGTGCTTCTATGTTGGATGCATAAATATTTACAAATGTTATATACTTTTGTTGGCATGACCCCTTTATCATTATGTAACAGGCATGACCCCTTTATCATTATACCTACTTTCATCTCTTATTACAACCTTTGTTTCAAAGTCTATTTTGTCTGATATTAATATAGCTAATCCAGCGTTCTTTGGTTTCCATTTGCATGGAATGGAATATCTTTTTCTGTCCTTCATTTTCAGACTGTATATGTCTTTATATCTAAAGTGTGTCTTTTGTGGGCAGCATATAGATAGGTCTTGTTTTTTATCTATTCAGCTACTTTGCCTTTTGATTGGAAAATTTAGTCCTTTTACTTTTTAAGTAAATATTGATAGGTGTGTACTTATTGCTATTTTGTTAAATGCTTACTGGCTGTTTTTGAAGTTCCTATCTATTCATTTCTTTTTCTCCTGCTCTTTTGCTTTGTGGTTTGGTGACTTTCTTTAGTGGTATATTTATATCCTTTTCTCTTTATCTTGTGTGTATTTGCTATAGATTTTTGTTTAGTGGTAGCCATAAGGTTTACATGTAACAACTTATATCTATAACAGTCTATTTTAAGTTGGTAACACCTTAAGTTTGATCCCATTCTAAGGCTCAACATTTTTATTCTCAGCCCATTTTAAGTTTTTGATGTTATATTTTATTTTATGTTCCATAACTAATATTGTAATCATAGTTCTTTTTTAAAAAAAGATTTTATTTATTTATTTGGGAGAGAGAGTGAGAGACCAGGAGCAGGGGTGGGGAGAGTAAAGGGAGAGGGACAAGCAGACTCCCCACTGAGCAGGGAGCCCTACATCGGGCTTGACCCAGGACCCTGAGATCAGGAACTGAGCTGAAGGCAGATGCTTAACTGACTGAGCCACCCACGTGCCCCTGTAATCATAGTTCTTTTACTACTTATGTGTTTTAACCTTCACACTAACATTTTAAGTGACTAATTCACTACGTTTACTATATATTTACCTTTCCAGTGAGGTTTATTCTTTTATATGTTTTCTTAATACCAATTAGCACCCTCTCTTTTCAGTTTTAGAAAGTCCCTTTAACATTTCTTGTAAGGCTGGTTTAATGGCAATGAAATCCTTATTTATTTATTGCTTATTTATTGTTATTGCTGATCTCTTTTCTCTAGAATAAAAGCTTTATAGAATATTTTTTACTATTTTAATCACTGGCTACGATAGGGCCTGAACTATCTCAAATAATTTTCAAATTAAAAAAAAGAATGATTTGGATAACACAAATACATGTATGAAACAATGAGTCATTATTCTAAAACTTTTAAGATGTTAAGTTAAATACTTTGTATAATTTCTATTTCTAGTTAGGTAAATAACAGAACAAAAATAATGAAGCAAAGGTAAGTGGCATTTTAATAAGCATTTTTCTTGGTTCAAAATTTATTATTGGGTTGCATGATGAGCACATTCAATGTTTTACAGATTCTGTGGATCAAAGAATGAAGTTAGAGCTTAGGTAGAGTAGAAATAAGAAGAAAATCTAAAGATATATGAGAAATATATAAAAGAAAGAATTCTAGTGAGAAAGTAGTGAGAGAAATATAATTTTTTAGGGACTTTAATGAAAATTATTGTAAAGGGAATCAAATGTAAATGGAGCTCAAATAGCATAGAAAATGCTTATCTTTTTTAAGAAAATATCTTTTTTGGCTTCTTAAAGTATCATTATAGTTTTTCTCAGATATTGTACATATGGAATAAATACAGCTATAAGTTAAAAATGGGCCATCACTTAATGTTCTGAAAATAATTGTCAAGAAAAAACAAATATAGCCTAAAAATTTTCAGATTAGATCTCAATATACACTGAAACTAATCCCTTTAAGAAATGCTGTGAAATGGTAGGGGGAAAATTACATAAATTAAGTATAATGGTATCATATACAGAAAGGTCAAAGGTCTACTGCGATGGAGGATAGTGGAATTCTGACAATCAGCCATGACCAGGTGAGAGACCCTCATGGGTAGGAATAGGTCTTTATTGGGTCAATATGTAGTCCCCCCGTCCTTGAAAAAGGGGACCTAAATAAACATTTCCTGAGGAAATACATACCAGAATGAATGAAAACTTCAGTTTCATGAAGGCACTGTTAATAATGTAGTTAAATACAGGAAAAACTCGGTGCAGACATTTCAGTTGAATACCTTAGAATGTAGCAAAGCTCTACAATTACGTTGCTTGGGAATTTACCAAAATTTCATTTACTGACTATATGGTCCCAGAAATGTCGTAAAATGTTTATTACTTTAAAATATGTGTAAATGAGATTATTTACTTCAGCCCACTAGATAAATAAAATATGTTCTGTTACTTTTTATTTCTTTGGTTTGCATTGTGTAAATCTAAATTAAGATTAGCAAAATTATTCTGGGTCCCACTTGGAAGAACTATTCAACATGTGATCATGCTCAATAGGATTACTTAACTGTTTTATAGAAATATTGCTATCTATTTAATTGGCAGGCAACTTCTATGTTTCAACTTTTTAAGGAAAATGTAGAGAGATATTTGTATCCTAGTTTAATACATATGCAAAGACATTGCTCTATATATTCATTGGAACAAATGCCTGTGAAGATGGGTTGTTATATAAATTATGAATATGGTATAAAAAGAGCAGAATAAGCATATTTGTGAATCATAATTTTTCACTTACTCAAATTATCATAAACTTCTCACTCTTAAAGCAGGTAAATGCTTTTAAGAATTTGAAGGTATTCTTAAATATTGGTATTTAATTATCTTTAATCACATAATTTACTGACTATCCATTGAACAAGTCTCAAAAGACAGGTGTATTTTTTTTATCTCTGTGGCATGGATATTTATATTTTTATTGGATATTACAAACTACATACACTAAAGATTAATCAAAGTGAATGTTTAATACAATAAAAATGTGGCTGCTTGAGAGAGCATGGGCCATAGTTCCGAATTTTCATTAGTCCTTCTTCAAGTTGACAGAAGAGCCTGTCTCAACTCATTATTTCAGAGCTTTCATGGTCTTTTTTTAACTGTAGCATAGTTCTTTTGTTTTGTTTTGTTTTTTGTTTGTTTTTAAGTCTTAATTTCTTCTCCTTGTAAAACAAAAGTAGAGGAACAAAAACTCAATGATATATGTGTTAGAGAATTGGCTTAATAGAACTGTAATGTTCTTTATTATGGTCTCTTAATACAGTTGTATGAATGTACCTGAAATGTAAGCTATTTGCTTATTAGATTGTAATGACTTTCAGAAGTCATTACTACATTACTCTGAAGGCAGAGTAGTTTGTTTCTCCTTTAAGCTCTTATGTTCAGTGTATGAATGCCATGTGAACTGTCTAGAAGAAAAACCCCTGGATACTTTAGTGGTGCTTATCCCTTAGAGTGTTGGAAAAAAACTATGGAAAGCTAGAGCTGAAATGAACCTGCAAACTCATCCTGCCAGCGTGCACATGACGAAAACCAATCTGGGCGGTAGTTGTGAAACTGTAGCCAGGGCCGGCAGGTCCATGACCTGAAGCCTGCCCTCTGGAGACTAAGTTCCATGTTCTTTCCTCTAGATGGTATTCCAAGGCTTGGTTTACAAAAGTAAAATATTAAGTCTTGTCTCTTCTCATGATCAAGTATTTTTTTCAGGTAGAATGTTAAATGCTCAGGTAGGTAAGAATGGTAAATAACATATGAGCCATCCTTGGCACGTGAGATCGAACACCAGTGGAAGTGTTGGGCATTTGAGGCTTTCACTTCCTTGATTTTTCAATTATTGGCAAAATATAGTGCTCATACCAGGCACTGCCTCTGCACAGTCCAGCCCAGCCTCCTCCTCTCCAGCTAAGTCACTTGGCAGGGCAGGCTTAGTTCAGGATCCAGAGCACAGGAATCTGACTGTGCGTGGGAGGCTTCAGATCGTGTAAAGCCTTCTATTTGGGGACACGGGATCAAATCACACCTGCTGCTAATTTGCTCCTGACCTTGAAGATAAGTAGAATAACTGGCTTTCTGCCTTATTTCTCAACCCAGGCTCCCTTCCATATTTACTCTACTCTTGCTTTCTTGTCTTTGTAGCTTGCTTTGGTCTCTACTCTGCTAGATAGTCTCCTATGGCGCAATTCTACCTCTGTCTGTTGTCTGGATCTCTGCTATTTGTAGACACATTTTCCTGGGACCGAATGCCCACCTACTTGCCTGGAATTCCAGACACGGTTCTGTGCTGCCTGTGGAGTGACCCTCGTGCTCAGTGACATTCTGGACAGGCAGCTCTTGCCTAGAGCCACGCTTCCTGCACGTCATGGTCATTTTGGGCCAGACTTTGCCCCAGCGCCAGCAGCTACAAGAGACTGACTTTCCCAGGGAATAAAATTTCAGGTTCTGGCCACTAGTATCTGTCCTTTTTCTTCTGCATGTAATGCCACTAACTACATCCCAGGGGCCTTTCCAAATGCTTTCTTTTGTCTTTTTGTCTTTTTTAAAATTTTTAAAGATTTTATTTAGTTATTTGACAGAGAGAGAGGGAACACAAGCAGGGGGAGTAGGGGAGAGAGAAGCAGGCTTCCTGCTGAACAGGGAGCCCCATGTGGGTCTCGATCCCAGGACCCGGGGATCATGACCTGAGCCGAAGGCAGACGCTTAACCACTGAGCCACCCAGGCACCCCTCTTTTGTCTTTTTTAAACAATAGAATTTATTTGTGAAATAATTGGGAATATAATATTTTACCTTGGAACGAAGGAGATTATGCTTATGTGAGTTGAACCATGAGAAATAATTATACAAAAATAAATAAATACACATAACACACACACAAACTTTAAACAAACCAAATCACTACTTTAGTTAAAAAAATTCCAAACCTAGCTCACTGAGATATTTTTACAATGGACTTTCTCAGTTAACCATAGAACTGTAAAATTAATTTAAACCAAACAACTATGTTTGCAGTGCTTGAAGCATTATGAACAATCTTTCAGAAGCTGACTCACTTGCAGGAAATGGGGTTTTGCCATGCATAAACAACTTTGAGAACCACATAATTTGGGTTTGATTTTAAAATTCAACCCATCAGTTTTGAAGGAGGTCTGCATTTGGCAAAAGTGCATTTTTCTAATAGCAACATTTTTTTTTTTTTTTTTGCATAAAGAGAGATCATGGCTGCACACCAAGTAACTTTTTTTAAATTTATTTAATTGACGTGAAGAATTTAAATTCTCTCATGGAATTTTCCCTGTGACTTTACTAACAGTTTGTTAAACTTTTTACTCTAACGGTATTTGAGGTTAAGGATTAGGAGTTCTTGAAGTGAAAGACAAGAAAAATTGCTGCGCCGTTAACTTCTTTGCAACTTTACCTGAGTTACGTAATCGCTCTGGCTTTCATTTTCTCATTCTGTGAAATTGTGGGCTTGGGGATAGTGAGAAGGAAGGAGATGAACTGTCTCCCAATTCTAACTTACCAAGATTTAGGGAGTCAGGGAGCTACTTGGAATGGAACCTATTCTTTAATAGAATCTGTTTCTTAGAGAAGCAAATAACCACTCTTCTATTTTATCTTTACCTGCTATTTCTGCAATTTCTGTCTTCATGCTCCCTCACTTAAGGGAGGCCACATAAAATTATATTAATATCTTTAATTCCACAGGTAGGGAAGAGAGCAGGGGGAGTCATATTTTAAGGAAACTGAAGAAGTTGCAAAGTTTGCTGCTCTGGAAACTTCTCTGGAAGCCTGCCTCGAATAGCAAAAAGAATGGTGGATCTTGGGTCAAAAGCCTGGAGCTTTGGGTTTTAGACCTACCTTCCCCATTCATACAAGTTTTTTCTGAAATTTTGGCCAAAGCACTTAACTTAATTTTAATTACTTCTGTAAAACTGAGATAATATAATTTGTTCCTTTCCTCACGGGGTTATATTAACTTATGAGAAAGGGCTCTAGGAAGAGTATTTTATAAACTGCAAAAGCCCATTATCAACATAAAATATTTCATTTTCTTCTTCACAGAGTGGAATTGTCTAATCCTTATTAAGGTAGCACAATTTTATTATTATTTTAAAAGATTTTATTTATTTGACCGAGAGAAAGACAGCCAGAGAGGGAACACAAACAGAAGGAGTGGGCAGAGGGAGAAAGAGGCTTCCTGCGAAGCAGGGAGCCCGACGGGGGGCTTGATCTCAGGACTCTGGGATCATGACCTGAGCCGAAGGCAGACACTCAACGACTGAGACACCCAGGTGCCCCAGCACAATTTTATCTAAAAGACTTGTTTTCTATAATTTTCTGCAAGTTCCCCATTAAATAAATGAAAAAACAAAACCCCTTTATGTATTTATATTACCAGGGTCAGGTTCTTTCCACATAGGCATTGTTATTTCCATTTTGCAATTAGAGAGACAGAGCCTAACCATATTAATGACCTGCCCACATAGCTCCTAAGTGGCTGAGCTATGATTCCAAGTCTGCCTAATCTATGATTTTCCCACTAGGATGCCATGCCCTTTTGTTCCAGAGAATATTGAGACAAGTCCCTATGCTGTAATACGTACCCAAGGCAAATGTGCCTGCAGTGATTCAGGTCATTTTCCACAAAAAAGTGTTCTGATAGCATCTCTAAGTCATGCCACTCATTGGATAGTCTCTTCTCCAGTTCTTTTCATTGATTTATTTGGTGCTGACTCAGATTATTCACCAGCACTAAGTGGAATGAAGATTGAGAGCAGACCACAACAAAAGGCAGAAACATTTTTTAGAAGAGTGGGCTAGATTTTCACAAAATTATCAAAAAGGGGAGCATGGTTTTTACTCTCTTGCCTGGGGCCTAGTCTGCACCCCTTCTCCCTGTAAGGCCTTTCTTTCTTTTGAGAACTGATCCTCATAAGGCATCTGTTTTTAATTATTTATATCTTAGAAGGAAGAAATTCAGTTGTTAAGCAACCCTGCCCTGGGAATATTCATTATCTCTAAGTTGGGCTGCAGTAATTTGTCTCTGGATAGAAGAGTATCACAAATCAAAGAAACAAGAGAAACCTTTCTAGTGATGTCTGTGTGTGTGCATGAGCATGTGTGTGATTTTTTGGAAAACAGGGAGCCCCTCAACAATAGCTGGCAGTAGCCAAGGGGGAAAGAGGAACGTAACATGCATTGAAAAATAACTTTTTTAATAAAGGCGTATCTGTTGAGTCAGCCATTTAACATGTTATTTCAAGGTATTCAAATATTTATATTTATTTTGTACTTGAAGCTTTCAAGTGTGTTTCCACGTGTATATTGTAAGTCTCTGTCATGCCCCTGTAAAGTAGGTATTATTATTCCCAATTCACAAAGGTTAAGGACATGCCTAATATATGACAAAGCAGTTAGTGACACAACCAAATCTTCTGATCCTCAGGTTTGGGTTCCTGCCAAAGTCAATTCGGTAACCCAAGTATGACAGACAAGGTAGGGCACTGCACCTAGGACCTTAGGAAGCCAGGGCTGAAGCCTGGTTCACTGACAATGAAAGGAGAAACTGAAGTATTTTGCCTGCTTCAGGCATTTGTTGTGGGCTGACTCTGAACGTAGCACCTGGAGATCATGCTGTTTCATTTATGGCATAGGAACTGAGGGTCAGAATACACCCATTTACAAATGGAAAAGAGAAGAACGATTTCAGGATGTGAAAGTGGGACCGACTTCCCTTGAGAAGCATCCACTGGGGGAAACAGACTTTCTATGAGTATGATCTTACCAAATTATTATTTTCAGTTCTACTAAAATCAAGATTAAGTTTTCATTCAGGTTTATGAGATTTTTATGTGTAGCAAGGTAATGAATTTTATGTTCTGCCTGCTCATGTACTGAAACACCTATACTTGGACTGGTTGGGGAAAGAACAATTCTATTTATTATTGAAATCTAGCCATAGCATGAAGAAAAAAAATGTATGTCAGATTTTTCCTGGGGTCATTTATGAGGCTTACGAGGCCTATGTGAATCCTCAAGAATCATATAAATTATTCAAGCAGAGAGCCAAGGTGTTTCTTACTTGTGCTGACTGAGAGGGAATTGGGCCAGAAGGGGAACTTCACTGCTCCCCTAGCAGGAAGCTCACCACTTAAGTGAACTAGGCTCACACTCAACTGGTCACTTGGCTCCTTTGTGGGCTTCTGCCACTCTTTGCCCCCAACTGGGAAATAGAGAGCTTCAGTGGAAGTGTGGGCTCCTTCAACTTTACTTCCTGTAGAGGAAGATGCAGCATTTCTTGGCAGATGGAAGTGTGTGGAAAGAACTAGTGTAGTCACATTTCCAAGGCAGTGATGCCCTTCCTGTTCCTCTGCTGTGTCAACATGAAAGTCCTGTTTTCCTCTGTTGCAGTGAGCAGCTTGTAGGTGCTTTCATCTCCCTAGTGTCTGATATTATCAGTGGTGGTGCAGAAACTGTTAGGGCTTCTTGTACTTGGTGCGGTAAAACAGCTGGGGAGCAGGTTCAGGGATGCTGGCAGATAAGCTGCCCCTGCTCAGCTCACCCCGCACACAGTGGACACATATGAGACACGTGTACGCCTTCCCCAAAGTCCACGTGTCTTACAATGGCAACAGAGGTTGTCGTCTAATGAGGAACCCTAGCCAAGACAGGTACAGGGTGGATAGGGGATTTAATCATAGAGAGAAAACACTTTTTCTCCAGAAAGGTTAGCAAACAGAGCTGTGAAAAAGGAAAGATTTACATACAGACAATGATTTCTTATTTATGAAATATAGTGATAATTATTTTTAAATAATTCATTATGAAAAAGTTAAAGATGCTCTCTGTGGATGAAAAAAAATATATATATATAAGAACCTCATGAAGAACTGCTATCATTTCATGTAGTAGTTCCCTACCTTCATTCAAAGCAGGCTTGGCTAGAGTTGAGGTCACATATACTCCAGGCTATTCTCTTGGAAGTATTCAGATAATGCAACTCTGTGACCTTTCCCGGCTTGTGTTATAGACATCATAGCTCAAAGCCAGGAAGGTCTTTCTAAGTTAAAGCTGAACTCTTGGCCTCTGACCGTGCTAACTTGTTTATGCTATTCCTTGTTCACTGTCAATGTCCATCACTTAGAAACAGCATAAGTTGGTTTTCAGACACACACACACACGCACACACACACACACACATTTACCAAATGCCTACAAGGAATGATTAAGATTCAGTTCCCATTCTTCAGGAAGATATAATATTTCATAAGAGTGATTTTTTAAATAAAAATGGGTATCAGTAAGTCCAAAACATGGAAGGAGCTATCACCGCCAAAAAACAAACTTGGGCTCACTGTAAGAGTCTAAGCAGGAAAGGCTTCAAAGAGGAGGGGTCTGGCACCAAGGTATGCATCTTATTCCAGTCCTGCCATCATAGGTCAATCCATTGCATTCAAGTCAATTTAATTCACTTAAGTTTTATTTATGCAACTCAATTCAAAAATTTTTAATTACAAGAACTTCATGTGTTGTTGTAGAAAGGAGGTCCCCTCTTGAATATCATGGGTCCTGGAAGAGCAATAAATGACTTGGATGAGAGAAAGAGGTCGTGCTAGGAGAAGAGACAACCAGGTCACCATCAGAGGTGACACTGGAGAACCTCTTTTAAAAGAATGGCACCAGAGAGTGAGAAGAATGCTTGGTTTGGGGTAGAAAGCAGAGAGCACAGCCTCATGCAGAGTACTCCTGTGGGCACTGAGGAGCAGGTGGAGAAATCTCTAAGATCCCTAAATAAAAATGATCTCAGGATTTCAAGAGGCCTGGGTGATATTCTTATAGAGAAAGAAAAGGGTGA
This sequence comes from Eumetopias jubatus, assembly GCF_037043125.1. Taxonomy (NCBI): domain Eukaryota; kingdom Metazoa; phylum Chordata; class Mammalia; order Carnivora; family Otariidae; genus Eumetopias; species Eumetopias jubatus. Next base: position 68,952,568 of record NW_028274809.1, on the reverse strand, counting down.
GACTAACAGAGATTTTTGAAAAATTATAGAATTATTTTTATTGGCTGTGCACAATGAGAGTCATGGAATGTTTCCGATATTGCTTCACTACAATTAAAATCAGGGGACAAATTAAAAATTGTAAAGAATTTGGAGTGACCATGATGGGTAATGGTGGCAGACTTCAGACAACTGAAATTTGGTAAGTTCTTGGATATGTTCCTAATCTACAAACAGGAGAACTTCCATTTTGATTTCAAATAATAGGGTTCTTTATTTATGACAGATTGAAGTCAATACACAAAATGAACCTAAACTTTAAAACCTATTTTGTTCTGTTTTTTTAAATTCCCAACCAAACATAGAATACTGGACAACTTACTTTGCTAATTGCTTTTTTTGTACCCATAAGTATGGAAGAGACTTTAATAAATCAACAATGGTTAGCTATTTTCAGAAAGGCATGAAATATATGAATGACTGAACAATACAATGATCACTACTATAACAGCTTAGCAAAAATACAATCATTGTTTTATTATATCCATTACCACGGTATTTGGGGCACATTCTTTCGGAGGTGAGTGCTTTTTCTCTGCCTCATTACAAGAAGAGGCATTGCAGGTCATATCCCTTGCTTGTCCTTTCTAACCATGGAAAATTACCTTTTGTTTTACTGCAACTCTTTTAGGTTTTTTTTTAAAAGTATATTCGAATACAGATTTTTTTTTCCCCTCAAGATGCAAACTTAATTTTACATGTTGGTATCTTGTTAGGTCACTAGACTGATTAAAAGTTAATATTTGAGTCATATTTACAATTACTGGGGAAAATATAATACCAAATGCCAGGAGTAATGTCATGTATCCTAACTGACTAGAATTTGGTTTGATTTCCAATTAAGAAAAGTGCAGTAATCCAAAGAGATGTCTCAAATGTTTGTATTACAAAGGGACTGACCTGACCGAGAAATGAAAAGCAGTGATGAGAAGCTCATTGTGTAAGAATAATCTGCTGAGTTGGAATCTCTCTTGCTTCCCTTCATGCTTCTCATTTGAAGATGATAAGCACAGCATCTGGTGGGATGACTGGGGAGGTCTCTATGTACAAGCCGGCTTGCAAAGCAAAATGTGTTTGATAAACCGAAGGGCTGTTTAAACAGGGCTGGAGAAGCATGGCTGCACAATCACACCCGTTGCAGTTAGAGATTTATGAGAAAGGTGATTCTGAAAGGTCAAAATAATCTCTGCCTGGGTAGGATGTAAGACTCTATTTGGCCTCGCAAGTAGTTAACTGCCCATGTGGTTTGGTTCGGGAGGATGTTAGGCTGACATTTGCTGCCCTAAACAACCTGCCATTCTTTTTTAAAGACTGGGGAAGGTCTTCTGGAGTCCCTTATTAAAATAATGAACCTGAGAAGCATTACCTCAAACTCTACTATATAGTATGACATTTTAGCATTTAACTCTTTAGTAAGGATTAGCAGGGATAAAACATAAAATAATTACACTTTAAGACTGACAGGAAGCCTCCTTAGAGAAGCTTCCCTATTTCAATTTGGTTGAGGCTTCATGACCTTTCCCAGTTGGGACAAAGCCATGGACACACAGCACCCTGCCATCTAATTTTCAGTGACTCAGCTTTGAAGTCAGGCCTGCCGAAGGGGGTCTGGCTGAGTCACACTCTTTGTCCCCAAGCCCCACAATGGCCTTGGTGCTCTTGAGACCATTGATGTGCATGCTCTAGGGGCAGATACTATCTCTTCCTCCTTAGCTTTAGAGTAGAGCATTCCAAATGATAACAAAACTGTGACCCAGAATGAGGGGGCCTGGCTTGGACACTACTCTGCCAGGTGATCATGCACAACCTCACATGTGAGGCCTCTCAAAACCTCATATTCTTCCTCAGATCAAAGAGAGTGAATGACATTGTTCTATGATCATTGCCTTGGATGATAATAGGTGACACCTGCACTGAGAAACTCTCAATGAGATTTTGCTATAATTACTTGCTCATAAATCTTCCCACACTGAGGAGCATTTTAAATGTAACATTTTAGTTGCTTAAGAGTGAGATATTTATTATCTATTTTTGGCATGGACAATGGAGACAACTTCCGTGGTAAATGCTAAATCTCAAAATTGCATCCCTAATTGTAGTTTTGAAGTTTGAAAGCAAACTAACTATTTAGATAAGTCTGGACTAATAGCTATAAATCATTAATAATTAGTTTCTATATATTTAGAGAAATTTTCATTTCCCAGAATCTATACAGATGCTTCAGGTAGGTGACCGGATGGTTAGTAGCAAAGATAGGCCAGATATTTGCTTGATACAAAAAGAATAGATTTCTTATAGTAAAGTGGCTGGGATTTTCATCATGCTTTCTGTGAAGAAAGAAATTTAGATATACTTTCATAGCACGTTACAAGTAGTAAAAACGGTTTTCTCTGAACATAGCAAAATATCACAGTCATATTTTAGGACATAGCTACATTTTCTTCAGAGTAATTTTGTTAGTATATAAAGCTTAAAAAGGTTAAAAGTCACTCTAAACTATCATCTTGTTATACTTGTTCTAGTTAGTAAGTATAATGTTAAACAAAGTTTCTCAACTATGACTAATATACTTGTTTTTAAATAAGCAAAGAAAAAAATCTTTGAACCTTCCAGTAGACCTAAAACAATTTTATTATAACAGAATGGAAAACATATAAAGACATAAAATTCAAAATTAATTTCAAATGTTCACAGCTCTTAGCACATTTACAACTAAAATGTATTTACAAAGAATACAAACAAAACAACAAAAACAATGCAATCGAAACAAATAGCAGTAAAGTAATATGATGGCCAGTGTTGTTTTGCTGGAACAAACACCAGCAATAAGAATAGGGCACTAATGAGTCAATAAAGCTGTCATTAAAATAAAAAAATAGCACCCTGGCCATGTGATACAGATCCTTTGTAGTATCGTAGCTGTATGGGTCTGCAATCTGTCCTTTGAAACCACTGGAGCAAGGTCCATTTCAGAATCCAAAATCTTTCAGATTTTAGAAAGGGACAAGTACCCAATCATCAAGCATATTAGTATCTTTTCATCGTAATATATAAATGCATACGAGTTCACAGTAAAAGATATAAAAACTATAAACAGCTTCATGCCCATATAGGTCAAGTTGGCTACCAAATGAGTCAAAAGCATTTGCATTACTTTTTCTTTCAGAACTTACTGTATTTAGAATTGTGGATACAAGTCGAATGGCCTCTACCACAGGATGTTGTGTGATGATTTATTTTACATTCTGTAAAACCTCTCACACAGCACAGTGTGAAATCTTTTAGTTTTCATAGAAATATTACATATGTATTAAGTCCATCTCCATTGGCTTTTTTTTTTATTAGCGATTTCAGTATGGTTAAAATAATTCTTGAACATTTGCTAATCCCCAAGAATATGCCCTTGAACTTCCTTTTATTTTTAAGATATTATTTATGTATTTATTTATTTGAGAGAGAGAGAGAGAGAAAGAGAACACAAGCAGAGGCAGCGGCAGAGGGAGAGGGAGAAGCAGGCTCCCTGCCTAGCAGGGAGCCCAATGCAGAGCTTGATCCCAGGACCCAAAGATCAGACCTGAGCTGAAGGCAGACGGCAGATGTTTAACCAACTGAGCCACCCAGGCGCCCCACCCTTCAGCTTTCAAGAGCCTCAGGCCCTAGTTTGAGAAATGAACGAAGATCTAATATATTTGAAAGCCAGTTACCACCTAAAGTGGTTTAGCCAAAAGGAGCTTGTTACAAAGCTGTGAGTCTTGTGTTCTAAATCCTGGAGCTATCGAAAAGTGGGGGTGGAGGTATTTGAGAAGTTCGAACTTGTCCTTTGGTCTTTACATACATTGCCTCACGGGAAACCTATATAAATGAGGAATCTAGATCTCAAGGTCACATAGTGTTATATCAGAGCCTCTGCATTTTGCAGTGTTCATGAACTGACTAGTAGATGTTACTGCAACATTAAGCTTTTGCCCACCAATTATGTTTCCAATTTGGTCCATATAAAAAGAAAGAAGCAATAAGATGATCAGAAGGCTGAGGTTTTGCCCTAATGCTATCCCATTTTAATTTTTTGCTTAGCTCTGGGCAGCTCCCTTTCCCTAACTCATCACCTGTTGTTTGATCGGTTAAACAAGGACTCTAGCTGTCTCACTGAGCATTGTAGGATTTACTGAGAACATGGATATTTGTGAAAGTGTTTTGAAGAAAGAGATGTGCTATGACCTTCATCATTATATCTCTTCAGTCTCACTCCTGCCCCATGGTTAGTGAATTTCTTTGCATAAAACATCAGTTAAGTAATTGTCTTTGATTAATAAAATAGAGTAAACCAAAACATATACAACCTTTAAAAATGTAACATATCTAAAAACCCACTTTTTGCAAAGTTGGATTCATGTAATCATGTATAGATTTTTATTCTAGTAATTCTTAGTTTTTGGAAGAAAATTAAAATTAATCTTTTGATAATGATTAATAAAGCATTTCTAAAATATCCTCTAACATACAACTGCATAATAGTCTCTATGTAATATAAATGGACACAACTGGATAAATGATTAAATAAAAAGACAGAACTGGATGAAAGATTAAATAACGAACAATTTTCTGTGCCATGTCTCACTGACCCAAACTTAGAGCAAGACTTTCAAAACCCTGTTCGATTACTATAAGGCAAGTTAGAATTGTGCTTGTATTGACTCTGTTGACAAGTCTTATTTATACTTCTTTCAAAGGAAGGAATTACATGTATTATGGCAAAATGTAACAAATGTGTGATTTCATGAAGTCTCAGAATGTTATTCCAGAGTCTTGGAATAGTTTAAAAAGTTGATCAGAAATAAAATAGATTTTTACACAATAAAAGCTTTTGTTTTCAAATAAAATTTTAAGTTTTCAAGATTTCCTTCCTAGGTATTCATGATTGGATTACTATAATTTCATCAAAGTATTATTCCTCTTTTAATCTGATGATTGTGGGGGATTGCAAAATATGGCCATAAATTCCTGCTGTCCTTATCTGTGTGCCCATTTACAAGATGACTTCCCTGCTCTGCCCATCAAGGGGTAGAGTATCTTTCTTTCCTCACCCCTCAAAGCTGGCCTGGGCTTGCAACTTGCCTCTAAAAGGCCTTCTAGCTTCTGTTTTTCCCTTTTGGAATTTTGAGAGCACCAGCCCAGAAGGTGGCATGGGGGGCCACAAGAAGCATGGGGACCCACAAGAAGGGAAAGGCCCAGCCATCCCAACTGAGGCTTCCGGCCTCTTGGGTCTCAGACTTGGAGCCATCCCATCCAAGACGTCCTGTCTTGTCAATTGATTTGATGACTGTAACTCTGTGAGGGATGCGGGGTGAGTCCAGTTATGAGTGAATAAATGGTGTTTAATTTGATGATTAGTAGTCTCTATTGATGTTCACCATAATAGGTGCTCAATAATATATTTTAGTGAACTAACAATTGAATGAACAAACTGTCACGACTTTCTCTCTTCTAATCTCAGGTAGGGTGTGTACCGGTAGCATTGAAAGTAGTCTAAAGAAAGGACACCAGATATCCTTGGCTTCACATTTGTTTTTCTCAGTTTGGATACCTAATGCTTCAAAATTGATGTCAACTTTTTTGTTAAGTGAAATGCATACGTACGTATCGCCCAGAAATTCTACTCCTAAATATTTACCCAAGATAACTGAATATATATGTTCATAAAAAAAAAACTTGTACAAGAATGTTCATTCCAGTTTTTGTGCAAGAATGTTCATAGTAACTTTATTTAAAATAGCCAAAGCTGAAAACAAGACAAATGTTCATCAGCAGGTGAATGGATAAACGTATGGTGGTATGTTGATGCAAAGAAATACTACTCAGAAATCAAAAGGAACACACCTGCTATAGGCAACATGATATCTTGAATTTCATCTAGATGGGATAATACAGTGTAGACTCTGGCTTCTTTTGTTCGACATGATGATTTTGAGATCTCTCCAGAGATTGCTAAGGAGATTGCCATTGTGAGTGAACAAATGATGTTTCCTTTAAGCCACTAATTTTGAGATAGTTTGAAATGCCTAAATATCTGGTGAATAACAGATATAATCATAGTGACTTCTTTACTGTTTTCATTTTCCCCCTAGAAATAGAAGTGGGGTTTTGAAATCAATATGAAAGTTGAAAGCTAATTTGAAATTAGAAATAGAGTGATATATATATGCGTGTGTGTGTGTGTATTTCTTGGTATAAGTAATTGTTACCATGGCATTAAATAAAAATAAGAAGCATTTGTATCAACTTCATTTCTCAAGTCATCTCTACATCTCTACTCTATGTATTCAGCATACTTCCATCATCATCACAACCACATTTAGTCAGATTGCTTGTCTAATGTAAACACTGATTCATAAAGCATACACACATTTTGTCCCCCATGGAAGGAATAACTTCATGCTCTTCCATCTCAAATTACTGCTTAAATGTTACTTGTGAGCAAAGTTTACAGTTGGCAAGAAATGAATTCATATACATGAATACTGTCATGCTGTAGCTGTAATTTTTTGCCTGTAATTCACATATTTAATTTTCTGCTTCTTTATTATGCTTTTTACTTCATATTTATAAGGGATATGCCAGTCCCATTAGGGAAATTTGTATGGGTTTTATCCAACACTTTGACTATGTCAATATTTTAGTTGAGAGATATTTAAGGTTCAGATACAGTTTTTCTGGGAAACTGTCACTGAGATGGAAAACCCAAACAAAACTTTTAGAATACTGGCTACTGAGGTTTCCTTGACTTATACTTATTTCACTCCTCCCATCTATATGACATACACTCACAACTTCCTGAAGGATCACAAGCTTCACGTGAAAGAAGTAATACAGAGTCCATGTAAAAAATTGCTGAGATTGTTTTTTTATACTTAAATTTTTTTTTAATTTAAACTCAATTAGCCAAGAGATTGTTTTTAATGCCAACTTTATTGTGAAACCTTTGTCCTTGAGCATTTAGAATTCTTTTAAATAACAGAAGCAGCCACAAAAAACACTTATTTTTAGTTATATAGACATGTACTCTATTTCATCCATACCCTCTCTGTGTTCTTATGAGTCTATTTTGGTTTATATAGTTCCCTTGTCCCAGCTTTGTCTAGAGAAAATATTAGCATGTATGATGATAAATAGAAATAAAAAGGGATGTCTCTTTTTGCACTGTAGTGAATGTATTTATGGAGTACTCAAACATTCGCTTCTTACCACAATATAGGTTACCTTTTATTTACCCTGCCTTTGTATCCATTAGATGCAAACTCATCTAAATATGCTTTATGTTTTTTCACACCCTGAGAACACAAGATAAGCCAGTATGTAAAACAATACAAGATAGCACAACCGAAGTACATAGAATTTCCGCTGATATACTAAAGACCATTGCCCAGGAAGCAGCTCTACCTCTGTAATTGCTGCCAAGATAAGAAAACCAGCCATACTACTGAATAGCAACAGTGGTGCCATTGCCAAACTGTCCCTTTTTCCTCCCACTGTTCCTGAACTGTATGAGCTATTCAAAGACCACAGAGTGTAGACAACTACACACTGGAGCATATGCAAAGAAGAGTTAGTAATAATGACTCAATTCCTAACCTTACCTCTGAATGTTGCCCAAGTTATGACAAATGCCTTTTGAAAGAAAAATTAAGAGAAAAATTAAGAAATAGCACAAATCTAAATTTAGTTATTTTTTTCTTAAAAAAAAAAGGACTATATTTTTATGGTTTATTCACCTAATAAGTAACTTGTTTAATAGAGATCCTGGTAGCTTCATTATCATATTGAATCTGAAGCAGATCTAATGTTTATGAATTTGTCACTATTAACTTATCAATTAACTAATTAATATATTACTATTACTATGGTCTTTTCCATACACCCCCCAAAAATAGAAATTGGGTGTTTATCAGATTAGGATATGTGTAATAAGTTTAGGAACCTCTTGTTTAAGTCAAATTTGGCTCTCTTAATCCACTATTTGTTCTAGTCTAGATTCATTTCTCCTATAATTATGTTGCATTGTCAGTTAACCTGTTTATTCTCCTGCCTCTTACTCCATGTGGTCAATGGCAGGTGTAATCCCAAACCTGGATTACTATAGTCAGGGAGTGAAGCTTACATACCAGGATGCATGTGATAAACCATGTGATTTTTCTGACATCCTGTGTGACCCTAGTCACAATCTCATGAGTAGATCCTCTGCCGAGTTAATTTGGCTCACTAAATGTGGTCTAAGTTCTTCATGTTTCAACCTGTACTAAAGATTTCATCTCTGTTTACCTCACAAAGCTGATAAAGTAGTAAATGAAACAAGAATTCTGGGTGAATGGTGATGTGGCCATGGCACCCAACAACTTTCTGGACCACATTATTCCCAGGGGAAGCCATAAACTGCATGAATCATGAAAGTGGTAGGAATGGTCCAGAAATCTGGCCTCATTAGTTGTTAAGTAAGACTCTACTTCTGAAGAAGCCGATCTCTTCAATGTTTATCACAAAGCAGAGAAAAGAATATTCTTCTTGGTAGCTTAGATACAATACCATAATGCTAGGATTAAGAGGTGTGTGTGTGTGTACAGCATTCATCAGCAGCACTAGTGAATTATGGTCACAACAAGTAGAACATGTAGGAAAGGTCCCAAATATGATATGTTAAAGAAAGAGATCCAAAATAATTTTTTTAGCACTGAGGTTTCAGACTGCATTTTGCAGAGCAAACGATTTCATATGGAGAAACGTCTCAAGCATAATCACAGGGCACATAGAAGAGGCAGAAAGGGTGGCTCGTCTTCCTCTTATGGCAGAGCAGCTCTCCTCTTGTCTAGTTTACATAGTGGGGGTTGGGGCTCCACAAAGGATTCTACCTCAGGAACAATTCCACTGATAAAATAAGTTTTAAAACCATGAGTTTAACATAGAAGAAAGTAAGGTTTCAGATTTCATATTAGGGTGGCTTTTGAAACAAAAGATAACAGGTAAGGATAATGCATAAAGTATCATTACTGCTATTACCTTTATTATTGAGCTGTGGCACGTCCATGGGCACACACAATAATCCATTAAACGTGTGTTATGTTATTGTTAAAGTATTCGTACATTAAATCAAGAACTAATACATCGAGGAATGAATGTTGGGAAATAAAATGCAAAGTAAAGAGGAAAAACCCGCACGTATGTGGAAAGCTAGATTAGCTTATTCAATGCAGAAGGCATTAGTTAAGTGGTAAAACCCCAGATGGGCATTAACTAGGTAGCTCTGAATAGGAGTTGGGAGTAGAAGAGGGAAAAGAGATCTTCAACTATGGAACATGGGGGGCAACTGGAGAGAAACTGACTTTTAGACTCTTTCATGTAGAAATACACTTGAAGATCATTTTGTCCCATCTAAATCAAAGAGATTTCAAAAGTTCCCAACCACAGCATGGCAGGAAAAAAGAGATCTTGTTCTAGGCATTTACCCTGGTGCACTGGAGTAGCGGAGCGCTGCACCTCCGGTCATTCCGGCATGTGCTGCCGCTGAGCAAAGGAAAGAGCTAGGGTAAATATTTTAAAAACTGCAACTGGATTGACAAACACAAAAAAATGCCTTTGAGCTTAACCTCACTCAGACCCTCAGGTGACAGAGAAGCAGATCCCAGGACTTGTATGCAGAAAAATAGCAAAGGAAGACAGAGGAAAAGCTGTAGTCTCTAGTCTTCCTCGTGCTCAAGGCAAACACTAACAGAATCCGTTTTTATTCTTTCCCTAGCACCCAAATTATCAGCACAAAGTTATCTTTCTAATCCATCAATAACCCATCTTCTAGGTTATATTTAAATATATATATATAAATACTGAATCCATCCATTGATCCCCATTTCCATTACTATTACTCTGTAGCCTGGATGACTGTAACAGTCCTACTTCTGCTCTTCCTCTCCCTAAAACCTACTTTCTTCACACATTTGCCAGAGGAATTTTTAAAATATGTAAACCATTCCACATTTTTAAACCCCTCCAATGGCATCCCAGTAAACCAATAACCAAATCAAACTCCCGACCCCAGCCTATAAGGGCCACCGTCTGGTCCTTGCCTACCATTCGACCTCATCTCCGCTACCCCCATCCCCATTCATTATTTCAGTCTCAATAAATTTTCTGTTGCTAGAGCATGTCCAGTCCCAACTCCCACCACGGCATGTGCTGGTCTCTCTCCTTTAATGAATACAATTCCCTCGGCTCGCCCACCAATGGCTGGCTCCATTTCCACCTTCAGGGCTCAGACTGTCATCTTCTCAGGAAGATCTTCCTCGAACAACCAATCTACCTTCCCAAAGGGTCATTTTCTTCATACAGCACCGAATTCATTAGTTTTATCACCTTATCTGAAATCATACATTTTTACCGAGGCAGGGAGGATATTTGCGTTGTTATTTTCTGGTTTGTTTTCTCATACCAGGATACGATTTCAACAGGGCAAGGATTTTCCATCACATGTATCTCTACAGGCCTTATAACTTTATCCAGCATGCACTAGTGAATTATGGTCATAACAAGTAGAGCTCAATAATTATTTTTTAAAACAAATGAATAACCTCGGTCACTTTTAACTTCCTATTTCAGAATTCGACCTTTACAAAACAGATTTCCCCCCCTGCAACTAAACAGCTGCATATATTTTGTGGAAGACAAAAAGCGAAGAGAAACCATGTATGGCATAAAAAAAAAAAAAAAATGGCCAGTCTATAATGCTGCCACTAACTAACCCTCATGCAGCTGCTGGTAAGTGGCTGAACAACTAACTGTCAGTGAGTCACTAAGGTCTCATAGTTTTGTCATGTCTCTGTGTATTTGTCACATAAAATCTGTAAGTTTTTTACCCTAAATTGTGGCTTAACCATTTTTTCATATTATAGAAGTAGCGAAGAATTTTAACTTCTGAAATGTAAACCCTCATTGTTAATAGTTTCTTTTCCATTTAATTAAGAATCAACACACCTGTTATTCCTGTTAACATCCTTTCTCTTCCTCTCACAGACTACACTCCCAGTTCCAGGATTCTAAGGCAGCCAGTTACATATAACCTGTAAATTTTCTGAGAAACTCGTTCAAAGACTTGTAAATGTTAAGGTAATGGTGAAAGTCCCATGCAAAATCAATGGATTTCGGTACACTTTGTTTTTTCTTTACTAGATTAACAGGGAGAAGAATTGAGAGAGAGAGGCTGAGAAAGAGAGAGAGAGGGAAGGATTGAGAGAGAGACCGAGAGAAAAAGAAAGACTTAGAGAGAAAGAACAGTCTTATCCTTTTCCATTTGATGAAAACACTGACAAAGAAACAGTTAAGAATAGTGTGCAAGGTTGGTAGGGTGATTCAAGTTTCCCACAGCTGAAAGGTTACCTAATTCAGAGTTGTGCTGAGTTTCCTGATCTATTCCTAGTATCCTGATAGACAAAGGTTTCACCCACCATCTGCAATCAGCACTAGAGTTATATTAAGGCAAGGAGGCTGATGCATTTCTAAGTACATCAGCAAGGAAAGAGGTGGAAGCCATCAGAGGCAGAGAGGACACTGTTAAGTATCAGGGAGTCCAGCCTGGTAAATTACAGTCCCCAGGCATGTGGGGGCTGGGGTGGGGTGGAGGGCAATGGAAAAACTGTGAGCATACTAGTTTTGTTTTGTTTTTTTAAAGATTTATTTATTTATTTATTTGACAGAGAGAGACACAGCGAGAGAGGCAACACAAGAAGGGCGAGTGGGAGAGGGAGAAGCAGGCTCCCCACCGAGCAGGGAGCCCAATGCGGGGCTCGGTCCCAGGACCCTGGGATCATGACCTGAGCCGAAGGCAGAAGCTTAATGACTGAGCCACCCAGGTGACCCGAGCATACTAGTTTTATTAGACCTTCTCCATGACTCTTCTTCCCACAAAACCTGGAGTGCTTTGCGAAAATGGACTCTTGGTTGAGGGCTACGGGCAGGCTTAGAAATTTAACAGGAGGAAAAGTGTCAAGACTTAGGTGATCTGGCTCAATAGGGCCAGATGAAACCTGCAAAAACTGGCTACAGCTAATGCCAACAATCTTTCCCTGCAGTGACCCTCAGAGTCTACTTACTTGAGAATTTAACACTACTCTATTTGTATATCGGTGTTACTATAATGGTGTTTATTTTATCTATATCTATATCTATATATATATATATATATATATATGGCTTTTATTTTATGACTCTTATTTATTGACTGTACTGGCAAAGGTTTGCCTTATCAATTTATTTATCTTCTTTAGAGCTGACCAAGTTTACAAATAGCTTCTTTCTTCTTGATATCAAAATATTGATGTATTTTTGACATCTCATCAACTAATTCTACATTAGAAGCATATTATAGCATTTTGCAAATGAAATGAGTGTCTGCATCCTATTTCTATTTTCTAGGTTTAAATAGAAACATTCCATTTTTATCCAAATCATTTAATTTGCTAAAAATCCACCACTTAAGTTACATTTAAAGGAAACAGGCATGCTGCAGAGATATAGTGGGTTCAGTTCCAGACCACTACGATAAAGAGAATACCACAGTAAGTGAGTCAAGTGAGCTTTTTGGTTTTCCAGTGTATATAAAAGTTATGTTTACATGATACTATAAAAAACGATGTGCATACCTTAATTTAAAAATACTGTATTGCTAAAATACTAACCATCATCTGACACTTTCAGTGAATCATAACCTTTTTGCTGGTGGACTTTCATGCCTTGGTGTTGATGGCTGCAGACTGATCAGGGTGGTGGTTGCTGAGGTTTGGGGTGGCTGTGGCAATTTCTTAAACTAAGACAACAAGGAGTTACTTGCATTGATTGACTCTTCCTTTCACAAATGATTTCTCTGCTGGCATGTGATGCTGTTTGATAGCATTTTACCCATAATAGAACTTCTTTCAAAATTGGAGTTAATCCTCTCAAACCCTGCTGCTGTTTTATCAATTAAGTTGATGTCATATTCTAAATTATTTGTGGTCATTTCAACAATCTTCTCAGTACTTTCACCAGGAGTAGGAATCACTTTCTCTGCTCAGTGTTAAGAAACAACTCCTCGTCCATTGAAGTTTAATCATGACATTGCAGCAATTCAGTCACATCTTCAGGCTCCACTTCTAGTTCAAGTTCTCTTGCTATTTCCACCCCATCTGCAGTTACTTCCTCCACTGAAGTCTTGAACCCTCCAAGTCATCTATAAGGGTTGGAATCAACTTCTTCCAAACTCCTGTTCATGTTGATATGTTGGTCTCTTCCCCTGAATCACGAATGTTCTTAATGGTATCTAGAATGATGAATCCTTTCCAGAAGGTTTTCAATTTACTTTGCCCAGATCCATCAGAGGAATCACTATCTGCAGCAGCTATAGCCTTACAAAATGTATTTTTTTTTAAAGATTTTATTTATTTGTTTGTCAGAGAGAAAAAAAGCACAAGCTGGGAGAGCGGCAGGCAGAGTGAGAGGGAGAAGCAGGCTACCCACTGAGCAGGGAGCCCGTTGGAGGGCTCGATCTCAGGACCCTGGGATCATGATCAGAGCCGAAGGCAGATGCTTAACCAACTGAGTCACCCAAGCATCCCACAAAAGGTATTTCTTAAATAATAAGACTTGAAAGTTGAAATAACTGTTCGATCCTTGGGCAGAATGAATGTTATGTTAGGAGGCATGAAAACAACATTAATCTCATTGTATATCATCAGAGCTCTTGGGTGACCAAATGCACTGTCAATGACCAGTAATATTTTGAAAGGAATCTTTTTTTCCTGAACAGTAGTTCTCGACAATGAGCTTAAAATATTCAGTAAATCATGGTGTAAACAGATATGTTGTAATCAGGCTTTGTTGCTCCATTGATAGAGCACAGGCAGAAGAGATTTAGTGTAATTCTTAAGGGTGCTAGGATTTTCAGAATGGTACATGAGCACTGGATTCAACTGAAAGTCACCAGCTGCATTAACCCCTAACAACAGAGTGAGCCTGTCCTTTGAAGCTTTGAAGCCAGGTCTTGACTTCTCCTCTCTAGCTATGAAAGTCCTAGATGGCATCTTCTTCCCATAGAAGGCTGATCTGTCCACATTGAAAAATCTGTTGTTTAGCGTAGCCACCTTCTTTAATTATTTCAGCTATATCTCCTGGATAACTTGCTCCAGCCTTTCTATCAGCACTTGCTGCTTCACCTTGCACTTTCATGTTATAGAGATGGTTTCTTCACTTTTTAAACCTCAAGAACCAGCCTCTGCTAGCTTTGAACTTCTTTCGGCAGCTTCCTCTCCTCTCTCGGCCTTTAGAGAAGTGAATGGAGTTAGGGCCTTACTCTGCATTAGGCTTTGGCCTAGAAGAATGTTGTAGTTGGTCTGATCTTCTATCCACACCACTAAAAGTTTCTCCATATCAGCAATAACACTCTTTCACTTTTCATCATTTATGTGTTCATTGGAAGTAGCACTTTTAATTTCCTTCAAAAATTTTTCTTTTGCATCCACATCTTGGCTGTTTGGTGCAAGAGTTCTCGCTGGCAGCCTATCGTAGTTTTTAACATGCCTTCCTAACTAAACTTAACACTTCTAGCTTTTGATTTAAAGTGAGAGACATGCGACTCTTCCTTTCATTTGAACAATTAGAGGTCATTTTAGGGTTATTAATTGGCTTAATTTCAATATTGTTGTATCTCAAGGAATATGGAAGACTGAGGAGAGGGAATTGCTGGTCAGTAGAGCAGCCAGAAGACACACATTTATCGATGAAGTTTGGCATCTTATATGGCTATGGCTCGTGGTGCCACCAAACACTTACCATAGTAACATCAAAGAACACTGATCACGGATCACCATAACAAATACAATAATAATGAAAAAGTTTAAAATATTGCAAGAATTATCAAAAGGTGACACAGAGACAGGAAAGGGAAAATGCTATTGAAAAAGAAATGACACTGACAGACTTACTCAGTGCAGGGTTCAGTGTGTAAAAAACCATGATATCCATAAAGCACAATAAAATGAGGTGTGCCTATATATTATTAATGGCCTTGTAAAGGGCCAAATAGAAAATATTTTAGGTTTTGTGGGTCACATAAACTCTCTGTCACTGAGATTTTTTTAAAATAATCCTTTAAATATGTAAAACTCATTCTTTGTTCTAGGGCCATATAAAAAATAGGCTGCAGGCTGAACTTGGCCCGTGGACCTTAATTTGCTGATCCTTGGCATAAGTAATGGAAACCGTATTTAAGAATTTGCTTTGTTTCAACCAAATAGCTTCATTTTTCCTTTTCAGTATAATGGGGAAAATAATGTAAGCAGACAGAATTGACAGGTATTCTGTACTGTAGGAGAGATGGCTCACTTTGAGAGTAGCGATATTAAACATTTCTGAATGCCCACTGTAGTGTAGTCAATCTTAGTCTAGTCTAGTCTAAAATCAAAAAATCTGATCCCATATAACATTGGTAGCAAAGTTTTTTTTGGTTCCAGAAAAGGCACCCTATATAATTCTAAAATGCCACCTTCAATATTATTCTTTGGTTATTTAAGTTGGAGAAGGTTGGGCAGGGATAAGAATTGCCACTTTTCATCTGTGATAATATGATTTTCCATCTCTTTTCTTGCTTTCAGGTCAAATCTTCAGTCTTGATAACTAATAACAACAACAATAGGGCTGTGTGTCTCTTTGACATTTCTCAAATTGCAGAGTTTTTATTTCTAAATGAGAATGAAGATGATTTCTCTACAATTTTGTTTCTAATAATACTTGTCAAAGATTCAATCTCACAAGCAAGGACAGATAGTTGAATCAAATTATCTTCAAAACAGACCAATTTATGTATTTACTGAGTCAACATATCCATGAACAAGCACTCAGATGCTGCACACTTTCATTCAAATGTTGCATATGATCATTCTAGTGCTACCTTTCCTGTCTTGCACTTGCACTTGATTGGCTAATCTTATGTATAAAGAATGAAGGGAGGACTATGGCCTTAGTAGCATCATTCTGAGCATGGAGTCCTGTCTTCCATGACCTTTTGGGACCAGGTCTTCTTTCATCTAATGACAGTTTTCTCTGGTTGCAAAGCATATATCTAGTTCATCATATTCCAAATTAGACTTGTAATTGAGCAAAGTCCTTGAGAATTTGGGGTGGGAGGGAGCATATCCCTATTGCTGTCTTTTAGAACATTCCTAGCTTATCTAATAGACATGCTAGTTTATAACCAGTGAATATTCCTCTTGGAACCACAGGCTTCATGAAATTGCCTCACCCACTTTTAGTCTTTGTCAACTTCTGTCTGTCTTTCTGTCTCTGTCTCTGTCTCTCTTTCTTCTCTGCCACTCTTCATCAACCAAAGGAACGTTTCTTATTGGGGGTGGGTACAGAGATGAGGACAAAGGAAAGAGAAGGTAGTCATACCAAAGGAACACTTGGGAAAATCCACCTTTTTCCTCCTATCAGAAATAGGAACATGCTTGGATATTCATTGAATCAGATATGTAAATTGCAAAATCTAAGTTAGAACTCTTGTTTGTGCACTATTTCCCAGAGAACATTCCTACCCCTAAGTCTCAGTATTTCTAGCCAATCTTTGTTTGTTTACCGTGTACCCGTGCTCATTCTTTAACGCTCTCTCTTCTTACTCCCATGGTTTGCACACAACTGATGTTACCGATACCAACATTTCTCTCATGGTAAAGAAGAAGCTGCTGGAATCGACACTGCACACACAAATTCAACTGTGTAGAATCTAATTGTGTAGTTAAACTGTGAAGATACTTTGGAGAATTCCTTTAGAACACCTGTGAGGTTCTCTTGGAAGTTGCCATACAGGTTTCTTTTTGTTTATAAGCTAAGGATATAACAACAGAGGTGGAATGTTGCAAAAAAAGTGACATCTTGCCACAAATTAAGAACACAGTGAGAAAAATCACTTCAATTATACAAAAACTCATCTGGATGTTAAATGCCAATATAAGTGATAGACATCCTTTTTTTAAAATTTTTATTTTATTTTTTATTTTTTTGTTATGTTATGTTAATCACCATACATTACCAACTGCATAAATAGTCTTTTAAAACTGCTAAAATTCTTTCAGTGTTCCAGGTGGTAAAAAAAGAAAAGAAACAAAGAAACAAACAAAAAGTTTCCCTAGGTATTTAAGAAATGCAGTATTTTAAAGCCACAGTAGCAACTATAAATCAACTGCATAGTTTTTTATAATGTATTATTTGTTTCAGGGGTACAGGTCTGTGATTCATCAGTCTTACACAATTCATAGCGCTCACCATAGCACATACCCTCCCTAATGCTCGACTGCATATTTTATGTGCACTTAAACCAATTTAAAAGTTCCTTCTGTGAGTGCTTTGGTTAACTAAAAAAAATGTCACTGCACACTGAAGAGTACTGTGTGGCTATCACCTCAAGTGTTTATAATTATTAAAGGTGTTGTTACATCAAATTTGCCAAATGAAATGATTAATGGTTAATACTCTAGCCTAAGAGCTTCATAAATGACAGATCTCACACCAGTTTTTTTCCTGCTTTACACAATAGAGATATTATGTGGTATCAGCATTGCTAAGAAATGTTACATACTCTTTGTGATGTTCTATATGAAATAATATTAAAGATTTTATAAAAAGGTTTTGAGGGAATTTCATGATTTCTCAATAGCTGAAACAATAACTTTGTAATCACTTATCACAAAAGGTTATATGACTTAAACAGTTATCATAAATTAGCATTTCTTCAAAAAAAGCAATCAATACTCCACATAAATATTTTACCCTTGCAAGATCACAGAATCCTAATTCTTTTGCATTGTTGGATCCAGGCAAAGCTGTTAACAGCCTATATCAACACTATCTCTACGAAATAATGTTCCCAAATCAAATCAGAGTTTTTAACATTTAAGATATCTTTTGTCTTTATTTGTGGTCTAAATTCTTTATGATGTTATTTAACATAGTTTCTCTTCATTTCTCTTTAAACATTGACCAGCCTTGTACTCTTAACTTTTCTAAATCCTTTTATTAACATATCCTAACTTTTCCTACTTTCCTTGTAATTATTTCCATCCTAGGCTTCTGGTTCTTTTCCAGGGTTTCCAAGAGTTTCTTCATTTATATACCACATAAATTAATCTTAAAGTGATACTTAATGATTAATCGACATTTTCATTAGTTCATTAACGAAAGTATATACTACATTTAATTAAATAGTAGATTATACATTATATGAGGTACATATTACTCTGCTTTTTAAATTATACAATCTGGAATTAGGCTACATTTCTAATTCAGCAAAACAATGCTGACCAAAGAACAGCTCAGGGAGCAACAACTAGTATCTGCTCAACTTGTCCATTTCAAACTTGAATTTGTGCAGTGTGTGGTCTCTTTAGTAAGTATGTTGCTACACAGTTGATTCTAGGAAACTCAATTTCATATGCTTGTAATCATTTTTCTAACTGTCAAGGTCATTTTTAATTCTAATCCTGTCTTCCAAGGTG
Source organism: Eumetopias jubatus (assembly GCF_037043125.1). Lineage (NCBI taxonomy): Eukaryota > Metazoa > Chordata > Mammalia > Carnivora > Otariidae > Eumetopias > Eumetopias jubatus. The sequence goes on along the minus strand of NW_028274809.1, from coordinate 68,933,972 downwards.
CTCACCCGTCCTGATGATATGATGTACTTGACAATTTTAATGACTACTCTCCAGCTTGCAATCAATCACACACAGAGATTGTTAAATGCACCCAGGGCTGCTCTCTGCAGAATATCACCTGTTCTGGGCTTAGAGGCAATGGTTCTACATTGTGTTATTTTTAAATTCTAGTGATTGCATTATTCTCCACACTGAGCCTCAGAGAAATACAAATAGAAGTCTCGCTGAGTTAAATAAGACAAAGCAGATTACAGGAAGGTGATCATCCTTAGGTGGCATCTTCCTCCAGGGTACCTTACAAATTAAGGCACCCTGCTTTGACAGTATTTGATGAACAAACCAGATAATTCAAGGGTGGAAGACTTTGCCTTTGCTATGTTTGTTTGTTTTATTGCAAGACAAGCAGCATGTTGCCCAGTATTTAGGAAAATTTTACTTGGTTCATATGAAAAGAACTGGCTTCAGTGACAACTCCCTAAATGCTCTATTACTTTTGTATAGAGTAGAAATGGTAAAGAAGTGAGCCTTTCCAATGGTCAGCTCAGTACTGAGTAGTTTTATGTATATGTTTTGGTTTAGAAACTTTGAATATAGGGCAAAGCAGATTAAAGTCCTACTTCTCATATGGATCAATTTATTTTCTTTTTTTAAATTTTATTGTATTATGTTATGTTAATCACCATACATTACATCATTAGTTTTTGATGTAGTGTTCTATGATTCATTGTTCGCATATAACACCCAATGCTCCATGCAGAATGTGCCCTCTTTAATACCCATCACCAGGCTAACTTATCCCTCCACCCCCTTCCCTCTAGAACCTTCAGTTTGTTTCTCAGAGTCCATCGTCTCTCATGGTTCGTCTCGCCCTCCGATTCCCCCCCTTCATTTTTCCCTTCCTGCTATCTTCTTCTTCTTCTTTTAACATATAATGTATTATTTGTTTCAGAGGTACAGGTCTGTGATTCAACAGTCTTGCACAATTCACAGCGCTCACCATAGCACATACCCACCCCAAAGTTTATCACCCAGCCACCCCATCCCTCCCACCCCCCACCACTCCAGCAACCCTCAGTTTGTTCCTGAGATTAAGAATTCCTTATCTGACAGAGAGAGATAGCAAGAGCAGGAACACAAGCAGGGGGAGAGGGAGAGGGAGAAGCAGGCTTCCCGCGGAGCAGGGAGCCCGATGTGGGGCTCCATCCCAGGACCCTGGGATTATGACCTGAGCTGAAGGCAGATGCTTAATGACTGAGCCAACCAGGCACCCCTGGATCAAATTATTTTCAATTGGAAAAAGCTCCATTTCAAGATTGTAGTCTGAATCTCTAACTTAGTTGTGAAGGAGTTCTGGGTCCCTGCTTCCTTACCTATGAAATGGAAATCTGGACTAGATCAGGTGTGGCAGGTGATTTTTACCTGGAATACCAATAGCCTGGAACTGGCTGTCTTAAGTGTTCTCCTGGAAATTGTGAGGTGGATTCTATGTTTCATGGGAAGGAACATTCCATTGAGTAGTGATATCTCTCATGGAGACAGAAAAAGAGAAAATAGGCGTCATGTATGCTATTTATGATCCCTGAGCTAAATGATTTTAAATCCCTTTTGGCTTTAAGATTCAATGAGAACATAGCCAACCAGAAAGAAACTAAAGGGTAAGCCATTGTTCACATCAATACTCGTGGGAGAATAATACCTTGTTGGAGTTCTGCTCTCCCAGGTAGTTGAAGAGTACCTGTGTTCAACATAATCCAGTAAAAGTGTGTGACCTACAGGTAGCCAGTGGTTCACAGATGATATCTGTGCAAATTATATCAATTGACCTTCCTTCAAGATGAATCTATGAGTCCATCAGTCCAGATTCTGGGCATTCCACTCTAATATCTTTCGCCAACAATTATTTGAGTATCTTGCATTTGTTACGAATTCTCAATTTAAAAAATGACAACAACTTGTTTTATGTGTGTGTATGTGTGTGTGTGTGTGTGTGTGTGTGTGTGTGTGTGTTACCATTTCTCAGGCTAAACTTCTAAATCAGAGCACAAGTGACTTTTAATGATCATGCCATTATTCAATTTGTACTTAAATGTCACATTCCCTAACAAACTATACTATTAATGTCATCGATTTCTTTTTGGACCATCAGTGGTAAAGTTTATTCTAACTTGTCTTCCTGGAAGGTTAATAAGTCACACAATTATCTGTGCAATGAAGGATGTACTCAGTAATAACCGGTCACTTTAAGGATTTCAGAAGACTTTATCTTATCAAGTTATATTGAATACTGTAAATACTTGGGGATGTTGGTTGTTCCTTTTCATGTGTTAAACATGCTCTGTGCTTTATTTTTCCTAAGAGCCTTTTCATGGAATGCACCTTTTTAAAAAAAGAATGAACAGTCTGTAGCATTTTTTTAAATTCATGTTCTCTTGACAAATAGATTAATGTCAAATTTAAGAAGAAAAGTGAGAATAGTTTCATTGTGAGTTTAAAAAGCAACATTATATTCCAAAGTATTAAAACCCAGACATGAAAAATTAAATGTTCTTTAGTCCAACTGGAAAAGGAACTAGAAGCGTCCACGAAGATGTGAGGGTTGTTGCAGAGGGGCAGACTGGGGTGGCAGTGGGGGGTAAGGCACACGTGGGAGAATCTATTACAATAATTTGGAATAAAATGCAATTTCATTTTACTTTACTACCTACTTCCAAGGGGGTGAGGAACACGGTCTAGTAAGTTTAATTAGAGGTAATGAGTAGGAAGCCTAGAAAGATATTTGCAGACGAGGTCTCCTGCGTGAGAGCCAAAGCCTGGTGGGCCAGCAGGCAGAAAGGGGAGAGTTCCAGGGCCCAGCTTTGCCCAAGGAAACCCAAGACAAAGTAGTTAGCTAGTGGCGAAACCCAAGCATGTTTGATTGAAACTGCACCAAGCTAACACATTTGAGGAAGATGCTAAATATCAAATTCTCTATAAAACCCTACATGACCTGGCCTCTGGCTACTTTTTGAACCTTATTTTCTGCTCTCCTCTTCTTCATTCACTGAAATCCATCCTTCTTTCTTTGCCTCAACATTCAAACACATTGCTGCAATCACAGGACCTTTGCACTTCTATATTCCCTCTGCCTCGATATTTACTTGGACCATCCGTTCACTTTATTCAGGCTTTGCTCAAATTCCATTTTCAGAAAGACCTTCCCTGACCACTTTATCTAAAATATTCCAATATTAGTTGTCCTATCACTCTGAATTGTTTTTCTTTATGACTCTTATCATCCTTTGCTGTTATATTACATTACTGTTTTGTATGAATGAATGAACAAAGAGGCCAGAAAAGTTGAAATAAACAATGAGGGGGAAAGCTGAGAGTGTCAAAAGTCCAAAGAAAGCCATAAAGTGAAGGGGTTAAGTCATTCTTTCAGAAGAAAGGCACCAAAGTGGGAGGAGAAGCTGGGGTTCCCTTTTTGTTACATTCCTTTGGACCAGCACGGGGTTCAACTTGGAACCACAGCGAGAACCCCTGGGGTTGGACTGATGCATCATACATGCAGGAGTTATTCTGCAAACCAGGCAGGCAGAGTTTAAGAGTGTGAGATTGAATTTTGCTGTCAATTCTGTGATTTTTGAGGTGTAGAGTCTAATTTTTCATTTCTGCTGAGTTCCAGCTCTCAAGAATACAAATAAAGTAGACTATTGACATTGCCAGCACGGAACATATGCCAAATTATCATTTGACTTTACTATGTTTTCGGGATATATGGATTGCAAGAAGATAAATTATGGCCCAGTAAAATAGAACATTGTAGTTTTTACTATTTAATTTTTCAAAAATCTATACTCTGTGGGGGCATTCATAATGCTCCCAAATTCTCATTTTGCTTTTAGATTTGTTCTATATCTGGAAGATTGGGTTTTGTTTCTATATAAATGCTACGCTTTTATTATTATTCATATGGCCAAGCATTTCTTTCTACTGCATATTTTCAAAGATTTAATGAAAGATGCAGAAGTAATTTTGAAAACACTATTCTCACTGTCTTCAAGAACGATAACAGAATCACAGAGTTGTGACATCTGGAGATATTTTTCCACATACTTCCATTTAAGAAACAAGTAAACTACCAGCCTTAAGAAAATGTCCTATATATTACAAATCACTTTTCCCCCTATTCTCTACGTGGTATATGTTTGAACCCTTTCCTCAGTCTACTGTTCTAGAATGGAAAGATACAGTTCCAAAATTCATAAACTAATTTATTAACCCTTAATAATCTATTTTAATACTGTGTTTACAAAATATAAAATAATTTTGCAGTATTGCTTCCATTTATCATTGATAGTAATAAAATATTAACAGTGTTAAAATATATACCTTAATAATAAAATCTCAATTCATAAAGTAGGGTAATTTAAATTGTTAAGGAAGCTCGGCCTGTTGACTCTTTTTTCACTGACATGAAAAAGTGTGAGTGGCAAACACATAAGGGCAAATTTACTTACTTAGCTAGAGAAAGTTCTATTTTATACTAGAGCTTCTATTCCAAATTTGATTACTTTATTTTCCCTAATGAGGCTGTCAACCTCATGATCTCTTTTAAGAATTTAATAAATTTTTGTTGGTTATGCATGGTCATAACTTATGAACAAAAAAGAGAGTAAAGAACAAATACAACCATTCTAGAAAATCTACTCTTTGGTTCAATATTGGATTGTTCATTGTTCCTAAAATTAATAATAATAATAATAATAATTTTCCATTGAGAGAATTGGAATTGATTTGTAGACTATTGTCATTCTACTTAGCTGATGCCATTCAACTCCATGGAGTCGATGACTCTAGGTGTTAAGGATTCCCAAATTTATTTCTTTTTCTCAAGCTCCCATCTTCATATAAGACTGTTTATTCCACACATATTTCATAAAGAATATACCCAAAGCTGAACTGTTTGTTCTCATCTACAAATCTCTTCCTCTTTCTGCATCTCTTATCCTTGTTAAAGGTGCCATTAGCTCCCCAGTGACTAAATCTAGAAATAAGAGAGTTATTCTGGAAGTATTCCTCTTCCTCACCTTGGCCTCTTCTCAAATCTTCTTGACCTTTTGATTTTATTTTCTCTAACTCTTTCATATCTATCCCCCTTTTTTCAAGCTAAGGTATTAGTTGAGATTTTCTTGCCTTTGAAAAAAAGAAAATAAGTTACCTTGACATGCGAAGCAAGCAAAAACTATGTTCAAAACAAGAAAGGAGTCTCTAGCCCTAATATTTTATATGAAAAGCAGGAGTGGTACATAAGAATTGAGTACCACTGAATAGCTGAAAGTATTGTTTTTATCTATCTGTGTTAGTACATAGGGAAAATAACCAAAAATGCTTAGTATTTCATTAATCAGTCTTAAAATACCATCAACTTATTATCCATATTTTTACAAGCTATCATAGAGGTTCCCGATCAATTCTCTTTTCCTCTCTAGAAAATAGAAAAGATTCTAATACTACATAAGAATTGCAAAGAGGAAATGGATATCAAAAACTTCTCTTTTGGGAGGGATTGAAAGTGTGCAAACATGCCAATCTCTCCTCATCCTGTTTGGCTGAAATGAATGGAGCTCAACATAGGTTTTCTACAAACCTAAACTATCACCAGGGTTCTTGGGCTGAGCATAGAAAGAAAGTAAAGCAGCATTAATTACCATCACAGACTACATGAAAGACTTATTCACCTTTATAGAGTCAGATTAATTTTGCTTTTCAATTTAGGCTGCTCCGGAGCTATGACAACATATATCATTTCTGAGAAGACTTGTTAAAACCTATTAGGGTTCTTGTTTTAGCAACTCTCAAACATAATGGTCCAGTGGCAAGCAATAAACAGACATCTAAGGAGTTATAACTAGAAATCTCTGGAAAAGGAATATAGAATGCATTTTTATTTTTCAAATCTCTAGGAAAAAATAAAACTTCCAATCTTTTGAAAGATTTCCCTTGTTGTGATTTCTAGATGCCTAGAAGGTGATAGATGTGAGCACTAAAATTCTGCTTTAGTTCGAATTCTGCAAGTGTCATTTCTCTGATAGAAAGTACTCTACAAGTAAGAAGACATTATATTTGTGGAAAGTTTTCAGCTTTAATCCTGTCCCCTTGAAAGCTTGCACCATCCCTGTTACTTAGCTTGATAATTTGGGTTTCTTGGTATTAAAATAGACCCCTGACAGGTACAATGAGAAAAATTCTGTAACTTACACAAGCAGAAAAATCTGGAGTTCCACTTTAGCTTAGACACAACTCGGATTCAGGATAATTATTTAAAGTTTATTCCAATTCACCAAGCCCTTTTGTATTTTTCCATTAACACATACTGCATGCCTTCTTAGCGAATTTCATGCATACTATTTTTTTCCACTTTATTTTAGTTGTATTAGAAAGATTAATATTCTGTTCAGGAGAGATTTTATAAGCAATGGCTGACTACATATTAGAAGATCCCTTTGTGTGTAAATAAATCTCCCTCACTACCTTTAAATTCTATTATTAAAGATTTATTTCTCTGGCCCATATATATATATTTTTTTTACATCCTTTTCAGCTGCTACTAGGTAATCAGCTTGAGTGTGTGGCATGAGATATGTGGCCTGGGAGAAATGAAAGGAAACTGCGACAAAGTACGAGCCTTTGGTGAGAAACCTGATTTAGGAATTCAAAAGTTAATTTTTTAAAGCCAAGCTTAAAAAAAAAAAAACCTGAATGGAGTTAAAAATTATTGTGTTAATTAAAATTCTCATTGAACCAACTGACAGTAAATTAAAAGTTGATTAATTTTTAAGTATTCATTTAATTACAAGGTGACATTTACTGTTATCATTTTTTAAATTATTTTTTTCTACTCAGTGTCTTAAATCCTAAATTCTCTTCAGTTAATAGGAAAGAAATGGAAATGTAATAGAGGATATGAACAGTTAATAGAGGCAGTATAAATGGCTTATAAATGTGAAAAATGTTCCACCTCACTATTAATCATATTAATGTACATTTGAACAGATGACCATTTTCTGCCAATCATGGTAACCAAGATAAACACACAGTGCTGTTGAGGATTTCAGGCTTACATACCTGAGTATAGATAAAATGAAAAAAATAAAATAAAATAAAATAAATTCTTGAGTAGAAATGTGGCAAGTTAATTTTTATAGTTCATACATTTTGATTCAGTAATTCTTTTAGAAATCTTATTAAAATAATCAGAATCATAAATAAAGGATGTAAACAAAGACACCCATTAAAATGTTATTTTTAACAGGAAAAAGATGAAAACAGCCTAAATGTATGGCAACCAGAGAAGACTAAATAATACTACATTCATAGTTTGGAATATTATAATACTACCAAAACTGGTGCTTTCCAAGAGTACATATTGACTTGGAGTAATGTTCAAAAAAGCTGATACAAGAAAAGATGATACAACATGTATATCTAAGATCCCAACTTTTAAAACACTACACAGATTTTAAAAAAGACTAGGAAATAAATATGTCAAACCAAGAATAGTGATTATAATAGGTGGTAAGATTACAAATTCTGTTTTATTCATGTCTTTATTTGCCTATGAACATGTATTCATTTTCCAATTAAGAAAATAAATGTTTTTCGAAAATTAGTAAAAACGTGGCTTGTATATTAACAGAAAGCAAGTTGACTGAATAGTTGCTAAATTTTCAGAGAATAAACACTTGTTTGGAATAAAGAAAAATGTCTTGAATTATTACCTCATTTTTAATTTGTATCAAATGGGCATTAATGCATAATAATGTAAGCTGTGTGAAAGTATTCTTTTTACTAATAATATTTCAACATCCTTCATTATATATTTATTTAAGTTGAATGAAAATTCTAAACACGTTATAGTTTATACAAATTATTTTCTGAACATGTAAGAGTTAATATTTTACATTTTGCATACCTTTGAATGAAAATATAAAATTTTTAAGTATTAGATTTAAAAAAAACACAAAACACCTTTGATCTCTTCCAAACCTAACAAATTCAGTCATCTGGAGATACGAATATAATTACAATGTTCTGAAAATATGACTTCGTTGACTTAGAAATTTTCTTAATTTACAAAATCTGATCTACTCCTTTAGCTGTTTTTAAACCTAGTAAACATTTCATTTCTGTATTTCTTAGGCAGGTTTGTTCTATTATGTTCAGTTCCAAATCTAGTTAGTATCTGGGGTGGTACTTGGGCTGAGTGTTTACAAAGGGGCTGCAATTTGAAGATGGAATTTGACTTCCATGTGTCAACCATATCTATATACGCAAACACAAGTAGCTCAGCCAGCGAACCACTACACCGCCCGAGTGCATTGGGATTCTGTGTGAGAGGTTGATGGCATGAATAGCTGACAAAAAACATGCGACTGCCATAAATAGGTATTTTGAACTCCAAACAAAAAGATTTGTTTTCAATAGTATTAAATAGTTCATGCTACAGGCACTGGATGATGCCAAACTCTGAGCTCAACCAGGGCACCTCTACTATAGAGTGTTCTGGGCATAACATGGCTACAGTTCTGCACCCACAAGGCATTTCCCTCTGACTTTCTATGTTAGTGAAATTTCCCACCCCTCCCAGTGCATAAGGGAGGGACTCTGTGGGGCTACCAAAATTGTTCTCTGTATTCAGCAATAGGAAGAAAGTATATTCGGAAGTGGCAAATTTTGCCCAGTGAATTCCTACTCATCCCCTAACTTTAGTCAAACGGGCCTATCTACAGACCACTGAAAATTTCATGCATTCTTCTGATTCTGCCTTTGATCACACTGTTAATTCTACTAGGAATTACTCATCATCATTTCTGTTAACCAACCTCTGGAGTTAGAGCATTCTGTTCACCTCATGTAACTGGCAATTCACTTGTGTTTTTCCATGGCATCTTCTGAACTGTGCATTATTGTATGATTCTATATTGATGTTTAAATGTTCTTTAGGCAGACAAAATTACTATGACAGTTTCCTGAAAAGGAGGTACCCTTACTCTAACTTTCGAATCTTTACAAGTGCTATTGCCTTTGATCAGGTCATTTTCTCCTCTCTGATTCCTTTTAATCATGGTTCCAACACACACACACACAAACACACACACACATTCACACACACACACACACACATTCTTCAAATATCAGCCAAGACATTATTTTTCCCAAGAAGATATTTCTATCTTCCCACCTAAGAGGTGGTTGGGTACTCTCCCTACATGAACCCCAAGCATCCTCTATTTTCACTATTGTGGCCCCTCATCACCTGTAAGTAAAGCCCCAGAAGACTGTGAGTTTCTGTGTCATTTATGAATGAATGAATGAATGAATAAATGAATGGACTCCTTGAATATTATTTAACTTTTCTTGCATATAGATCTTCGATACTTAACAATGAGGCTATAGGGTTGTTGAGGATAGAAATATGTTTTTTTTTTTTTTTTTTGAGTCTGCCACCACTTTCCATCTCACAGTTAATGGATTTTCAATACTTACAGGATTTTTTTAAGGACTGGATTAGATTTTTCCTTTGCATTTTTGTCCTCATATGAAGTCATAGATGGGCCCTTAGAGATCACTTAGTCCAACCTTTTTATTGATATTTCCTTTGGATTTCACTGTGAAGGTATTTTAGGTATTTTGGCCCAGAGGCAAGATGAGTTAGTTAAGGCAGAAAGCGCAAAGTGTGCATAAATGAAGTTAGGGCAAACTTTTGCTGCTTTTTCCTCCTTTTGAAGGGATATTTGGCAGAAAGTAGAAGAGAGGGAGGGGAGGATTGGGGAGTGGAGTTGCAGCTCCCAAAAAAGATCGACACTAAATGTGACTCTGGAAGGGCCAAGGAATCGAATGAGTGGCGGGTCAGTGGGAGAGTGTCACAGTGTTATAAGACCTAGGCACTGGCCTGGGCCTCAGATAAAGCGGTCAGGAGGCTATGGTCTGGAAGACTCTGTATCCAAATCTAATTCCATCTAATTCAAGCTCAAAACAGGTCATTCTTAGGAGCATTTTGCTTCCAAGCTATCCTTAGGAGAATAGGGAGCTCAGGCATGATTACACTCACTGTGTGTCCCCTTCTCTCACCAGCACTTTTATATAACAAAGATATGCTAAACTGAACAGGATGAGCTTGGAAGGGGAAACAGGAACACAAAACCCAAAATTTGGAAATAAGGTCAAGAGACAGGGCATATCCTTTCGATGTCATATGGGAGCATTGTTCTTAACTTTTTGAAAAGTACATTATAGCAATATAACTTGAGAGGTTAGGGAGCCTAGGCAAGCAAGGAAGGCACTTATGTTTTTATTTTAGGTACCACAGTTCCTTTAGGGAATAGCTAATGAGTTCTTTTTCCCACATAGGTCTGGCTACCCACATCATTTTCAAGAAACATTACCTCCATGGAGTGCTGTTTTCCCAAAGCCTAGGACAAAGGGAGATTGAACCAGAAAATAAGAGTAGTTAGAGAACTGTTTTTATATGTGTATTTCTGGAGACAACAAAACTCCACAATTTATTAAAATATCTTCCACTTTTCTGGTCTCCGTTTTCTGCCAATATTATGCAAATAAAGTATAGGGCTGGTGATTTAGCTATTTTCATTGTCATTTATCTTGTCTCTTATAAGTTACTGAAATAATAACTGGGTTAATATCCTGAAAATTAGTAATGTGTTTTCTCTTTTGCCTTTCTGAGTACTAGACCTTCACTTTGCAGGGAGTGAGCAATGTGATAAGAATTAGGATTCGTAAGTACTGAATGACATACAAAAGAAAAAAGATGGTTCTGTGACACAACAGATTTGAAGGCTGGGTTCAGTGAAAAGACATTATCAGTCAAAATTAAAAGGTATGTCAGATAAAAATGAGGGGAAGGAAGACTCCTAATCCTACTCCCTGTGGGAACCCTGAGAAGAAACCACACTATCCTTCATCAATTTTACATAAGAAAATAAACTTGGCAGCCCTGAGGTTTAACTTTTCCAAACATCTTTAGTCACACTTGGCATGGGTACAAATTTGAGGGGCAGGAGGTCCACCTTGGGGCTTACTGTGGTGACACTGAAGTGGATAGCCAGTAGAGGGACAAATGGAAGTTGTGGCAATGATGCAGAGGTCCCCTACCAGAGGCAAAAGACATGAGATTTTGAGTTACACAGGTCTTACTCATTATCTAAGAGTTCTAGCAGGGCAAGCTGCAATCAAGTGAATAAGAGATCTTGTCCTGTGTCATGAGTAGCCAGATAGCATCACACTTCTAGACTTTGACTTTTGCTCTTGGATAAGGTTGTATCTGGGATAAGGTCTTATACAAGGTTGTATAAGACACACTGCTCTCCAATACTCTGATGCTATTCTAGGGAGGAACTGAGAAAAGGATAATGAACTAAGAAATACGAGATAATAAGAGATGTTGTTTTCCTAGACAGTGAACATTATTTAAAGGCACTTAAAGCAGCAGATCTGAAAAAGAATTGAATGGATTAGCCATTAAGTTAATGTTCTAAGACTAAGATATACTTAAAGTTAAGGGGAAAGCATTAGTAATGGGAGGAAAAAAAAGAGTTATATTTCTTAGGTACATTTGAACATAGTGTGAATTAAGCCTACAGTTTGAACTCACAATAATGTACTGGATATATACCAAGAAAGAGTAGTACCCATCTCCTCTCCTGAGACACTTAAAATTGAGTAGCAATCTAGATATCACTATTGTTTCACTATGTCTGACTCTTATCCCATGCTGTGAGGTTCACTTGGAAGTGGGATTGTTAAGGAATGTTTCATAAAGGAGGCAGAAATTGAGTTGAATCTTAATTTATGCATAGAGCTAAGGAAAATGGAGAAAATCATTGCAGGAAGAGTGGATGTTTGGAATAGAGCTGTGGAGTCAAGAGGTCATACAGTAGCTAATAAGAAACATAGAATTTCATTTCCATTTTCAGCATTATAACATATTGGATAATTTGAAAAACCCTATGAATACAAAATACCTAGAAATGTTGGGATAAAAAATAGCAAACATTCATTTTAGACTCAGAATTGAACTTCTAAGAGAGGAAGAGAAACAACCAAGAGTCAAAAGTGAAAATTAAGCTAAAATCCAAAGTAGAAGCTGATTAGACATCATGGCTGCCTCAGAAGGGTTTCCCAATCATGGTGACTAAGAGAACTGAGCATTAGTGGTCATGTAAGTATACAGCAGAAAGCATCACACAAAGCCAGGATCCATAGTGTAAGGTGGACATGAGAAAAACAAGTAAATTCATCTATTTTGACCTGAGCTTGAGTGAGAAAAAGGACTTCGCCTACATTCACATGGATTTAAAGGTCAGATATGCAAACTGCAGGTACTCTCAGAGACCCCAAATAGAAAATTACCATAAATAATTGGTATTGATGATATTATGCCAGGATTTCTGTCGAAAGGAAATGAAATTTCTCAAGATTCCCAGAGAACAAAGCCTTACCAAACGTGAACTCAAGATGCACAATTACAATTAAAAAAGCACATGGGGGAGGATCAGTAAAGTGCTTAATTAAAATTAGATCCACAAGAACACCAAATAGTTTACTTACTGAATATAAAATGTAAATGCATATGTTTAAAAATGCTTAGAGAAAAATAGGTTGAAACGTGAAAGAAGAACACATATTTGAAAGATAGTTCATAGTTTTAAAAAGCACTTATAGAAATAAAAAATAAAATTTAAAATCCAAGGGAAAACTTAAATAATTGGCTACTCCAGACGTCAGCTAAAGGGATGCTTAATAAATAAGTTATATGTATTAAAAGAATTATGAAAAATTAGCACAGAGACACAAGAAGAAAATTATGACAGGGTCTTGGAGGACTGAATGAGAAGTCTTTATATATATCCAATTGCACTTCTGATAAAAAGATTCTATATAATGAGAGAAAGGTAGGAGAAGAAAAATCACAGATGTTCTCCAGAATTGAAAAGCATGGATCCTCAGATCAAAGGAGGGTGACAAATCTTAAGCAAATAATAATAATAATAAAGAATCCATAGCTAGATATACCATATCATAGTGAAACTTCAGAACACTAAATATAATAAAAATATTTCAAAAGCAGTCTGAGATAAAAGCAGATTTTCTCCAAAGGGCTATAATTAGAGTGACTATAAACATCTGAATAGTATCATTAGAAGTCGGAAGACAGTAGAACAATTATTCCATGTACCAAGAGAAAATACTGTCACATAGAGCTTTATTCAAGTGAAGAATATGTATTTTAGTCAAAACAGCACTAAAAAATTGCCATCAACAGACCGTCAGTGAATGAAAAAACTTCTAAAGCATTAAAACTTCTTAGTTACTAAGAGTAAAATTATTCCAGAAAACAGATAAGAAGCTCAAAAGCGCTGTGAATTGTGTAAGACTGTTGAATCACAGACCTGTACTTCTGAAACAAATAATACATAATATGTTAAAAAAAAAAAAAAAGAAGATAGCAGGAAGGGAAAAATGAAGGGGGGAAAATTGGAGGGGGAGATGAACCATGAGAGACTATGGATTCTGAGAAACAAACTGAAGGTTCTTAGAGGGGAGGGGGTGGGGAGATGGGTTAGCCTGGTGATGGGTATTAAAGAGGGCACGTACTGCATGGAGCACTGGGTGTTATATGCAAACAATGAATCATGGAACTCTACATCAAACACTAACGATGTAATATATGGTGATTAACATAACATAATAAAAAATAAATAAATAAAATTTAAAAAAATGTACTAAAGCAAAAAACTGTTAAAATTTAGATGACTCCAACAACTACTGATGGATAAAACAAAGTAACTATTAACTCAAATGGCAAAAAAACAAGACGGAAGAATATACTATATATAAATAATATGTGATAGGAGAGAAAATGAATGTTGGTAAGTATACATGTTTAGTTTTCGAAGGGTCATCACTAAAAGAGTGGAAATAAAGCATTTAAATTCTGTAGTGAGGGGAAATGAAATAGAAATGGAATAATCCCTCTCCCAAAAGAAATGTCTAAAAGTAAGCATAGGAAAAGAAGAGTAAATAGAACACAAAGGAACAAAGGCTTCCTCATTTATAGTGTGAATCTAAATTCAGAAGAATAATTGGCAGTATAGTAAAATTAAGTCATATATACCCCATGACAAAACAATTCTATCCCAAGGTATATAGACTGGTGCAATACTTCTTCTTCTTCTTCTTTTTTTAAAAGATTATTTATTTATTTATTTATTTATTTATTTATTTATTTATTTCAGTGAGAGAAAGAGAGTGCAGGGTGAGGGGCAGAGGGAGAGGGAGAGAATCTCAAGCAGACTGCCCTGAGCAGGAGCCCGATGAGGGGCTTGATCTCATTACCCTGAGATCAGACCTGAGCTGAAACCAAGAGTCAGACGCCTAACCAACTGTGCTACTCAGGTGCTCCTGGAGGAATACTTCTTAAACTATCTATGGTTAAAACAACTTTTAAAATGTGTAATCCACTGCAGAACAATAATGTTGCAAAATACAAAATCGTATGTCAAATTGCCCTAAAGGTTTTCAACTGCTTACTCTTGGTGGTTGTACTTAACTCATCATAGACAACTAGTAATTCATTGATTGACACTGATCCACACCACTCTTTGAGTACACTGTTTTATAGGAAGTCTAAAACACATACGTAAGGAGAAATACATCAGAGTAATCCCAGTAGCACTGCTTGTAATAAATAGCAAAAACAAACCAAACAAAACCAACTAGCTACATGTTCCCCAAAGAACAGCTAAATAAATTGTGAAATATCCATACATGTAATAATACTTAATGATGTGAATGAATGAGCTGGAAGTAAATGAATCAAATGGATAAATACTTTAGGAAAACATAATATTGAGTGGAAAAAGCAATTTGCAGAACACATCACATGTGATAGTATTTTAAAATACAAAATGATGCTATTTTTGGGAGGAATTCACGTATTTGTAGTGTATTATAAAAACATGCACGGGAGTGATAAGCACCTAATTCAGGATAGTTCCTAGTACTGGGTGGTGGAAAGGGAAGAAAATGCTATCGTTCTTGAACTTTGTATTGTTATACTTTTTCAGTTGAGTAGCAGTCTCAAGTGTGTTCATTATACTTATTATATCTTTTTTTCTCTATATCTTTTTGTATGTTTAATAATTTAAAGAGGAAAAATATAGAATGAACAAAATCTCTTAGAGAGTTAAAAATTAAAGCAATCTGGTTTATTGTCAGCAACCATTCAGATCTGCCATTCTCGAACATACTTAAAGAATTTTGTTTTTCACAGTTTACAGAACTTCAAGTTATGTGCTGTTAATATTTCAAGCCAGCAGAAGTATAACATCTGTGGCTTCTGGTCACTTAAACTGCCCTTGTCGAGTCCTACTCCTATACAACGCGAGTGTTTTCTAGGAATCAATGTGCCTAGAGCCCAACAGAGTTTTTACAGGAAGGTTCTAATAAGCTCAGAAAAACACTGTGCCTGCAACATTTGAATCCAAACTTAACTGCTATACACTTTTCATTTTCTTATTCAGCACTTCAAACATTGTCTACAAACATGTTAGTTGTAAATAAACAGACAATTGCCTTACTCAGCTGACTGTTTACATAAAAGAAAGAGCATTAAAAATATATCATTCAAGGGACTCAATTAACAACTTAAAAGTAGCGAGAATTTGATCAGTGGTCAGGGCGGCTTGTGCATTCTTTCTTAGCTTCTCCTGAGGCTTAAAAAATTCATTAAGGTTCTCAAATGTTAGGTAACAAGGCAAAGTCATAATCCTACTTTAAGCATCATATTACCTCTCTGCACACACAGAAAGTATTATCTATCAGTTGTTACTTTTAATTATAATTGCTTATCATTTAGCATCATCATGAAGCACTCTTTTAATACAGAGTAATTTAGAGCCATTTTATTTATTGTTAAGGTAATGAAACAATGAGCTTATTAAACCATCCCATTGCTTTATTGTCTTTTTTTTTATTTTTAAAAGATTGTGATCAGCAAATTGTTTTAGCTCTGGGACAATGTTTATGAACGCAATTACAGTTGTGAATGCACATGCAAAAATGTACAAATGACCCATACTAAATATACTGGCAAAAAAAAGTACAACTTGTTTCCTGAATTGCTTGTAAGTTAGTTTTCAAGTAATTAACAAAATGATTTTCTATTCACACTAAGAAGTCACCAAATTTGAGATAGGAAAATTGCTGAGATGAGTTTCTAATACTGTGGTTTCTAAACTACCTTCAAATCCAAAGTGTTGCTGGAATGGAATCAGGCATAGTTCTTTAAAAATGCCAAAGATTCTGATTGTGTACTGATTCTGATAGGCATGGCCCATCACCCCAAATTTGTCCACATTAGTCTCATCTCTACTTCTGAAGTTCAGTTTATGATTCATGGGGTAAAAGAGTGAAATCTAATTCCACTCGATTCAATTCTAACTCATATATTTTAATTAAACCTTATGTTCTCTATATGCTAGCCTATATGGAGGCTGAAAATGGGGCAGGAGACAGCCTATCCTTATCAGGACTCTTGGAGATATTTGGGGGAGATAAGACTTGGGAATGCTAAATCTTTTAAGTGAAAAAATGATATGTCATATCTGGTGGAGAACACAAGTAACCTGGGCTTTAGAAAAGTTGTATTACTAGGGTACCTCTGTGCTCAGTGGGGAATCTGCTTGTCTCTCTCTCTCTCTCCCTCTGCCCTTACCACTGTACTCGCTAGTAAATAAATAAATAAATAAATCTTAAAGAAAAAAAAGACCAGGGAGAAAACCATGGAGTTTGCTTGCGATTCTCTCTCTTCCTCTCCCTCCACCCTTCCCTTCCCCCTGCTCTTGCACTCTAAATAAATAAATAAATAATAAACAAATAAAATCTTAAAAACAAACAAACTTGTATTATTGTCCTCATGTGTCACCAACAAGTTGTATAACTTTGGTTAATTATCCCTTTCAACCTACTGGATCTCAGTTTCCTCATCTGTAAAATGAACAAATCAGATGGTATGATGTTTAAATTCCCTTCCAGTCTTCTTACTATACCATCAATTTTCATGGCTTCCTTGTCCTTACATAGGATTTGTTGATGGCCTCAGCCTCACCTTCTCTATTCCAAAAAAAAAAAAAAAAAAGGGTGGGTGGCAGGATGAAAAGGGAGCCACACAGAAATGCAAATTCTGGGAAGTCTCCAGAGAGGACATCTGTCCTGGGGTTTCTCTTTGACATGAGGAAAATGTATAGTGATAGAAAATATTTGTACAATTTGTATTACAAGAAAAAATGATTTCAAATTTAAAAAATGAACATTTTTTTCTCCCAAAATGCCACTTACTTTTCTGCTTAAAAGTATAGAGATTCATTCTAAAGAGGAAAATTCAGTAATCATCTGTGCCTGCAGTGCGGTTTCAGTTTACATAAACATGGTTGTGTTCTCTTCATTTTTGTAAATGTGCTTCACAGGCTCTGCACAGAAGTCATAGTCCTGGAAGGTGAAGTTTAAGGTAGGGGAAGCAGTGGATTTGTGAGCCAATGAGTCAGTTAACAGTGTGACTGGCAATGCCCGGGTAGGAAGGAAGCATAGCAGAGACTGATGTCTTGTCTTTCAGGAACTTATAAAAACCAAAGCACCCAGCCTTCAACAGCCATTCAAATGGATCTAATGATAGAGGAAGGAAGCACAGGACTGAGAAACATGCAAAACCAAAATCATACACGTGAAGCTGAGCTGGAGTTAGGATTCTCATGAGTGTTAATGCTGGTCTCAAATTAGACATATGGAAATTGTTGGGAGAACACTTGAGTGGCAAACAAAATTAGTCTAACATTTCTGATGGATTAAAAGGGTTATTCATGGGGGGGGAGTGGTAGGGGGCTCAGTCGGGAGAGCATGTGACTCTTAATCTCAGAGTTGTAAATTGGAGTGCCACATTGGGTGTAGAGATTATTTTAAAATAAAATCTTAATTTTTTTTCTTTAAATGGGTTATTTATGTATAAAGTCAAAATTTTATGAAATTTGATGTGAATTAGTTCTAAATAAAGCCTATAAAATAACTATAAAATCCAATTCATAAATAAGGAGAAAAATCTTCTGCATTTATTAAAATGATATCCATTTAGAATATTTTTTCTAATTTTTTTCTCTTTGAAGTTCTTACATAAATCTTAATTCTGATAATCACAAGTATAAAATTTAGGGAGTTTTTAAAATATTTATGTTTATCTTTACAATTAACAGAAAAAGAAAGAAAAAATATAATATTTCCAGTTAAACCAAGCTTTAGTAAAGGAGATGAACGTTATTAATTTATCCTATCAAGCAGGATAATGAAGGAAAAAATTGATTATATTTTTCTAAGTAAATGCTGCATAATAGCAAAGAGATTATAAAGTCACATACTCATAAATTATTGCAGCTACAAGAGATTTATCTACCTCTTTCCCCAATTATGTAGTCTCAAGCTGCTGCATTTTATAAATGAGAGTTGTTCAGTTGCTTTGGAAACAGTATGACTGTAAAGATAAAACCAAGGTGTTCTCCTAATCCCTGATGGGGCTCAGGGCACCCTACCCCAAAATATGGGACCTTCAAGCCAAAAGAATTTGAGAAATGGCACATGCAGGAAGAACTTTCTGAACTTTCCCTGAAGTGAGTCATAAAACCCTCATGTGAGAGGTGCCCCCTCTCTCTACCTGGGAGAAAGGAGCATCCTCATCTCTGAAAACAAAAGGGACACAGAAAGGAATCTGAACAAACAGGCCTTGGGAAGTCTCCTCCAGTTTACTATACTTATACCTTTGTTCTAGCACACCTTTACCCTCTTCATTAAACTTAGCATAAACACTCAGATTTAACTCTTTCTTCTGGTCTTCATTTCCTTATGATGGCTCTCATGTCATGTAAAACTTATATTAAATACATTTGTATACTTTGCTCCTGTTCATCTTTGTCACTCTAGTTTTCAGCACCCAAAAGGGCCAAGGGAAACTGTATCCCCCCTTACATCCCTAATACTGAATTTTATAACACAGATCCTACAACATCATTAAATAAGCTAATTATTATAAAATCTATATCCTGCAGATCATTTTAGAGGACAGACGTGTGCCCGTGCTCACACACACAAATACACACATGCACAGGCTTACGCAGAATTTTAGTTTAAACGTATACAAAGATATCATTAGATAAAAAAACTCAAGAACAGATTTGGAAATAAAACTACATTATCCAATTTTACTTTGGGAAGATGAAATAATTGATCTAACTTTTCAAACCGTAGTCTTTTACAAACTGCCACATTTGTTTTAGAAATTCTTTTGTGATTTCATTTTCATGACTTGTGATCTCTAAGAATCTATGAGTTCATGGTTTCAGATGTTAATGGGTTGATGTATCAATTGAATATTCTCTTTAACTAAAGGAGATTAATAAAAGTCTAAGAATCTCCTCTATAGGCACCACACGAGGTGTGGAAAGTTGTCCAAGACAACAAACTGATTTTGTCACATTATCATATAGGTTAATTAGATAGGGATGCAAAAGAGTAGAGTAGCCAGCTTAGGAGACATTAGACCAGGCAGTTTGCTCTCATTCTTTAGCATGTTCACTCACACAGGATTTGATTCATTCTTTCAGTAAACATTTGTTAAAATTCTGGCATGGGTAAATCTCTCTTTTAGGCACTGTTATGTATACAGAGGTGAAAAAGAAAAAAGTTTCTGTCCTTAAGGATATTATAATCTTGGCCAGTTTTTGCTGAATGTACACCTCATCTGTCTACCTATTCATTTATTCATTCCTTTAATTATTCTTCACCAATTATTGTATGTTCAGAGCTTCTGTGGTAGTCTATTCAGTCACTAACCTTGGAAAGTAAAAAGTTATTATTTAAGAAAAAAAAGTATCTTCCTTAATACATATGATATACTCTATTAAAGTATGTCCCAAACAGATAACAAGGACTGAAAAGATATTGCTAAGAGAATAAGGACAAAATGAGAAAATGTCAGAATTTTGTAACCAATGGGCAGTCAGGACAAAAGACCACATGTAATACTGAAAAGTTCTTTGGAGGAAATTAATTATGTGTTAATTAATTATAATTCTGCCTAAGATGGAACAAAAAACAGAATTAGACTTTGCTCTAAGATACTCAATTCTTCCAAACAAACAAACAAAAAAACACAAATCCCTAGTCTCCCTCTAAAAAACCCTCCAAAATCAATGCCAGATGACAGCTGACCTATTAATGTTTTGCTCCGTGAAGGCACAACCTGAAAACAAAATGGAAGACAATTATGTCCTCCTCCCAAAGGGATCCTTTTTATAGATAAGCCAATATACATCCCTATCACTGATGAGATAATTCTCTTTTTCTCTTAAGTATTTGCTGACAACTAAAGACTTTGTTGACAATTGCAAATTAATCTCCAGATCCTGGAAGATGCTTCACAGTAATTAAACTCACCTTGTCTCAAAAATCTATTGCAGAGCATACAGCTTGGCAGTCTACTTTGTTATTATCTATTATTCAATTTTTATTTATCTTTATACCCTATTTTTAAGATAAGGAATTTACAGAAAAATATCTAAATTAAGTATAATACCTATTAACTTTTAAGCTTTGGGGATTTTACCACAACTTGTTCTATGGAGTGCTGAGTACAAAGTACTGGGAGACCTGGGGTCAGTCCCCAGATCTACTGCTTTACAGTTTGTTGATCTTGCATTGAAACGTTATATGTCCACTCTCTCTGTCCCTCCCAGAGACAGAGAGAAAGAGAGATAGATATAGATATTAGACACTATCAGTGAAGATGTATATTCCAAGATCTCTAAGTCCCTTCTATAAATTAAATGTCAGCTTGGTCCAGAAATTTTAAGATCCATGCCAAATCACCTCAATGCTGAGGCTTTCAAATGTGCATTTCCTGTTTCTACGATTATTATGAGATGACACAACTTTCTTGGCTTGCCTTTTTGACCCCTGAATATGGCATTTTTAGATAGTAGGCTCCTGTTTCCTCTTTAAAATATTTTTCTTCCGATTTTTCTTCCCTGTTATTGACAATGCCATTTCCCAAGTTCTCTAGATTTACAACTTGTGTCTACTTTTGAGATCCTTTTTCCATCATATTTTATTTTAAATCATTTAAAAATTCATCAAGTACCCCTCTTTGAGGTCTTATGGATCCCCCTCATTCTTTGTGTCCTACTCACTAAATAATAGTCACCTCATGTTTATATAAATAGCAAAGCCTCTCACGGTTTTTCCTGCCTCCCTTCACTCCAGATGCCAGGAAATCATAATATAATCTTCCTGTCACAGACCCTCTGTCACGTAATTCCTTTGCTCAGTATTATACAAGAAATCCCTAGTACTTAGCGTAGTATAATGTATTATTCAAACTGGATATCACGCTGGAATAAAAGGCATAAACTGGAATGCCCCGTCATTTAAGACATACGGTTACTTTAAAACAGAAATGACCCAAACCTCCTTCCCTGACTTGCAAATGCCTCCACCAATTAACTTATCCCATCCTGTCTTCCATTTCATACATATTTGTGTGTGTGTGTGTGTTGTTCTGGTTAAGCATTTTTTTTTTAACTTACCCACATAGGATATTGCTAATTTTGAAACTTGTAGTTTCTGCAAAGGCAATTCTATAATTGTATTTTGTGATTTCTTGTTTTTCCTCTGCTTCAAATCCTGGGTAAAAATCATCATTAAAGTCAGAGAATACGCAAGGATGATCCACAGAATGGGGGAAATTAGACGCATGCCCCTGCTGGCCATGATCTTCTAGTTCATGAAGATTTGCTCCGCCACACGTAGGAACTTAAGAATTTCTCTCATTTTGTGTTCCAAAGTGGGGAAGAAGGCCAAAACCTTTGGTAGTTACTGTCCTCCTATTTATGCTTTTCTAGGACTGTGAAAATAATTTGTGCTTAATTTGTCTTGACAATCGATTACACACTTTTAATTGTGTGGCTCTATAAAACCACACAGAATTAACATCTACAAAACAAAACAAAACACCTGGGTGGCTCAGACGGTTGGGCGTCTGCCTTCGGCTCGGGTCATGATCCCAGGGTCCTGGGATGGAGCCCCGCATCGGGCTCCCTGCTCCTTGGGAGCCTGCTTCTCCCTCTGCTTCTCTCTCTCTCTCTCCCCCTCTGTCTCTCATGAATAAATAAATAAAATAAAAAAAAACAAATGCAAAATATATTTAAATTACAGATTTCATATCAGTAAGTACATATTCAGTACCTACTCAGTGCCAGTGGGAATATACATAGAAAAAAAAACTTTAAAGTTTATTTAAATTTAAGTTTTAAATTTTATTAGCTGGTTAAATTTCTCCAGAGGCTGAAATCTTATGGAAAACCTCCTTTTACCTAAGAGGTTGTTGAGTATACAAAGTAGCCATTAACTTTTGTTTTAGCAAAATGGAAGTCGGTTGTTTAGTTACATTGTTGAAGAATCAGTTTGCATTATCCTCTCTATCATCACCAGTGACATACATAGCAAAAATATTTCTTTTATGAGAAGACACACCAAAATACCAAAAGATAAAATTGCTATTAAAGGGTATTTTCCTCTTGCCACTTCTCATGTGAGGCTTTTTAAAGAATATTCAGTCTAATTTCTGTCTTGATATATAGTTTGCTATTCTATTTCTGCAAAATGAGAACATTCTGTTCTATCCATTCTCCCACTTACTTTTAGAAACTGCAGAAAGGCTTAAATTAAACTCCTAAAGAAATTAACTGCCATTCTCATGCGCAGTTATCAAATATACAACACCCCTGTGTCGGCTGCTCACAGGAGTTGTGCCACGCTGATGAGAGCGATCAGCTCTGCATTCACAGAAAACAATCAACAGTGGGGCAGTAGCATCCTTTGATATGAAGATACTCAGGTTCCTGATCACAATGGAGCGTACAGAATGGAATTTGGTTTGTTTGGTTCTAAGGTAGCTGTGTTGGTGATTCTTTTATTGCCAATCAATTGTAAATATCATCGAACAGGTCCTTCAAAGCTGGAGGATGTCAAATGAGGTTAAATTAGTTTAATCTTCATACAGAATACTTATTATTAAATACCTAAGTGCCAAAGGAACCTTTGGTACTTCCTTTGGTTTCAATTTCATTCTTTATTGGGCATGGAGTGAAAGACAGGACTGATCTCTTAGTTTTCTTCTGGGTCTAAAATTTTGTCTTTTAATGCCTAGACTTCTGGGATGGGATAGTAAATTCTCCATTTATATTTATGTATGTGCCACTAAAAGCCCAGGTGTAATGGGTGGCAAAACTTGGTCATAGATCTCTTAAGAATAAAAAGTTCTGATTACAGATGTCCAGAGAATCAAAAGTTATCAGGCATGTGATTAGCAAACAAGGAAAGAGAGCTGATACAGAATTTGTGCACTGAATCTTGGCTTTGTCTCTCACACATTTTATTTCATGGATACTTCTTGTTCCAGGGATTTCTATTCTGCAAAAGGAAAGGAAATCATTTCACATTTTTATCCTATGATTCTAATCATTAGTGAAAAATACTAGTCCAAAGATGGAAAAGAGCAAGCAAACTTCTTCAGAGAAATTCCTGCATTATTTATGGCTGAGATAGGTGGAATGTATAATATGGTTAGATAGAGTTTTTATGCTCAAAAACTTTCTTCACATTGTAAATCGTAAGACAGTTTGTGAAAACTTCATGGATTATCTCACTTTGTATTCTGTATTTGATGAGGTGATTGTACGAGGGCATGTTGATTTTTCCATAACAATAAACTAAAAGAGTTGAAGATGTCTTCTTATATCTAGTTTTTTTAAGCAAAGATTTGTTGATCTTTTACAGCTTACTACATTGAGTTTTCTAAAATGTTTGTATTTTGCTAAATAATTTTCTTAGAGATATTGTATATTATAACCTGTCTCTTGTTGCCATTTTTGTTAGTCCATTTTTTTAATATTAGCAATTTCATATAGTTTAAAATAATGATGAAAATTTATACTCAAGTAAGATTTACATTATATATTTTCTTGTTAAAGGATCTGATATGTTGACAAAAATGAACTAATTTGACTCCAGAGCCGTTTTTTTATACGTGGCCTATTAATACTGTAGGCAAACACTGAAAAACATTGATCTAATTAAAATGCTTCTTACTCTGGTTTATCGTAGAGGTTAAGAACATGGATTCTGGAAGGCTAAAATTCACAAGTCAGGAACCAACAGATGTTGGCGGGGATGCGGAGAAAGGGGAACCCTCCTACACTGTTGGTGGGAATGCAAGCTGGTGCAGCCACTCTGGAAAACAGTATGGAGGTTCCTCAAAAAGTTGAAAATAGAGCTACTATATGACCTAGCAATTCCACTACTGGGTATTTACCCCAAAGATACAAATGTAGGGATCTGAAGGAGTATGTGCACCCCAATGTTTATAGCAGCAATGTCCACAATAGCCAAACTATGGAAAGAGCCAAGATGTCCATTGACAGATGAATGGATAAAGAAGATGTGGTATATATACACAATGGAATATTATGCAGCCATCAAAAGGAATGAAATCTTGCCATTTGCAATGACGTGGATGGAATTGGAGGGTATTATGCTGAGCGAAATAAGTCAATCAGAGAAAGACATGTATCATATGACCTCACTGATATGAGGAATTCTTAATCTCAGGAAACAAACTGAGGGTTGCTGGAGTAGTGGGGGTTGGGAAAATGGGGTGGCTGGGTGATAGACATTGGGGAGGGTATATGCTATGGTGAGCACTGTGAATTGTGCAAGACTGTTGAATCACAGATCTGTACCTTTGAAACAAATAATACATTATATGTTAAAAAAAAAGAAGAAGATAGCAGGAAGGGAAAAATGAAGGGGGGAAATCAGAGGGGGGAGACGAACCATGAGAGACTATGGACTCTGAGGAACAAACTGAAGGTTCTAGAGGGCAGGGGGGGTGGGGAGATGGGTTAGCCTCGTGATGGGTATTAAAGAGGGCATGTACTACATGGAGCACTGGGTGTTATATGCAAACAATGAATCATGGAACACTATATCAAAAACTAATGATGTAATGTATGGTGATTAACATAACATAATAATAAAAAAATTTCAATATAAGTCTAAAAAAAAAAGAACATGGATTCTGGAGCAAGACTAATTGGTTTCAAAACCCAGATTTATGAAGCAGTCATAGCACCTTGAGCAAATAAGCAAATTATATAACCTCTGTGCCTCCATTTCCTGTAAAAGAGATAATACTACCTATGAGATTGTGATAAATATTAAATGATCTAACATTTACAAAATTATTTCAATAGTGAATACACCTACTTTACATTCTGAATGTGTTCGTTAATATCATCAAATTTTGACCCAATAATTTGGGGAGTCTTTGAGAGGCAGGATAACACATAGATTAGGAGTAATGACTGTAGGAACACAGAAATCAGGATCTGAATCCTTAACCCATATAAATCTGTTTCACCATTTGAAAAATGCCTATAAATGCATAGTGTAAAACCTGACCTATTATTTGTTACTGTGCAATGCCCTCTTATTTACACACTCTTACCTCTCTGAATTTCCAGGAGCGTGTTCAAATTCTGATATTCCAAAATTAATTAGAGAAGTCCTTATTTATTTAACCATATTATCTGTGATTTTTTCTTTTTGCTATCACACACATATTCCCAGAATGAAGAATTGTAATCATTTTCAGTAACTCCTTATACAACAACCTTGCCAACTCCATTACCAGTTTCTAAACTTCTTTCCAAACCTCTGTAATTCCAACATGAGTTGTGTAATGATTCACTACATTGTATCAAAGTGAGTTTCAGAGAGTTTTTAAGCAGCATGGTGGTTAAATATGTAACTCTTAAATGTAACTCCTTGGGTTCAAACCCTGACTCTGTTACTTATTAGTCCTATGACCTTGGGTAATTTACTTCATTCCTTGTGGTATCCATGTTCTCCTCTATAAAAGAAGGAAAAAAAGAGTTCCTGTCTCATAGCATTGTTGTGAAGATTAAAGGAGTAAATGCAGGCAAAGCACTTTGAACAATACCTGGCCCCAGGTAAATCTTCAACAAAGGTTGGCCACTACTATTTTCTCACCTTCTGTAAGTAGAGCCAGCAGGGGGTGAAACAACTAGTGGGGATTCAGAGTTTTAGAGGTACAACTGCTTTAGGGAGAAACAAGGCAGAGGCAACAAAAGCCCCTTTTAAAGAAAAAGGTGCTCTCTAGTTATTACATGATTAAAAACAATAGAATTGGGTAACCAGAAAAAAAGTAATATGGGCATTCACCACCCCCTCCACATACACAAGGTTTTTTGTTTAGCTTTCTAGTATTCTGGTATGCATTAAGATAATAAGTAGAAAGAACTGCAAGATCTGAGACTACTTTGGATAGTTTACATTGGAAAGAGGAAAAGCTCTAACAGAAGGGAAGAATTTATCAGGAAAAGTAGGTGTAGGAGCTGAAATAAAAAGGGATAAACTGATTGTGTGTAAAGTGAGAGAGAAAGAGAGAGAAGGAGAGTCTTTGCTCTCCTTCTCTCTCTTTAGAAAGATGTTTCTAAAAGTCTTGCTGTGGGAATATTAGTACATACCTGAAATTAAAAAAAAAAGTTTTTGGTGATCCAGTGGAATTTCTTTGAATGTGATTCTGCCATAGAGCTGGGACTTTGGGGGCAGTCTAGTTATATCCTGGTTAAACTTTTGGTGTAGTTGTGGAGTGGAGTTCTATGGATATGGGGGAATTTTATTTATATTAATATATGGTTGTTTAACTCAATTTCCAGGAGAAAATATACTATTCATATAGTATGCAGTTCACTTACACTTTCACATATAAAATGTTAATTGTGGGAAAAATGGCTGAACAAAAATGTTGCAAACACAAGCCATTTGTTAATTAAGAGAATAAGTATTTAGAGACACAGAGTACCTACAGAAAGCTTTCATATGTTTGAATAAAGGCCCTGTATAAACACTTTGTTTTATAGTCTTTGAAATACATGTCCAATGTCTCATAAAATAATTATAATATTAATATTAATCATAAAACATGTTAGAAATGAAAGATGTTATTTGGTAGAAAAGAGGAGTAGTTAACATAAAGAGAGAACACTGGAATTCTGAACATCAAGAAGTATTCTAATAGGTTTGATGTTATTAAAGAGCCAAAATTTCTTTTACCTGCAGAAATGAATGATTGGCATGTATGATATATGGTAATCTAAATACAGTTTGATGAGTAGTGGATGATAAGATATAACAAATTCAGTCTTAATAGCTGAGCTGAAATTAATTTACTGATTTTTCTGAATTGTAGGTTGGCAGCACCATCATTAGGAATAGGTGCTATCTATCACTGCATAGACAAGTTCATTCTATACTCATTATGGGTCATTATTAAAGATTCATGTAATTACAGAATTTTTTTAAAAAAGAGAAATACTAACTTAGCCTGTATAACAATACCAGTTGTAGACATAAAGACAAGTAATTGAAAAGTCGATTATCAATATGGAAAATACAGGAGAAATAAGCTGGTAGAACTTCAGTATCTATGCTGGATTATTTTTCCAAAACCTCAAAAGTGAGCTGCCTTTCTTACTCTCTGTAGTACCAATCAAAGAAAATAATTTTTAAAATATATTGCCATTGAGTACCTACATTGTGGCAACTTGAAAGAAAATGCTCATAGAATGCACTCAAATAAAAGTATCTGTTGAATTAGTGAGTCAATTCCCTTGTAGTCCTGAAAGAGGCTTCTCAATCCTATGTACTGTTTGACATCTACGGGGAAATTAAACTCTATCCTCTCATGTTTTGCCAGAGACATGCAGCCTGGGGAACTTGATTTTTCTGGCATCTAATAATATTGAGAGTGCACTGCAATCTAGATTTGCTCAGGGCTTCAGATTTAAGTAATTGCAGTTATTAGAGGCAGTTCATGATTGGTGGCTTGATTTGTCCATTGTACGGTAATCGGTGTCATAGACAGGGTGAGATGCTGAATAAAAGAGCATGTCTGACCCAGGTGAACATTACTTACCAATGTCATAGTTAATAATGAAAAATATAAAATTCAGGCACAGTGAAACTAAATTAACATGCATACAGTATTAAATAAACTGTATTCCTAAACATGCATTCCAACAAAAAAAACTGAGATAATAAAAATCTTTATTTGTGTATGAGTAATAAATACTTGGATAATACATAGTGTATCAAAATAATTTAAATACATGGCTAAATTTTTTTTAAAGATCTTATTTATTTATTCATGAGAAGCAGAGGGAGAAGCAGGCTCCCCGCCGAGCAGGGAGCCCGATGCGGGGCTCGATCCCAGGACTCTGGGATCATGACCTGAGCCGAAGGCAGATGCTTAATGACTGAGCCACCCAGGCACCCCTCTTCCTCTTTATTCTTTAGCATAATAGTGACTTGTACATAATAGATATTCAGAAATTTTAATCACAAGAATGACTGATTTATTGACTATAAAATTTAGGTTAGTCACATATTATATGTATACGATCTTTGTAGTTTTTATTGAAAACATCAAATTGCATACAAATAAAGAATGATGAATTAGAGTTTTTATAAATTCAAGACCCAAATGTGTACACATATATTCTTCTAAATACTTCTAAAGTTTAGATGATACAGAGAGAGAAAGAGAGAGAGAGAATCTCTTTAGTCTCTTCATGAGAATATTGGCATTAAGGGGAAAATATACTTATTTTCCTTTAATTGGTGCTTGCATTGTAACATAATGGTTTTCTAAGAAATGTGGTACTGGAGAAAGAAAAGAAAACTTTCCTCTGTTTTTTTGTTTGTTTTTTGAGAGAGAGAGAGAGGAGGGAGGAGGTGGCAGAGGCAAAGGGAGAATCTTAAGCAGGCTCCATGCCCAGTGTGTGAGCCAGATGTGGGGCTTGATCTCACAGACCTGAGATCATGACCTGAGCTGAAATCAAGAGTCAGACACTTAACCAACTGAGCCACCCAGGCACTCTACTTTTCTCTGTTTTTGAAACATGCCCTACCAGGAATCACATGGAACAGGAAAAAATAGGTTACTGATGCTATAAAAGAATAGATTGTTCATCCTTCCCTATTCTAGGCAGAGATGTAATATTAGCCAGAAATAGAGAGAGGGTCTTTAAGCCAAAGAGTTTTTGTGATTCTGTAGTTTCTGGTGCCTTATTTCAAGCCTTATTTCCATATGCCCTCCTTCCTCTGTGTGAGGTGGGGAACACTCATTCCTCTTTCCTTACAAGGAAGCTTTATTCCCAGAGAGATTTGCTCACAACAGTTTGTAGGTATTTCTGAACATGGGACAGGTATACATTTCGGACCTCAAGTTTAATGAATGGCATAACACATAAGGTTATCATCTCTCTTAGGGTGTGGGATAAGGTCAGTAGTCAAAAGCATTATGGCATGAGGAGCTGAAATAAAGTAAAAATCAATAAATGCAACTCCCTCCCTGCCTACACCCCCACCACATGTGAGTTTTCTGTAAAGCCAGGGACTGAATGGTGGTGTGGTGATGTGATGGGAATATAAATTTCCCCCATGGTCCTACAAAGGATAGCTGGACCATGGCTAACTTGCCTGTCTCACCAATGGACTGCTGAGTATGGAAAATACCCTCATGCAAGGGTTCTGGTGACTTTTCCTAAGTCTTTCACTAGATCACTGACACAAGAGACTATGATTAAGATGTTCAGTAGAAAAAAGAGAGTTACACAACAGAGCCAGTGGCAGAGATTGGACTGGCTAAGGACATCAGCAGAGAAGTAACCAACTTGCAATTTCTGTGTGCTCATTTGTCAGTGGATTACACTTCCACCCCACTGTCCTTGTTGTCAGATGAAGTATTAGCACAGGGCCTGGTGGGGTTTAGAATCTGGCATGAGCCAGGAGGGAGAGTAATGCAAGCTTAGAGCCAGTGAGTGGGGTGCTGGAACCACCATGGCTCTTTCAAGCTCTCAAGACCTGATTATGCACAGCTTTTCCCAACACAGCATTCAGTGACATTGTGTTGATGGCTTGGTGGGAATATTTGCAGAAATTAGAAAGCTACAGAAATCAGAAAATGTTATATGAAGAGGTTTTATTTTTCACAGAGCTAGTTATTAAACATTTACCAGCACACTACTGTTCAGAGTGAATTCTTAAAAGACAGGGTGTTGAATTACAAATAATGATAGAGATAAAAATACTAGAATTTGAATTTACCCAAGAAAGACTAAATTATAACCTGGAAGAATTTTGGATTGGACTATTTTTACTGACTGGGATAACATAAGTTGTTATTTTGGGTTCCAGAGTCAGAAAACACCCAGGTGATGACAATATCCAAGCTTGGTCATGGGGTGAATTACCAAAGCGGAATGGATCTGAAGGTCAATTGAATTGAGGCAATCAAGGAACTATAAGGCTTAGGGCCTGGAAAAGTCACTCAAAACAACGGTAAGAATTCAGATATGTGTAAAACTGAGTTGAGTTTCCAGACAGAGAATTTGAAGTCCCTATGGGGAACCGTCTGTTAATGGATAAGTAAGTAGTAGCCATAGGATGTGTGGATCTAGAATCTGAAGGAACATAAAATCTCAAGATACAGTTCTGGGATTTAGATTCATTGCTATGACAATGAATGACAATGACAGTACCTAGAAAAGATTACCTGGGAAAGATATGTAGTTAAGAGAAAGAGAGAAGTGTGCTAAGGACAACATCTGTAGGAACATCTATAACTAAGAGATGGAAGGAGGTTGAGAAATCAAAACATGGGAAAACAAAGATGCCACAAAATAATTTAAAAAATACAACATCATAGCCAAAGGTGAAGACATTGGCTTTAGCAATTAGACGTTGTTGTTGTTTTCCTTAGAATATACAGTTGTTTCAGGCAGTGGAATTAGAAGATTAGACAATAAAAACACTGAATACAGATCATCTTTTTTTAAAACCCAATTAAGGAAGGCATGTTCTGCATGGAGCACTGGGCGTTATACGCAAACAATGAATCATGGAACACTACACCAAAACAAATTATGTAATATACGGTGATTAACATAACAATAAAAAATTAAAAAAAACTAATGATGTAATGTATTGTGATTAACATAACATAATAATAAAAAGTAAATAAATAAAATGTAATGGGTGTTGTCAAAATAAATGAAATGATTAAACACAGATTGACAATATTGGTGTAGTATCAGATTCTAGGCAGGTTTAAAGGGGTTAATAGCACCCATGGGAAAATGGTCTTTAAAAACTGAAGTCTCCCATCAGGGAAGGAGCTGGATGAAAGTTTCAATCTTCTCAAAGGGAAAAGGTTCAGAATTAAGTGAGAAACCTACAAGCAATTCTGCCAGCCTAAATTCCCAGATTAGGTTCCTGCTAACGGGAGACTCCTGGCATGGGTGTGGTGATTCTGGACATCCTGCCTGCCGTAGGACCTAGAGTTATCCCCATCCATATTGGGAAAGCACACTACTAGTTGATGCCAACGGCAGTTGGACCACACTGACTGAGGTTTCATAGCTGGGCCTCAAGAACACCAGATTGACAACCTGAATAGGTTTGTCCTGGTATTTCACTTATCTCCAACAAGTGAATTTTAGGCAATTGAATTTTGTGGGCTGCCACTTAACTGTGTTCTGACACGGTTTTACTCTACTTTCATATGGTAGGGACCTGTAGACTGGGAAGCTTGCCCCCACCACCTCACTTAGGGTGCCACTATGTTCCTAGCTCTGTGCTTTACATTTTTTTCCCTGCAAGTTGAAGGAACTTGCATTTTTTTTCTGTGTCTTCTGCATTATTTTTCTATCAAACCACATCTCCCTGTGATAATTATATGTGATGGAAATTAAAAAATGATGTACTCCTTTTAGAAGCTGTTCTAACAAAAGTCCAAAAAACTAAGGAAAAAATAAATAGCCTCTCATATTTCTCCATAATAAGGAGAAAAATTTGATCTGAACTGTTTCTTATAATGGATAGATTCAGTATCTAGCTCCTAAGAGTGAAGCTGAAATAAATTTGTAAAATATTATTCCTTAATTTTAACTTGTAAGATTTTTAAAAACTGTTGAATTCTTTACAGTAAAATGTGTAAAGGAAAAAAAACAGCTTATATCTATCTATCTATCAATCTATCTATCTAGCTAGCCATTTATTTATTTAGGACTGGGGTGATTGCACTAACACTTTATTTATTTATTTTTAAAGGTTTTATTTATTTTATATTTTAGAGAGAGAGAGGGAGCAGGAGTGGGTGGAAGGTCAGAGGGAAAGGGAGAAGGAAAGAATCCCAAGGAGACTGTGCTCAGCGCAGAGCCTGACATGGGGCTCAATCTCTATGATCGTGAGATCATGACCTGAGCCAAAACCAAGAGTTGGACACTCAACTTACTGAGCCACTCAGGCACCCCCCAAATAGTTTGTTTTTAAAATCATAGAATAGCATGAATTCATTTCAGTGTCATATGAATTGGGAAATATAGTTATAACACCCCAAAATTACCTGAAACATTAGAAAAAAAGGAGGAACTAAAAGAAAAAAAAACTCTAGATTACAATGAATCATAGACAGAATAAAATTAATAGTCCACTAGCAGGAAAATAATTGACATCACAGAAAATGAAAAAACTAACAGGATTTAAGAAGAATGTAAATATATTATAGTTCATTTTATGAAATATAAAATGAAAGCATTGCAAGGAATTGTTTCAAAATGTTATTAATTAATTAAAATAATTAAAACAACAGGGTGCTCCTTTAAATACTCTTTTTTTGTAAAAATATTGAGCAGAATTTTTCTATTTCCACCACCTGCTCCACCCATTTTTCAGGCATTTATCTCCCAGGCAAGAATTTTAATATCCTTTTCTCTGATTGAATGGTCCCAGCATGGGGAGTGGTTTTGAAAGGGGAAATGTCTCCCTAATCCCAATGAAAATTACCTATTAGAAACAAAAAAACAGGGGCACCTCGGTGGCACAGCTGGTTAAGCCTCTGACTCTTGGTTTCAGCTGAGGTTGTGATCTCAGTGTCCTGAGATCAATTCCCCCTTCGGGCTCCATGCTCAGCTCAGTGTGGAGTCTGCTTAAAGACTCTCCCTCTGCCCTTCCACCCCTCAAATAAATAAATAAATCTTTTTTAAAAAAAGAAACATAAAAACAAAATCATATTTAGTGGTTAAATATTACAAACCTTCCCATTAATAAACACTTGGGACAAAACTATTCAATATCATACACAGAAAATTTCATTCATTCATTCAAAAAAAGGTAAGTAAATGAAGGTATAAATATTGGAGAGGAGGGGAAAAAGCTTTTAATATTTGCAGATGATAAAATTATCTAAGAGGAAAACACATATGACTTAAGTGAAATAGGTAGCAATACAATTATTCACCAAACTCAATAGCTTTTCTATAGAGCAGGAATATCCAATTAGAAAATTTAATGGGAAAAGAATATCATTTGTAATAGAAACAACAACAAAATAAAATGCTTGAGAATAAACTGAAAAAGGAATGCGTGATGACAATGTGAAGAAAACTACAAGTTTATTGAATGTGTGGTGCTAAAAAGTGTTTAAGAATTAGAGAAGTATATCAAGTCCCAGGCTTTAAGAACTCAGTTTTTTAGGATGTCAATTTTCCTCATATTACTTTATAAACTTAAAACAATTCCAATAAAA
The DNA here is from genome assembly GCF_037043125.1 of Eumetopias jubatus. Taxonomy (NCBI): domain Eukaryota; kingdom Metazoa; phylum Chordata; class Mammalia; order Carnivora; family Otariidae; genus Eumetopias; species Eumetopias jubatus. The sequence continues at coordinate 68,900,140 of NW_028274809.1, read as the reverse complement.
TTCTCAACATAGAGAACTTGATGAGTTATTTTAAAATTCATAAAAAAGAATCCAGAAAAGCACTTTAATAAAGAATATTATCCTAAAAGAGATCAAAAATAAGAAACAAATCTATAATAATTAAAACAGGGAGGTTGTCTGAAGAGTAAATAGGTCAATGGAAAAGAACAGAGTTCAGAAAAAGACCTATGAATAAATATTAACATACCTTTAATAAATGACATTAAAACTTTTTAGAAAGGATTAATTATTCAATAAGTAGTGTTGGGATAATCAGCTAATTATTTAAAATAAAATAAAATAAAATTAGATCATCTACCATGTTCTACGCTAACAAACTTTTTATGAATTAAAAATCCAAATGCTAGATAAAAATACAAGAGAATATTTTTATAATTATGTGAAGAAAATTGAAAGAAGGGAAGACTTTCTAAATAAAATGAAACCCCAGAGCCAAGAAGGAAAAATCTAGTAGATCTGAGTAAAAATGAAAATTTTCTCTTACAAAAGACAAAAAAAAAAATCAAAGCAAGTTAAGTATCTTGAAAAAAATATTTGCAAGATTCATATCAGAAAAAGAGTAATATTAAAATTTATGATCTGTAAAACTACATAACAAGGATGTTATCCTTTATCATTTTTAGCTTACCATTTATTTTACTCTGTTTTAGGCAATGCACTAATGTCTTACACATTTTTGAATTTGTCATGTTAACACCATGACATTTATTTTTTCAGATTTTCATTTTAAAGATAAGAAAACATAAATTTGGGTTAAATAATCAGCCTGAAGTTTGCATAGTTATATATGCCCCAGCCAACATTTAAACCAAAGTCTTTTAGTTGAAAAATCCCTAATTCTATGAACTTATCTTTGTGCTGATAAAACTTCTTTTACTTATAATTTAATTTTTTCATATGTTTATGATGGTAAAAGCTAAAAGACTCTATAAACATACAACTACTCATTAATATTCATGCAATTACTTTATTTGATGTGTAGCATACCCTCCCTGCAACAGATAAATAATATTTTCTTCTTGTTTCTTGGTGTCATTTCATATAACCCTCTACTCCATGTGGCATTTAGTTTTGGTATACAGTATGAGGCTAAATGCTAAACTGATTTTTTTCCAATGCAAGTGACCGTTTTCCTATGTTAAACTCTTATTTTTACTAGGGGCCATTTTGAATTCATATATTTTATTCTACTTTTTTATGTGTCTATTCTTGTACCTATATTACATTGGTTTACTTATTGCAGCTCTATAATTTGTTTTAATATTTGATGGGGCAAGCTCAATATTCTTATTTTTCAAAGATTTCCAGAAAATTTTGTGCAAACCTTTGATTTTAAAAAAAGATTATGCTTTTCTACAATGTTTATTCTTCCCATCCAGGAACAAGGTACGCCTTTGCATTAATTCAAGTTTTCCTTATATACATTTATATAAATTTGATAATTGTCCTCCCATAGACCCTTCACACGTCCTGTTAACCATTTTCCTAGATTACTTATTTACCTGTGTTTGTGTGATGAAGGAGTTGTGTGTGAGATCAATATTACTATAGTTAATGGGATGTTTTCTGTTTTATCATATCTTGTATTTGTTGCTCTTGCTGGTTGCTGTATAACTACCTTGTTTTCCATTAGCAGCAGCAGTGAAGACTGTATTTTTGTATCATTCAAATTCAGTAATCATTTTAACACTAAATACCAGCTTCTGTTCTAAGAGTATGAAGACATAAGTAAGACAGGAATCTCTTCCCCAAAAACGTGCAGAGCCTAGTAGAAGGGCCTTTATATGAAGGGACTAAGATTAATGACATATTGATAAGGGACAGAAAAATTATTGGTACCTATATGGAATAAATGGAAATTTTTAGGAAATCACTCTAAAAAGCCGGTGACTATACTAATCCTTCAATATCCTCACAGCACTCAGCACATTATTTTACCCTTAACAACTACAGTAGTAACAGCTATCATTTACTATCTCTTATGTATCAGTCATTGCCATAGAGACTAAGCATTTTGTCTTTAATCCTCCCAACAACCTATCAGATGGGAATTACAATTCCCCTTTCACTGATGAGGCAACAACAGGTCTGCGCGCTTAGTCTTCTCTTATGCTCTACTATAAACACAGAGTCAATGATTATGAGATTGATAAGTGATATTTGGTCATTGCAAGTCAACAAGGAAGACTGGTCACTTTTAACTAACCTGAAATATGAGACTATTTTGAGACTATTGAGAGAGGAGACAGATGGTAGTCAAAATAGTATTAAAAGAGTAAATTACAAAACCAACACCTTCTATTCTCTTTACTCTTTTGCAAAATGTAGCACCACACTGCCCAACATGGGGCTAACTTAATTTTACATTTAAATTATTTAAAATTAAGTAAAATTAATAATACAGTTCCTCAGTTCCACTAGCCATATTTCAAGGGCTTAGTAGTCCCCTGTGGCTAGCAGCTACCAAATTGGGCAGTGCCAAATATTTCCACCATAGAAATCTCTGTAAAGCAGTGTTGATTAAGCACATCCAACCCAGAAATCATATTCTGAAGTTGCTCTATAATTTCATTTCCTCAGTGAATATTTAACATGCACTATGTACCATGACATCAGCTAGGCACTGGTTTACAAAAACCAGTAAGACATGGTCTCTTTCCTTAAGTTTCTTAAAGTCCAGTGGGAGATAAAAGTAATAAAATAGTCATTCTTGGGAATAATAATTAAAAATAATAGTGATAAAAATAATAGGTCTGAAAGAGACTACTTTTTGTGATCTCTTTCCCTGCACAGACGTATAATTGTTAATTATATCAGATTGATCTGGGGTGCTCTGGATTATCTACTGCCTTAAGATTCTACAAGTTCAGTCCTGATTCTTGACCTTAAAGTTTTGTAAATCTTGGTGCTGATTTTACACTCACCTACCCAGGCCCAGAACTGCTGCGTTGGCAGCATACATCTGAATCACAATTTCTATTAATTCTTCTTAGATAATAACTTTGTAGAGAATGATCTATTCATATCTTCTTTGTCTTTGTTACCTAATGAAAAATAGAAAATCTTGATCTAAAATTCTCCCGTTTATTTTGTATGAAATAACCACTGATAAAATTATCAGCAAAACAGTCTGATTCTTTACTATTAGGTATTTGAAGTTTTATCACTTGTGAGACACTTCTGGAGAACACTAATTCTTTCACCATGTAAAAGAAAGCTTGACTTCCCTATCAGTTTTCATCCACATGCCAGAAGGGATTTGGGGGAACATCTTGCTGCCACAAAAAACTATCTCTTTGCCCACAGTTAGAGTAATTTCCTTCCTCACTTTAAAAAATACAACAAAAACTCACTTCACTTTTGCTGGAAGAGCCATGTCCATTTCATTAGAGCTTCCCTTTTGCACCTGCTTTGATTTCGGGCAATTTAGAATTCATGCTTAAAATGTCTCCTTTCCAAAGTGATGTTTAGTTGTATTTATTTAGCACATTTTCCTATTTGGCAGCAAGAACATTTTATCGGGTGGCATTATTTCATGGAGATAACCTAAAATTAGCTCTATCAAATGAGGGGTAAATCAGAATCTTAGCCAAAGATGGAAACACAGAAGAAAAGATTAAATGTATCCAAAACATTGATCTTCTTTTGAAGAAAGATTTGTCACTGAATGTTGTCCAGCTTTTACCTGAATCATTATGTCTGTTTGTAGAACGTTAATTATAGATGCTGCCAAGTACTGTCAACCAAAGAGCCAATGTCATGTTGATTGCTGTCTCCTGCTAGTTGTTGGACCCTCAGTGTGTTTCCTAGTCCATGCAAAATCAGCTTTGGCTGGCTTCTCACATTCTCTTTTTCTCACTGTCTAGATAAATTTTTCTATTTTGTTTCCAGGTCTGGATGATTTAGGGCTCCAATACTTTAATGACAAAGAAACGAAAGAACGTGAAAATTCTGTGACGTGACACAACCATCACATATCACATATGTCACAACACACAGTGAATTTTTTTAATACCCTGACTATAGTTAGTTGCTTTTTAGATATTTTTTTCTTTGTGTAAAATGGAAGCAATATAAATCCCATTGACATGAATGGAACCAAATAATCCCACTAGATTAGCCTATAAATTACTTGAGGACAAGAAACAAAGCTGCTCATTCTATTTTCCTCCAAAGGCCCAAGTACTGTGCTTGGCAAAGCCGGCCAGATACATGCTGCTGAGTAACAGAGCTTGTCTTTGTCATTTGCGATCTAACTTTCAAACTCTACCTTTCCCCAAGCTATTCCTCTACCTAACCTAGGACAGCACCCAGCTGTCCTCCACCTCTTCTTCATCCATTCTTGCTAATTATAGAATCTTACAGAAGGGGTCTCTCTTTAGGGGATTCATTAGGGCCTCAATCAGGAAGAATCAACAATCCTCTATCACTTTGCCTATATCAAAATGCACTTCCTCTGTGTCTTCTGGTTTGGTCTCTTGCCACTCGATATTGCTGTTTTCCCTGTTAATGGTTAGGAGGACTCCTATTCTTATGTTCTAATCTGGAGACTCCCACATTTATGGCCTCTCTCTTCACCACTTAATCCTTCTTTTATGGGACTTGGCCCCCTTGTCCCCTTGGGCAGGGCCTGTGGGTTGAGCACTGATTCCCCTTGCAGCCAGCTAGGTAAGGATCTGCTTTGTGGGCTATCCTTTGGAGCACCTTGCATTAGTGGAAGAAACGTATCAGATAGTTCTAAGTGACCAAAAATGTAAACTTTATTCTTTAATCCATTTGACTCATTATAAAGCTGATGTGTTAATCTCCATCTCATCCTGGAGGAGAAGAATGGTTGTAATTTATTGGCCCCTGTACACCCAAATATTAATATTGTTAGTTTGCATGCAAGTTGATGAAAAGTTCTAGTCTGTAATCTCTCTCAGTGCTCATATTTGCATTATGTTTCGATAGTTCCACGTGAGAAACACAAATGTTTTAATTCAAGGTGGACACTATGATGGAGGGAACTCAAACTCAATGGCGAGCCTGTGGGAGAGCATTTTTGTGACAGGATGCAGCTTCAAATCTTATCATTCAAAGGGAACCATACTCCAGCTATAGGTAGGATACTTGAGGATAAAGTTCTTAGCTACTTTATTTTTGTCACTGAGGCGGTAGTACCATCTGAAGGTAGACTCTGAACATTTCTAGGTCCACTTTCAAAGACCAGGAGTTATGCTGTAAAAGTGCTTCTGATCATTGGAAAAACCTCACAGGGGGCCAAAACAGTCACTAGGGGCATATAAATTTAGATTCGGCTTCTGACTAGTATACCTGGGAAAAGATTTGTGCTCAATCATCAGTAGATTTTTTTCTACTAATTTTGAGTCCATTTTTCAAATGCTGATTTGAATGTCAAATGAGGTCATTCTTATATACATTGCTATTTGGGGTACTTCTAACAATATAGTAATGACTGGAGCATATAGCAAAATAGGTTTTTGCATTTTGAAAGCAGAAGAGCAATTTTCTAGCACTCTCACTGAATCTTATTGGTAGACAAGGTGTCATATCATTTACTCTGAGAAGTTGCTGAAATAGGCATGAATAAAAGCATGCATTTAAAAAGTAACCAGAATTTAAGACCAAAAAAGCAAAGCCAAGGAAGAGTTACTGAACATTATTTGGTGACTATCAGCAATATGTTCTGGAAAAGTGGAGTTATTCCCAAGGAATATGTAGTCTTTGCATGTAAACATTCACTTTCTGGCTGGTGACCCAATTGATATCTAGGAGTATAAATTAATATATTATTGAAAGGGTGCCAGACTAAGTGTTCTTCTGAATTTGAGGCAGCCAGACAAAGAAAGGGCCCTGAAGAAAGTGAGCTTAGGTTAGGGTTAAAGACGGGATAGGAATTTACTGGTAACCTATAAGCTATTTTTAGCATATTCCCACCTATACATCTATTATCCATCTAAATCAAGTTTTCCCAACCTTGACACTATAACCTTTTGGGCCAGATAATTATTTGTTATGGGGGGCTGTCCTATGAATTATAGAAAGTTCAGCAGAATAAAACCCACTACTCCAGTTGAAGCAAACTTTTGTCCCCGCACATTGCCAAATGTCCCTTGGGGTGGGGATGAGATCATTCCCTTCAATCCTATTAAGGTTCATTGATCTAACCACATTATTATAGGAGAATCTTTCATTTGATACTCATGGTCTAATAGTAACAATGATAACAGCTAAAATTCAAATTTTAGCTGTTGTAGTAATGTGCTAAGTATTTCACCAGTATCCTTTCAGTCATTTCTCACAAGTTTGTGAGATAGGCAGGTACTTTTAGTATCAAGTTTTTAAAATATTGAATTTAAATTTATGGAATGAAAGAATGCATTGTACCATTTTGCAGATAAATAAACTGAGGCTTAGAGGAGTTATGAAACTTGTCCAGGGTAACACTACTAGGAAGGGATAGAGCATGGAATCACACATAGTTTTGACTACCTCAAAGCCCATGCATGCAAGCACTACATTACAAGATTTTACAATACAACTTTTACTTTAGCTGTAATAAAAACAAACAAAAAACTGACATAAATGTTAGCCATATGCTGAGATTAAAATATCAGGAAGTCTGAAAGGCTGAATGTTTTCCCCCTAAGATCAGGAAAAAGGTCAAAATGTCCACTCACAGAACTGTTATTTAATATACTGCTAAAAATTCTAACCAGTGCAATAATGCAAGATAAGGAAATAAAAGGCATCCAGATTGGAAAGAAAAAAAAACTGTCTTTATAGATGACATGACTGTCTACATAGAAAATCCCAAAAAATCTGCCAAAAATCCTCCTGAACTAGTAAGTGTGTTCAATAAGGTCATAGGATACAAGATAAACATATAAAAATCAATTCTATTTTTACATACTAGCAATGAGCCAAAATTAAAATAACAATGTCATTTCTAATCAACAAATATATATGTATTATATTTAGTTTTTCATTAATTAATATTTTATTATAAATAAATACTTAAAAGGGAAGAGGGAAGCAAGATGGCAGAAGTGTAGGGAACCTCGCTTCATCTGGTCCCTTGAATTTAGCTAGCTATCTATCAAATCATTCTGAACACCTATGAATTCCACCTGAAATGTAGGAAAAGAATTGCTGGAATTCTACAAATAGAAAAGTGACCACTTTTTGCAAGGTAGGTAGGAGATGGGAGAAGTGATATATTGGAAGATAAATGGTGGGGGAAGGAAGCCTCTGTAAGCTGGCCTCAGAAAGTGATATAGTCCCCGAGTGCAGAATCAGAACTAACAGAAGTCTGCTCCTGTAAATTGGGGCAGAATCCTGGGTGGGACAGTGTGGTCTCAGGATCTTTGGGGTCACAGAAAGAACGGGGGGGGGGTGTTGGTGCCTGAGCTGGCAGAGTTCCCAAGCATTAGAGTGGGGAAATGGCTACAGTCAGCAAGCCTGTCAGGGGAGAGTTAGAGAGGGAAGTGGGTGGAGGGATGGGGTAACTGGGTGATGGGTTTTAAGGAGGGCATGTTATGTAATGAGCACTGGGTGTCATATGCAACTGATGAATTATTGAACACTTTATCTGAAACTAATAATGTACTATATGTTGACTAATTGAATCTAAATAAAATAAATAAATTAAATAAAATAAATACTTGAAGGTAAATATAACAAATAGGTATAGAACTTGTATGGGGAAGCCACACTATGCTAAAGAAAGAAAATGAAGATTTATAACTATAATATATACATATATATAAATATTTATACAAATTTATAAATAAATGGAGAGACCTCTATGTTCAAGGGTTGAAAGAATCAATAGTAAAAATTTCAGTTCTCTCCAAATTGGTATGTGGTTTTAACACAATTCTTATCAAAATCTCAGCAAGATTTTTAAAAGAAGACAGAGATAAAATTATTAAAAACTTTATATGGACAGGCAAAGTAAGTAGAACAGTTAGAACAATTTTGAAAAAGAATGAAGTGGGAAACATCAGCCTATATGATTTCAATATAGTTATGAAGACTTTGTAATATTAGTAGAGCATAGATGTACAAAACAATGGAACAGAACAGGGAATCCAGAATAAACCCACACAAAAATACCCTACTGATATTTTACAAAGGTGCAGAAGCAATTCAGTTGAGGAAAGATAACATTTTCAACAGTAACAACAATAACAAAAAGTAATCTCAACCTAAGTCTCAAATCTTATATAAAAATTAATTAAAATGTATCACAAGCTTAAATGTAAAGTGTACATCAACAAAAAATTTAGAAAAAACATAGGAGAAAATCTTTAAGATCTAGACTAGGTGAAGAATTCTTAGACTTGACACCAAAATCACAGTCCATAAAATTAAAAGATAATTTGGGCTTCATCAGAACTAACAACTTTGATAAAAATGACAAGCCACAGAATGGGAGAAAATATCTGCAAACCACATATTCAAAAAAGGACTAGTACCTACTATATATAACGAACTCTCAAAACTCAACAGTAAAAGAAACAAACAACTCAATTAGAAAATGGACAAAAGGCATGAAGAAATGTTCTACTAAAGAGGATTTATAGGTAGCAAATAATCACATGAAAAGATGTTCAGTTTTTTTGACCATTAGGAAAATGCAAGTTAAAAACACAATGAAATACTACCGTACATCTATCAAATAGTTAAAATAAAAAATACTGACAAAAATCAAATGCTAGTGAGAATTTAGAGAAACTGGATCACTCATATATTGCTTGTGAGAATGTAAAATGGTAGAGCCACTCTGCAAAAACAATTTGATAGTTTCTTAAAAAAAAATACACATGTAACTACCACGTGATAAAGCAATTGCATTCCTGAGCATTTATCCCTAAGAAGTGAAGACTTGTGTTTATATAAAACTTGTATATGAATGTTTATAGCAGTTTTATTTGTAACAGCCAAATTCCAGAAATAACACAGATGCCTTTCCACAGATGAATGGTTAAACCAAACTGTAGTACATCTATACCATGGAATACTACTCAGCAATAAAATGAACTGATGATATATGGATAAACCTGGATGAATACCCAGGGAATTATGCCGATGAAAAAAGCTATATACTATATACTTTAGGGATGTTTATAGCAGAAATGAGAGTTATATATTGTATTATATACTGTATTATATACCAAAAGCTTATATACTGTATTATTCTATTTTATAACATCCTGGAAATGACAGAATTGTAGAAATGGAGAGAAGATCAGCGGTTGCTAGGGGTTAGGGAAGGTGTTGGTAGAGGAGAAGAGTAACAGTGATCACTGAAGGATCCTAGTTGTGATAGAAATGTTTTGTATCTTGAGTATATCAATGATAATATCCTGGTTGCTATCTTATAGTATAGTTTTTCAAGATGTTACCAGAAACTAAGTAAAACGTACCTCTGTACTATTTCTCATAACTGTATTTCTTACAATTATCTCAGAGTTAAAAAAAAATGATGAAAAAATATCATCTGGAGAAAATATCAAAGAGTCTGGGATATTTGGATAAGTTTAATAATTGACAAGCCTTAACCATATTTTTTAACCATTTCAGTTTCAACGAAGCCCATGCAGTCATATTATTTGCTCATTAAGAAAAAGGACAATAATGGGACCATGCTGAGTATATCTTTCAAGTGGAACTAAAGACTCCTGAACTCAATAAATTCTACTAGGTAGGTATAAAGTATGGGAGATTTTGCCTCGAATAAATTCTGTCTTAAGCCCTGCCCAATCTTACTACAACAAATCTGTTCAGGTTTTCTGAATACTCCGCAGGGCTGGCTCCTGTCTAGACTCTTTAAGCACTCATTGGTATGCATAATTCAGCAAGTATAGTAATCATAGCAGCAAATACATATCGACTAGTCCCTATATGTAAGGCAATTTGTTAGAACACAGTACCTTTTGCATTATCATCTTGTCTTTTAATTTTTATGCTAATTTTTAATTACACATGCTTTTTTTTAAATTAAACAAATGAGTAGCAAGGTCCTTAAGGTGAATTCTTGTCTCTGAATCTTGTCTGTGTATCCATTATGACTCTACTACAATGTCTTGTGTGCAGTAGGAATACAGCATATATTTTTTGGAAATAGGTGATTATAAGATTCTCAATTTAGCTATCTACAGTGCCTTCTCAGGAAAGGCACAGAATCATTTTGGGGTATTCTTGAAGGGGCGTATTGTCGTCAATATTTGAATGATTCTGGAAAGATCATATCTGCTGCCAAAATGCTTCTTTCACTTGTATCACACTTTGCTGCCTCCTGGGAACAGGAGAGTAGTGGACAGCAGAAGTACCTGCATGCATCTGCTGGAAGCCACAGAGAAGCCTTGGGGCTGCAGTAACACTTGCTTCACTTAAAATCCACATCAGCATGCAGTTGTCTTCTTGCTGTTCTAGAATGGGGAGTAGGGAACCAGAAAGCTGATAACCAGGAGGTTACTTAGCACTAAGTAGCCGGAAAAGCACTAAGTAATATAATGTACCAGAGATCTTAGAATGTGTTTACTGTTATACTGAAACAATTTAACGAGGAAAAGCCTAGCAGCCAAATTATGAGCATTTGGGGAAGTATAAGATGAGAGAATCCTATGGTTGGAGAATTTTAAAAATACTTTATGGAGTGAAATGGAGAGAAGATAGAAATATTTGGGCAATTGAAACCATACACGGCTCAAGCTATTAACTGAGAGGAACCCCTGAGTTAATGGGATTTCTTCCTTTGAAATATTTTAATGACTCTAAGAACTGCCCTCCCAGTGTTTTTATGGTGATTTTTGTCAAATAATGCTAAACCAGCTTGCTTTCTAACCTTATTGTATCAATCAGAGCATCCCTAACTGATGATCGTTCAAACTATTGATTTTGTTTCAGACACCACTCTGAGCAATTTATCAGAACCTATTTGCAAAAAGTCTCCCAGAATATGCTGCTTCACTCTAATTACACAGTAAGTACAGGTATAAATTTCAGAGAAGCTGTATGTAAAAGTTTATAGCTGAAATGAAACTGCATTTACATTATGGAAAACAAAGAAATGCATTTAATTCTTTAAAGAAAAATGCTTAATGAAGCAAATTGATATACTATGCAATGATATGTGTCTGCACCTGTAAAAATAATGGTTCTGACTCAGCGGATTAGTGGGATTTTGTAAGAGAAAGTTCAAACTTGTTCTTCAGTGGACCGATTGTGTGGTTTCTGTTTATGAGCTTGGAGTCACCACCATACTACTCTTTTTCTACTTCCTACCTTGTCTACTGTCTGCATCTTCCTCTCCTCCACCATCTGTCCAGGGTTTAAGGAAGTTTTCTGGGGGGTAACTACAGGAATATTAGGCTTGAGAAAAGGCATGGCATCTGTGCTATTTACAGTTAAATTAGGCATCCCCAGTCTTTGGCTCTGAAAGGAAGTCTTAGCAAGCAAAAAGTCATCTGTATGAGAGAAAATTGTTGATGGTGCATCCTTTTAGTGTGTCAAGGTATTTTTCTAAGTAAAGTTGTCTGTATAAATAAAATAGTTAACAACTAATGATTCCAAAACAATATCCTATAGCTTTATGCATTGGAACTAATTGTTTTTATCAGCCAGAAAGTTCCCTTGGTTTCTATGACACTATATTTACAATTTTTTTTCTCAACAAATGGTAAGTTAAGCCATCCTGTCCTGAGTATAATCAAAAAGGCAGCTCAGTGATTTGAAATCTGACCAATATTAGGGTTTATCCAAAGAACAAATGTAAGATTTTAGCTATTAATATCTCTATAGTGAAAAATAATATTCATTTTAATAATTAATTACATGTAAGCCAAGTCATAACTCAAACTAAGTTATTTTTTTGCTACTTTTGTGTCATATACTTAGGAGGAAGGAATCACTTTGCTTTTGCTTTTCTAAATAAACTGACACAAGTTGCTTTCCTCAGATGTCCTATTTCTTCTTTAATTATTTTAATTTTTCTTCTCTGAAAAACTTTGAACATCCTTATGATAAACACAGACCACACTCAACATATTACTTTATTAAAGGTAGAGAATATCTATTGACTGAGGTTTCTTGACCCCAGAAAATAACGAGCTTATGAATACAACTTAGTCTTTCTCTCTTTCTCTCTGTATAAATATATACATATTTATTTAATTTCTAAAAATCATTACCACTTTGATTCATATTTAATTTGTGGCACTTCACAATTAGTAAAACTTTTCTACTCTGTTTTAGCAAAACAATCTATGGGAAGAGTTGTTGTGTTTTGTTTTTTAATTAAATTTTTTTATTATGTTATGTTAATCACCATACATTACATCATTAGTTTTTCAGGTAGTGTTCCATGATTCATTGTTTGCATATAACACCCAGTGCTCCCTTCAATACGTGCCCTCTTTAACACCCATCACCAGGCTAACCCATCCCCCCCACCGAACCCTCAGTTTGTTTCTCAGAGTCCATAGTCTCTCATGGTTCATCTCTCCCTCCGATGTCCCCCCCTTCATTTTTCCCTTCCTACTATCTTCTTTTGTTTTTTATTATGTTATGTTAATCACCATACATTACATCGTTAGTTTTTGATGTAGTGTTCCATGATTCATTGTTTGTGCATAACACCCAGTGCTCCATGCAATACGTGCCCTCTTTAATACCCATCACCAGGCTAACCCATCCCCCCACCCCTTCCCCTCTAGAACCCTCAGGTTGTTTCTCAGAGTCCATAGTCTCTCACGGTTCGTCTCCCCCTCCGGTTTCCCCCCCCTTCATTCTTCCCCTCCTGCTATCTTCTTCTTCTTCTTTTTTTTTTTCCTTGACATATATCGCATTATTTGTTTCAGAGGTACAGGTCTGTGATTCATCGGTCTTACACAATTCACGGTGCTCACCATAGCACATACCCTCGCCAATGTCCATCACCCAGCCACCCCATCCCTCCCATCCCCCACCACTCCAGTTTGTTTTGTTTTTAAAGACTACCTACGGTATTACTGTGCATTGCTTCTATTTGAGTTCATATTTACTGAAGCATTTTTATGATCTGTAAGTTTTTTATTACTTTTTAAAATTTCACCATGTAACTGGGAAACAACTCTCTGTGGCTGAGCTCATTTGCAATTTTAATGAGCATATACTGTATATTACCAGCTCTATGACTATTAAAAATGGACATTGCTCTTTTTAGGTATGGAAAATACTAGAAAAAAATGTATCTAGATTTTCTGACGCTATAGCCATGCAAATTTCTCACCTTCTGTCCTGGAGCTTTGCAAAAGAGGCGAAGTCAATTTGTAAATTTTCACTATGCCTTTGGCATTGGAAGAATGTGCAACAGTATTCCTTTACTTCAAGCATTCTGTTCTTTCTCTCACAAGAGATCACTCAGAGTTTCTGGTAACATCCAGAGAAAGGATACTTCCCTGGGAAAGTTTCTATGCTGATGCTCTGTGAGACTGTTTATAAACTCTGTGTATGACACATCTCCCAATTCACATAAATCATCTCTTTTTCCTAGGTTGATAAGCCAATGACAGTTATTTGTCCATCTACTCCTAGAAAGACATAAATGAGTAATTTCTAAACACTCTGAGTACTCCAGGGGTTTAAGAAAAAGATATGCATTCAGTGTGATCAAAGTGGACAAAGACTAGTTTTGTCAACGCAATGTGTACAGTAAAACATGCAGCAATAAATATAGAGGGCTTTCAATTGTGGCTTCCCAGAGTCAAAAGGATGCTGGTCCCTGGTCCCAAGTAAAAATGATGGGAGAACCTTAGTCTATGTGTTTACCTGAGGGCACAGGGGGCCATGTGAATTAGTTAAGTAGCTCCTGGCCCAACCTGCTGAGAGAATTGCCATTCTCTTTGTTCCAGACTCCTGCACTCCCTTCTCAAGCAGGACTCTGCCCTGCGTGTGTGTGTATTTGTGTGTGTTTTGGAGGGATAGTAATATGTAATGCATATAGTAAAACACTGTAACTCTTAAAACATGAGACTTTCACAGTATGTTTGATGATTTTCTTTTTAAACCTATGAGAGGTCATTTCTAAATTTGTGTTGCCACAATTTACAAATTCTTCATATTAATATTCTTTCGCATAGTTTATAGTACATAAGACTATAAACTCCTAAGGAATAAGAACTAAGTTATATGTATTAGCACATCCTTAGTTAGCCTGCCGTGGGCATCAACCAAACAAGTAATGAATCAATAATGTTCATAAGCAGCAGTGAATCACAGAGGTCACAATACAGGATCTGGAGTCAAACTCCAGACAGTATAAATTATTGGCCCATACCGTGTTCAATAAATGCAATAATAAATTACCTATTGTATACCTGAAGTGTTTGCCACGAACTAAACTTTACCCATTGTGCTAAGCCCTCCACGATCTAGTCTCTGATATATTTCCAGCTGTATTTTTCTCTAGTTTCTTCTATGCCTGTTCACATTCACAGAACTCTAATTGCTTTTGCTTATGCTCTTCTCAGCCCAGAACATTCTTTCCACATAATTCATGTCTTAAAATCCACCATACTGTACATCAGGTCAACAAACTGGCCTGCAGCCAAATCCGGCCCTTCACCCATTTTCTGTCTAGCCCACAAGCTGGATATTACATTTTTAAGTAGTTGCATTTTAGGTGGTCATATAAGTGCCTACTTAATATCTTCGGTTTTGCCTGTTGGCCTGTAAAACCTTAAATATTTACTACCTGGCCCTTTATAAGAAAGGGCCATCTATGCTTTAAGTCCAGATTAAATGCAACCTTCCTCATGGAAACTATCTAAATTCTTCCAGGCAGGGGAAAATGTCTTCTTTTAAGTCTCTTCAATAGATTATTAAGCAGCTAATTAACACTGCTTTGCTTTTCTCTACACATAGAATGCTCAGACATGTTTCTCCAGGTTTTAGCTGAATATGCTTTTCACATGTCATTCTTATCAATGAACAATTAAGCCTACAGGAACCATTTGAATGTCATAACTATTAATTCATAAATATTATTGGTAGGTGACAGGAGGGAGTGAGTGTTTATAAACTCTCTATGTACATCTGACATTTATTTACACAGTATTGCTAAAACTAGGCCTGGAATTCAGTACATGTTATTAATATGTTTTAAATATTTTTATTTTTTGAATTTTTTTAAGATTTTATTTATTTATTTGACAGAGAAAGAGAGAGCACAAGCGGGGGGGGGGGAATGGGAGAGGGAGAGCAGGCTCCCCACTGAACAGGGAGCCCCTTACAGATGATCCCAGCCTCAGGATCATGACCTGTGCCGAAGGCAGCTGCTTAACCCACTGAGCCACCCAGGTGTCCCTGTTTTACATATTTTTAGTGTAATAGTGTAACATTGTAAGAAATATTAGTATTTATGAGTGTTTATTGGATGATTTTGGGTGCCTTTCAGAATACATAAATCTTCAGTTTTAAAACTCTAAAGGTGTAAAAACAGTTGAACCTTTTAAAAAGAACTTGGGAAACCACATAAGGAATGTTAACAATATATAGCAATAACAATATTAAAAGAATCCAAATCTACAGTGACCCTAAAATCCCATGATAGGGTTGGAAAGATGAACAAGAGCACTAAAAAATAGGTAAGCTATTTGAATATTAGAAGAACAAGGAAATTCCTTAATGTTGATCAAACAGAAATATTGGATGTCAATAATCAACAAATTGCAATCATCATGGAAGGCCTTAATATGGAAAATAATGTTACAACTAAGAGATGTTGAACACATCAACTTAATATACGAAATCCTATAATTACAAAAGAAGTTTTATTTAGCCTGCTGTCTCAGACGTCTACTTTCCTATACAAAGGTGCTTATAGGAGATACACGCAAAGCAAAAGCCCAGAGAATCTAAATAAGAGAGCAATTGAGAAATGGCATTTGTATTTGTGGCATCAATATTCATTCATTGCCTGCAAATGGCCCATATGAGTTTCAAATACAAAGTTAGAAAAAAGAGAATGTGTTAATATTTTATTAATAACTATTCAGACTTACTGAGGCAGCTTTTATTACTAGAGGGTAAGTACTAGAATTATTTGCTAGGCTTTTTCCCCGGCTATGATTTTGAGGTTTTCATGGGCAGATAGTATCTATTATTTATTTATTTTTATATTGTGTCTGTATCATTTTTGCATAAAGTAGATACTGAATAAGTTTTTTTAAATAAATGAAAGTATGAAAAATGAATTGATGAATTTTGAATGAACCTCTTACCACCCTTATACTCAAATTAAAATATGGGTGTCCTACAGATAACATGAAAGTAGCAAGGTTTAAAAAGTCACATGGTGCTTCTTTCCAAAGTTTTAATTTTGTTAAAAAATTTTTGGTTAAAAAACATAAATAAAACAATTATGTATTATGCAGTAAAGTATAAAACTTGCATTAGTTTTTAAGTTAAAAAACAAAACTTCCAAGATCGATATGGCTTGCACAAAGGACTTTTTTTTGTTATTACTTGCAGAGATACATTTCATTATCCTCTGCCATCAGGAGCATTTCAGTGGAAAACTTTGGGATGTTTTAAGTTATAAGGGAGAAAGAAAAATAGAGAGAGATCAAACTATATGTTGGTTTTCTGAATTTCAAAATACGAAGTCCAAATAGAGCAAAATGTAATATGTAGTTTAGAACTGTGGCATGTCAGCTTTGCCAGAACAGTACCTAGAGAGACAGAGGTTGGTCCTGGGGTCAGAAGTTCAGAGCCCTTGAATGTTGATTAAGATCCAGCACTTAGTGGTTATATTAACATCTATCTCTGAGCCTTGTCAACATTAAGGCCAACTTTATTTTAATTAATTAAGTAACCAAATAATGGATGGATAATGGCAAAGTAATTAAGTCCGTGGGTGTCAGACATACCTAGTTCAAGTCCTATCTTTGTCACTAACTAGAATTATGACTTTTGGCAAATTATTTTCAATAAACCTTATTTTTTCTTCATTGGTAAAATGGCTTAATAATTGTATATATAAATCAAAACAATGTAAGAAATAGAAGATATAACAGGTAGAAGACAGCACTGTACCTGGCTAAAGTAAGCATTCCATTAATTTTATTTATTAGCATTAAAAAAAATCCCCGATGAAGAGAGAGTAATCATTCCTAAATAATCTGCTAATAAATACTGGTATCTTCTTTAGAAATGTATGGTTTCCTTACAGCAGCAGTTTTTTCACATAAAGTTAATGAATGCCTAACAGCCTTTGCGATGCCTCCAGCTAATGTCTGACCTACTTATTAGGAAGGAAGAGCCAATAATCTGGCCCTTATAAAGGCTGTTTTCCTGGACTGAGAAAATTGCATAATTGCTACTTTATATATTGCTATAGAATGATTTCAATTATATGAGAGTACTACAATTCTTAAAGTAGTTAATTGGTTACTTTTCCTAAATTTATTCTTTCTAAATCATTATCTTAAATCCCCAGAAAAAATACAATAAATAAATTTTATAAATGTGCTTATAATGTGGATATTAATCATTAATAATCACACTTTAGAGTATCTAAGTTCAGTTTTTTTAAAGTTACAAAGACAATACTAAAATAAAGTAATATAATTTTATATTAATTATATAATATAATGCAATTGTGATAATATAAATCTTAGTGGCCATATAGCCTCTCAACTCTATAGTGTCCAATTAGATTATAATCAGATTTTTATAGTCTTCTATTCTTGATCACATTTTAGAAGGGAAATTGATAGAATAAAATCCTCAGAGGAAGCGGCAACAGAAGATATAAAGTTTGAAGGAAAGTTCATGTGAAGAATGAGTGAAAAATATCAAGACTGGGTAAAAGAGAAGATTTTCCAAAAGCCGCGAGAGCTGCAATCAGAGTTGAAAGACAGTTGTGGAAGACGGAAAGATTACTCTGATCCCAGAAGGCAGAATAGAGACTAATAAATAAAAATTACAAGCACCATTGTTCATAAATGGGATAGACAATTTGGGAATAGTTTGGGGCTTCCTGTCCTTGGCAGAATTCCAGCAGAAACCAGATAATGACTTTCCTGTCATGTTAGATTGTGACTTCATTGGGATGATGGGCTGCTAAGAACGCTGCTCATTTTTTAGTCTCTGATTTAGTGGTTCTAGAACATCAGGCAACTGAAGTCCATTTATTTCTGGGCTTGAATATCTTCAGATTTGTAAAATAAAAAGTGTTGGAGTGGGAGTGGCCCTCATGTTGGAAGATTCTTTCCAAATGTTATGATTCTAAGAATGATTTTTTTCTGAATTTTATTTATTAAAAGTGTAAATTTAACCACTTTCAATCTTAAATTTCAATGAATCTACAGAAAGAATATCTTTTTTTCTCAATTCAAACAAGCTATTTTTGTTTATTTTTTATTAACATATAATGTGTGATTTGTTTCAGGGGCACAGGTCTGTGATTCAACAGTCTTATACAATTCACAGCGCTCACCATAGCACATACCCACCCTAATGTTCATCACCCAGCCACCCCATCCCTCCCACCCCCCTCCACTCCAGCAACCCTCAGTTTGTTTCCTGACAGAAATATCTGTTTCAGTGAAATAATATTACCATTACCGGTGTCCAGTCTCTGAAACTGAAACCAAATACTCATTTAAATTAAAATGTGTTGAGCAAGAACATGTTTCTGTCATGACAATTTTCTCTTCACCACTGCCTATATGGTTTTATTTGAGATTAATGAAGAGAGATTAGTGCTTGAAAAATTTCCAACACAGATACTTTATATTGTTAACAGGAGTCGTAGCCAGGCTGTCAGGTAAATGCACACCAGTATTAGATAATAATAAAAAGTTATAAATACAGAGTTCATGCTTCAGGAAGATAGAAATTTCATTAAGACTCTATTTCCATTATCAATTATTAAATAAGTTCACCTGAGTGGTTTCTTCTTCTAACTATTCAAGACAAAACCTTCTCAGAGGCAGAACATCTTTGTTATGCATGAATGGATTTTGAAATAAAGCACCGAAGTCGTTTTTTGTATGCTGAAGATTTCTTAGAGATTATATCTGAATAATTACGTCACAAAGCTTTTTGTTTCAAGAAAAGCTCAAGTCTACACACATAGTAAATTTTTAGAGAACAAAAGTATGCCAGAAAAACTTGAAAATGATTTTTACTTTTAGGTTTGTAATAACAACCATCTAGGACTATTTTGCATTCAATGGATTTTTAAAATATCCACTTATTATTTTGAAGTCATTTAAATATTAATTCTCTCCTGAGAAGTCACATTGCCTTGCATAGTAGAGCAGCATGCATTTTCTTGTTTTGGGCACTGGTACACTAGGAGATTGCTTATGAGAACTCAATGAGACAATGGTAGAACCTGAGAACAATTCCTGGGTCTTAATTTTTCCAGTTCTGCATTTAACTGAAAGTCTTCTTTGACAAGTTGCCATTGAATACTTGTATTCCCCCCGCAAAAAGTGGAATTTTCAGATGTTGTTTGCAACTCAAAAATATTTACTTCAAATTAAAATGGATTCTGTTCTCCTTCTGTTGGGTCATTTACAGAACGTAATTAAACATAGCTGCATTTGCATTCAACTATACAATTATACAACAATAATAATATATTCTGTGTTGATGACACAGGATTATTTGATTGCATGTTTACTTATATAAAGTAATGAATATATTCCTAATATATTCCTAGGCCAAACAATGCAGTAAGGAGTAAAAGATAAAAAGAGAGTAATTGTTCCCTCTCACTTTTATGTTCTTTTTTTTTCTTTTCTTTTTAAAGATTTTATTTATTTATTTGAGAGAGAGAGAATGAGAGATAGAGAGCACGAGAGGGAAGAGGGTCAGAGGGAGAAGCAGACTCCCCGCTGAGCAGGGAGCCTGATGTGGGACTCGATCCCCGGACTCCAGGATCATGACCTGAGCCGAAGGCAGTCGCTTAACCAACTGAGCCACCCAGGCGCCCTCACTTTTATGTTCTTATAGCACTTTCATAAGCTAAAGAGTCTGACCTTCAGTATAGTTAAATGATATTCTGTTCATTGCTCATATGGATCTTTGGTTTGATTATGGGATCTCAGAGCATGGGGACATTATCTTACATTTCTTTGAGTCTCAAGACTAGCACAATTTCTGGCCCATTGTGGTAATTTGTGAATTTTTAATGAGTTTCACATGGCTAAAGCTTCTGCACATTTCTTCACATCCATAAAGCATATAGTATAGTTAGCTCATATATCAATGGAAACGCTTCATAATTGTTTCTATGATAGTATGTTTAAAAAACCCTTTTTTTGTGTATAAAGATATGTATGAAATGAGGACTTTTTTATGACTTGTGTACTTCATTTATAATTCTTAAGTGGGTCTTTTTCACAATTCAGAACCCAGGTGTTCAGTTATGCTCTTGAGGGCTATGCTTTAAGATTTTTTTTTTTTAAGTAATCTCTACACCCAATGTGGGGCTCGAACTTACGACCTTGAGATCAAGAGTCACATGCTCCACTGACTGAGCCAGCCAGGTGCCCTGAGGGCTACGCTTCAATATATAATATCTATTCAGTATGAAAGAAGCTAACAAGAAGTCTTGGCATATGCTGCTACCATGAAGGAAACTTTTTTTCTTTCCTTGTCACTTAGCCAACTGCTATTCTTTCCTCAGATCTAGTTTCAAATGTCACTTCTTCAGCAAAGCCTTCTCCAATCTTCCTGACAAGGTTCAATTCTCCTGTGTACTCTCATAGCACTATGGATCTCTGCCTCATAAAACTTACCTCAAATACCAATTTTCATCTTTTAGTGTGTTTACTCATGTGATGCCTGTGTCCCCTCCTAGGCTCTCAACTGCACTAAAATAGGGGCCAATGTATGGTTTTGGAGTCACTCTCTTAGCATAAGACCTGGTATGGAGGAGGCCCTCCATCAATACCCACAGAATGAGTGAACAAACAGAGGAGCCTGTGAAGACCCAACTGAGACTCATTTACCAGGTAGGTACATATAACAAAGGCCATAACTTCCCCCGACACATTCTAAAAAGAACCGCACCATGAACAGCATTCAAGACAGCATATTAAAAAAAAAACACCATAAATAATTCCTTATGGAAAAAATGCATTGCTTTTATACTGAAGAAGGACTGCTTAGTTCTGGAAACATTTTTTTTTTTTTTTGAAGGAATGACATTATCCAAATGCATTTTGACTGTTTTTTATTTATTAAAACTTTATTTATTAAACTATGGCATTTTTTCCTATATGCTCATGATCAATTCTGAAATCTGAATACCTAAAAAATGTAGGAGAGAAATAGCTTAGTGTTTTGTTTTGTTTTGTTTTACAAATTCTTAAGCAAAAGAAAATGTTTTGTCTCCTAAGCGTTTCATAGTTATCTTCAGTTTTAATTAGGAAAACTCATAAGCAGTGAACTTCAAGGTTCTGATGTAGTGGAAAGAGCTGAGACTTTACAATCTATCACACTAGCTTGGAAAAAGCTCATAAATTTCATAGTCTTTAACTTATTCTCAAAAATGGAGATAATAATAATACCAGTTAGCAGGAGTGTTATGCTTAAAAGACCTATTTCGAATAAAATACTTTATACTGTTGCTACTTTATAAATACTAGCTCCGATTTCAGTACTTTCATAACAATAAACATTTACTAAAAGTTGTTTTTCTCTATACAGCAAAGACTATGTAGACTATTTGAAGAAAGATGTCAAGGAATCTGGGTAGCACCTTTCACTGTCTTTGGGATTAATGTAGCTGCCGATATTACTGAGTGATTCCTGTTTGTCAAGAGTTTTACTTTATTTCACCTAATTCGCACAAAAAACCTGGAGTTATAATTGCATCTCATCTGAAAGAAAATGAGGCTTCCAGGGCAAACCTGACTCAAACATCACAGACTTTAACCTTGTATTAGTGGATTTCAGGCAACTGTAATATCTAAAGCTCTGGGTTTAGAATGTGAGGTGTTGATCCTAGTAAAACTATGTGTGTGCTATTTATATGTTTACACAGATATTCTGTTGAAATCAACAGAAGTTATTGACGCAATTTTAATATTTTTAAAGCACCGAAGTTTGAGGTC
This sequence comes from Eumetopias jubatus, assembly GCF_037043125.1. NCBI lineage: Eukaryota > Metazoa > Chordata > Mammalia > Carnivora > Otariidae > Eumetopias > Eumetopias jubatus. The sequence continues at coordinate 68,877,995 of NW_028274809.1, read as the reverse complement.
TTAAAGGCCCAGTATAGTAGGTTATATTCCTAGCTCTATTTGTTATGAAACATTGGATAATCTAAAGCTACATCTGTAAAATAACATGCAATTCGCAGGGTCATTGTGGTTATTATTGAGATATTATATGTAAATTCTTAGCATATAGATAGTTCCTGGTCAAGTATTTGGCATAAATAAGAATATAGCACAGAGAAAAAGATATAACTATGCCTATTTACAATCATTTAAAGTAACTTCAAGTGGCAAGCCCTTCAAAAAAGATTCTATTATACTATAGATATATAGTTCTTAAAATATGAGATTTTAATGTATTTTAATATTCCTTCTTGGAATTTAGTTTTGTAAACACTCTAGGAAGTCTAAATTGATGCCTGTTTTGTTCTTGACAAATTTCTCCGGAGAAACAGGAGCAAACGCTAAACCCAGCGTCTCAAGTTTCTATGCAACTCTAGTGTCAATTTTTTAATAAAAATTCTATATAAAGTTGATACCTACTAGACCATAAAATAGTCTATACAGAATATAACATAGTCTATATGTACATATTTGAAACACCCAGCATATGAGTGAACATTTAGAGGTGAGTCTCTTGAATCCAGTTCTTTTGTTGCTCTTCCTGCTTGGTTTTCCCCTTGCCTTCTTATCCATCCTTTTTATGAGAAAAGAAATCATAGACTAAAAGCATACAGGGCATTGTAGAAGGGTGAAAAGGTATTACTCTACTTAATGATGATGAGGAGGAAGGAAAGATGAGCATGAGGGCTAGAAATCATCTCTTTTCCTTTTCATTTCTCTGACTATAGCCAGGCCTGTTAGTAGGACATTGCATCTTTGTTGGCATGTTTGGTGACATGGCAGAAAATCAATAAATGAACAGATTGCATCAATGGCGAAGCATGTGGATGTTTATTACAAAGCATCAAAAGAGAGGGAAGAAAAATATACAGGAAAAATCCAGTGATTTGTTCATCTAGATCCAGCTTAAAAGAAACGCTGAATGTTAGAGATGATTAATCAACAAGCTCAAGGGTTACAAATTCACGTGACCACAGCTAAGAAAAATGAGAAATAAGCTGGGAGGACTGTGGCAATTTGGAGGTCACGTGTCCTCTCTAAAGATGCTAGACAGCTCTAGCCGATTGCTACTACACAAAGGGATGCTTGTGTACAACTTCAAACTCTTTAAAATACACTTTATGTTTTTGGAGCAGCTTTCGGTTCATAATGAAATTGAGCAAAAAGTACAGAGTTCTCATATTCCCCTGTCCCTACATAAACAGAGCCTCTCCTATTACAAACACCTAACACCAGACTAGCACATTTGTTACAATCTACGAACTTAAACATTGATTGATTGATACCTTATTATCATCCAAAGTCCATAGTTTCTATTAGGGTTCACTCTTAGCATTGTACATTTTCTGGGTTGTGACAAATGTATAATGACTTATACCTACCATTACAGTATACAGAAAAGTTTTATTGCTCTAAAAACCCTCTGTGCTCTGACTACTCATCCCTCTCTCCCCCTGAACCTCTGGCAACCACGACCTTTCTACTTTCTCCATGGCGCTTTTCCAAAATGAAACATAGAGGGAATCACGCAGTACATAAACTTTTTAGTCTACCTTTTCTCACTTAGTAATATGCATTTAGCCTTCTTCCATGCCTTTTCATGGTTTGATAGCTCATTTCTTTTTAGCACTGAATAATATTCCACTGCATAGATATACTACAGTTTATCCATTCACCTACTGAAGGACATCTTGGCTGCTTCCAAGTCTTGGCAAATACGAATAAAGTTGCTATAAACATCCATGTGCTGGTTTCTGTGTGGACATAAATTTTGAACTCATTTGGATAAATATCAAGGAATGTGGCTGCTGCATCATATGGTAATAGTATGTTTAGTTTAGTAAGAAAATTCCAAACTGTCTTCTATGAGACATTCTGTGACTGTGCCATTTTGCATTCCCTCCAGCAATAAATAAAAGTTCTTATTGCTCCATATCCTCACCAGCATTTATTGTTATCAGTATTTTGGATTTTCACCATTTGAATAGGTGTGTACTTATATTTCTTTGTTGTTTAAATTTGCAATTATTTAATGTCATATGATGTGGAGAATCTTTCATTTGTTCATTTGCCATCTCTATATCTCTATCTTCTTAGGTGAGGTCTCCATTCAGATCTTTTGCCCTCTTTCTTATTGGATTATTTTTTTATTGTTGAGTTTTAAGACTTCCTACATATCTTGGATAATAGCCCTTTACTATATTTCTTCTGCAAATGTTTTCTATCAATCTGTAGTTTCTCTACTCATTCTCTTGACAATGTCTTTCACTGAGCAGATTTTAGTTTTAGTGAAGTCCAACTAAGCAATTATTTCCTTCATGGATCATGCCTTTGGTTTTGTATTTTAAAAGTCATAAACAAACCCAAGGTTTGGATTTTCTCTTATGATATATTGTAGGAATTCTACAATTTTTTTTTTTTTTTTTTTTTTTTTTTACATTTTGGTCTGTGATCTATTTTGGTGAAGAAGGTAAGTTCTGTGACTAGATTCAGTTTTTTGTGTGTGTTGATGTCCAGTTGTTTTAGCACCATTTGTTGAAAACAGTCTTTTCTTTATTGAATTGTATCTGCTCCTTTATCAAAGATGAGTTGATTCTATTTGTAGATGTCTAATTTTTGGCTCTCTCATTCTGTTCCATTGATCTATTTGTCTATTCTTTTACCAGCACCACATTTTCTCATCTACAGCAAGCAAGTCCTGAAGTTGGGTAGTATCAGTCTTCGGACTTTGTTCTTCTTCAATATTATGTCGTCTATCCTGGGTCTTTTGTCTCTCCTTATAAACTTTAGAATCATTGTGTTAATATCCACAAAATAACTTTGTAGATTTTATTGGGATTGTGCTGACTCTATAGATGTAGTTGGAAAATCTGCCTATCTATAACATTGAAATAACTCTGTTCTTTTATGTCTTTCATGAGAGTTTTATAGTTTTCCTGATATAAATCTTCTACATATTTTGTTGGACTTATACCTAAATAGGTCATTGTTGGGGGTGCCAATATATATGGCATTGGAAAGTTCAAATTCCTGTTGTTTATTGCTGGTATATAGGAGAAAGACTGACTTTTGTATGTCAATTTCATATCTTATAACCTTGCTGTATTAGCTTATTAGTTACAGGAGGTGTTTTGTCAACTCTTGTACTTTCTACATAGACAATCATGTCATCTGCAAACAAAGACAGTTTTATTTCTTCCTTCCCTATCTGTATACCTTTCGTTTCCCATTCTTCTCTTACTTCAGTAGTAAGGACTTCCCATATGACACTGAAAAGAAGTATTGGGAAGGGACATGCCTGTTCTGATCTTGGCAAGAAAGCTTTGAGTTTCTCACCACTCAGTATAATGTTATCTGTGGGGTTTATTTCTTTTCTTTCTTTCTTTCTTTCTTTTTTTGGAAATATATTTTATCAAATTGAGGAAGTTATCTTCTAATTCCTACTTAAATAAGAACATTCTATCATGAATAGGTATTGTGTTTTGTCAAAGGCTTTCTCTATAACTATTGATATGGTCATGTGATTTTTCTTCTTTAGTCTGTTAATGTGATGGATTCCATTAATCAGTTTTCAGATTTTGAACTAGCCCCTGCATATTTGGAATAAATCCCAATTGGTTGGTGTGTAATTCTTTTTATATATCGTCCAATGCAGTACGCTAGTATTTTGTTGAGGATTTTCTATGCTCATGGAAGATATTGGTCTTTGGTTTTCTTATGCTATCTTTGTCTGGTTTGGTATTAAGATAATGTTGGCCTCACAAAATAAGTTAGAGGTATTCCCTCTGCTTCAATCTTTTGGAAGAGATATAAAGAATTGATATAATTTCTTCAAGCACGTAGTGCTTTCTGCTTTAGAAGGTTATTAATTACTGATTTAATTCTTTTAACAGATATAGACTATTGTCCATTTCTTCTTATGTGAGTTTTTGTAGATTGTGTCTTTCAAGGAATAGGTCGATTTCATCTAGATTATCACATTTGTGGGCATACAGTTGCTCATAATGTTCTTTTATTATCCTTTTAATGTCCATAGGATCTGTAGTGATGTCTCCTCTTCCTTTCTGTTATTAGTAATTTGTGTCTTCTCTCTCTTTCTTTTTTTTTTCTTGGTTAACTTGACTAAAGGTTTATTAGTTTTATTGATCTTTTTGAAGAACCAGCTTTTGGTTTTGTTGATTTTCTCTGATTACTTTTTTTTTTCAATTCCATTGATGTCTGCTTTAATTTTTATTATTTTCTTCTGTTTACTTTAGATTTGGTTCCTCTTTTTTTTCTAGTTTCCTAAGATGGAAGCTTAGATTATTGATTTTAGATCTTTCTTTTTTAATATATGCATTCAATGGGATACATTTCCCTCTCAGCACTGTTTTCCTGAATCCTACAAATTTTGAGGAGGTATATTTTCATTTAATTCAAACAATTTTTTTATTTCTCTTAGAGTTCATCCTTGACCCATGATATTTATTTAATCTCCAAGTAAATTGAAATTTTCAGCTATCTTTCTGCTATTGATTTCTACCTTAATTCCATTAAGACATTGTATGGTTCCTATTCTTTTAAAACATTTAAGATGTATTTTATGATCTAGAATGTGGTCTTTGTGAATGTTTTATGCAAGCTTAAAAAGAATGTATATTCTGCTATTGCTGGATATAATGTTCTTTAGCTGTCGATTACATTCAATTGATTGATAGTGCTGTTGAGTTCCAACTAAATTTTTTGTAATTTTCTGCCTGCTACATCTATCCAAGAACTCCCAATTTTCACTTTAAAAACTATTTTTTATACAATGGCAAGCCAAAAAAAATGCTGTGAGAGATTGCAGTGTGGATTTAAATTTAACACAGTCTTTCAAATTGTTTATGTAGAAATTAAGACCAAGAGAAGGTAAAAATCTATATGTCCTATAGTTATTTAACAGAGAGATAAAGACTTAGTTTTCTCAACACCAGTAGTCTTGTCTCCACTATGACTAGCTTCCTGATGATTCTTTTTTTTTGAGTCTTTTTTAAAAAATTTTATTTTATTATGTTAATCACCATATATTACATCATTAGTTTTTGATGTAGTGTTCCATGATTCATTGTTTGCATATAACACCCAGTGCTCCATGCAGAACATGCCCTTGTTAATACCCATCACCAGGCTAACTAATTCCCCCACCCCTCTCCTCTCTAGAACCCTCAGTTTGTTTCTCAGAGTCCATAGTCTCTCATGGTTCATCTCCCCTTCCGATTTCCCCCCTTCATTTTTCCCTTCCTATTATCTTTTTTTTTTAACATACAATGTATTATTTGTTTCAGAGTTAAAGGTCTGTGACTCAACAGTCTTACACAATTCACAGTGCTCACCATAGCACATACCCTCCCCAATATCTATCACCCAGCCACCCCATCCCTCCCATCCCCCACCACTCCAGCAACCATCAGTTTGTTTCTTGAGATTAAGAATTCCTCATATCAGTGAGATCATATGATACATGTCTTTCTCTGATTGACTTATTTTGTTTACATAATACCCTCTAGTTCCATCCACTTTGTTGCAAATGGCAAAATTTCATTTTTATGAAGGCTGCATAATATTCCATTGTATATATATATATACCACATCTTCCTTATCCATTCATCTGTTGATGGACATCTTGGCTCTTCCCATAGTTTGGCTATTGTGGATATTGCTGCTATAAACATTGAGGTACATGTACCCCTTCAGATCCCTACATTTGTATCTTTGGGGTAATTACCCAGTAGTGCAATTGCACAAAAAATTTCTGTATAATAATATAGTACTCTTCTTTGGTAAAAGGATCTATCTTAGAAAATTAAAAAAAATAATTTGACTTAATAATATTTTGAAGAAACTATGACAACCTAAAATTATTCTCAACATGCTCCAAAGAAAGACAATTTCCACAGGTAAGAATGAATGTGACAATACTATGATCCTGATGCAACAAACATACAGTGTTACAGTCCAGTCTCTACCTTCTGCCTGCACCAGGTCACAGAAAGAAGTGCTTCATCAATAGAAACACTGTGAATCTTTACCTGTTAGCAAAAGCAAAATAAATTATAATCCCTTACACTTGCAGAAGGTTACTAGAATGCCTAAAAGTTGCTGTTTGAGACAAGAACTTGGAAAAGTAGGGAATTCAGAGTTGAAGGAAAGATAGTAAAGAAAAAAAGTCTGTAAAAGATGAACTAGATGTTAAACAGAACCTGGAGTATGGTATCTTTAACAAAATTCAATGCAGAAATAAATACACTTGGGAACCTTTAACTTTTTTTCGGATAATATTATTTGTATTTAAGAACATAAAAGGTCATTGTATATAATGTAGATTATTTGAGAATCTAAACATCTCTTCTCATTCAAATCATGAAACTCTGCGTAAGCTACGGGTATTGATTTTTGATATCATGGAGGCTCAATCTCTGGTAAGAACAGGGAACTAAGGATTGTAATAAAAATGGTCCTGTAAGAAGTTATTTTAGGTAATGCAAATCTCATAAATTTTATGGGATAAAGGTTGTGTACAACTGAGAAGGAGATACTCCAGATTTAGCAAGGAAATGAGAAGCAAGAGTGATCTAGTGATACTAAAAGATGTTTCAAAAAGTTATTGATTGCAGCATCTCTCCTTTGTTGCCTGCAAATACTGCAAATAATAGGTCCTGATATTAAGTGGTTTTGGTTGTAGGTAAGTAAAAATTTCAAAAATTTTATATTATAGTTGTATAATTTAAAAAAAAACAATTTTAAAGAAAATTGGTTGTAGTAAAATTCAGATTTTTCTATGGAAAACTTGATAACTGAGTTAAAATGTATTCATTGTATACTTTCACACCCATTCACTAGGGAATATATATATTCCACATTCCTATATTCTTAATACATATATTCTATATTACTATTCTCAAATAAGCCTGTTTGTTTTTGGGAAAATTAAATTGATGGTAGATACTTGATACATCAGTAAATCAATTTAATGTGATCCCTTTAATAAGTACATTTCATCCTGTGTGCAAAAAAAAAGTCTTTGATCTTTGTGTTCATTTGGAGTTAATAAATCCAGTCTCTTTCCTATCTCAGAGCCTTTACACATGCTCTGTCATCTGGCTGGAATATTTTTTCTCTCTTCGTAGTTGACTCTTACAGAGATCTTCTCTGATCATCTCCTTAATTTACTCTCAGTAAACTGTTCTCTTTTCTTTATAGTCTTTGTTTGCTTGGCTGTTTAAAATCTGTTTCCCATTGTAGTCTATAAATTCCATTAGAACAAGGACCACAACTGTTTTGTTCACCATGATTGTAGGAACAGCATGTAACAAAATATCTGGCAAATATTAAGTACACAATTAATATTTGTTCTGAGAATAAATAAATGAATAAATAGGACATAGTAGAAAGATTACCGAATTGGAGGTCAAGAGATATAGATTCTCGTATAACACCTTTTATCTATGTAGGCAAGTTATTTAACTTGTGTAGGCCTTAACTGTCATTTATCAATAGAAATAATAACAATAAGACTTCTTTTACATGTGTTTTTGAGAATTAAAGACAGTGAATTGAAAGTACTGGCACATGTTAGGCACTTGGTAAATAGTCGTTGTGGCTGAATAGCCTTGGATATGTCATAACCTTCAGAGCTGCCATTTACTTATCTGTAAAACCAGTAAATGTTATTGTGAAGTTAAAATATGATTCCTATAAGCCCCATTCTTAGCATAGGGTAGACATGCAGGGGATATTTGTTGAATATATATTTTCAGGAAGTATATTCTCTAATATTGACTCCAGGACTCCTCATATAACTTCATTTTATATTTTTGGGAAAAAGCATTATACTTGTAGAAATTTTGCTTGTTACTGTTTCATCAACATTTCTGTTTTTTTCCCCATATTTAGTCTTATCTTAAGACGTGTTTTGATGATGGGCGCCTGGGTGGCTCAGTTGGTTGAGCGACTGCCTTCGGCTCAGGTCATGATCCTGGAGTCCCGGGATCGAGTCCCACATTGGGCTCCCCACTCAGCAGGGAGTCTGCTTCTCCCTCTGACCCTCTTCCTTCTCGTGCTCTGTATCTCTCATTCTCTCTCTCTCTCAAATAAATAAATAAAATCTTAAAAAAAAGACGTGTTTTGATGACAACTTCTGATGATTTACTGAGACAATAAATTCAAGTAGAATTTTTCTTATGTTACTTTCCTCTCAGAGTAACACATTATTTTGATTATCACTAAATTCTCCTTTTTAATAGAGAACTGATTAGATTGCTCTTGCAGAAAACCCATCATTTAACTTTTTGCATACTCTGAAAATGTTCAAGAGAATCAAATAATCAACTGTCAGAGAGAATAGAAATTGAAATGCAAATCTAAACGTTTAACCTGTGTAGGAAAGAGCTCACTGAATAGACTTCATCAAACCAGTTACTGAGAATATCAGTTATTGAAAATAAGTAACACCAGACAATATGACAAAATAACAGTGATGAGATGGCTTAAATGTCACAAAATTGGGTGGAAATATCATGTGAAATATCTAATACAGTAAACTGAACTATGTAAATGGTTTTTAGTATCAAGGAAAGATAAAACAGAAGCAATTTGGAAAATAATATCTTCCCAGGAATCTGTTAAGAATCCTTGCCCTTACTGCGGACCCCATTACAAAGCTTCCATGTTTCCTACTTGGCTTTATTAATTCTATCTGAACTTATCTACTCCTTTTACCAACTCTACTTTCTTTCCAAGACCATACCGATGCTATGGTTTCCTTTCTCTGAAAACTCTTCATATTAGTTTCCCTGTTTAAAGTTATGAGTCCTTGTTCAGCTGCTGTCCTTACTCCTTGTTCTTCAACTTTTTTTCTCTTTTCATGCCATTCCTTTTCCTTTTTCTGCCAACTTTTCTTCAATCACTTTTTCTTCTTAACTGTTTTAAATTTAAAACTCAAATACTATAGACTCTTTCCTCAGAGGAGTATATATTACATATAACCTGTTTTACTTGCAATTTTAGGGACTTCTTGAACATTATAAGGCCCAACAATGGATAAACTCCAGGTGAAGAACACCTGTGTCAGCAATCTTCTTCCAATTCTTAAGCAGTAGCAATAGTTACCATTTATTGAATAACTGCCATGTGCCAGATGCTATGCTGGATTTCTTCTGTTCTTTGTCTCTAAACTTCATGAACCCCATTTCACAGAAGATAAAGTTGAATGAGAAAGAGGTTAAATGATTTCTCCAAAATTATAGTTAGTTTGTAGTGGAATTGGGATGTGAATCCAAGTCTAATTCTGATTACATACTTTTTCTCTTTTTTTAAAGATTTTATTTATTTATTTTAACAGAGAGAGAGAGAGAGACAGCGAGAGAGGGAACACAAGCAAGGGGAGTGGGAGATGGAGAAGCAAGCTTCCCGCCGAGCAGGGAGCCCGATGCAGGGCTCGATGCGAGGCTCATCCCAGGACCCTGGGATCATGACCGGAGCTGAAGGCAGATGCTTAACAACTGAGCCACCCAGGCGCCCCCAATTACATACTTTTTCCACTGCACCTCACTGCCTTGTGACATTTGGTGAGAAGAATGAGACACAGAGAAGAAAAACAACTGAAATTCCACAAACTTACAGGTAAGTAAGTGGAGTTTGTATAGGGTATTGCTTATTCCATATCCATATAACTATCCAGATAACTTTTCCATATAACTAGAGAATATGGATAGTTATTCCATATACAGAGCATAGCACCGTTTTATATAAAGATGTTTGGTGGTGATAAGACAATACTTTTGTGGCTAGTACGCAGTAGAATATATGTTAAATATTGAAAAGAATACTTAACAGTCAGAAAAATATTCAGCTTTAAGTTCCCTAAATGTTTTTCTGGATTATTTGGCTTCCCAGCCCCTCTCAAAGGACACTGAGAAATTAGAGGTTAAAGTTTGTCATAGCATGGCCCCAGAATGACTTGTTCAGGTTTGCAGAAGCTAAATATTTTGAATTCTCTTGGTTATGGACAGAACATAAAATAAGTTGCCCAATTTCTCCTCCTAATCTTTCACCACTCTTTTTCTTTCAGTTATATTCAACTCATATTTTTCATCACCACTACTTACCTTTGAAAGTATATTCTGTTTCCAGAAATGCAATATGAAAAATGGGAAAAGGCCTGTGGGTTTTGCTCACAATTTTGATATCGCTTCTAATCTAAATTCTTCCTTTCTTTCCTTAAATTCTGTAAGAACGTAATTGATTTGAAATAGTCTTGGGAAAACATTTTCAAAATTATCTCAAATTATAATTGTGTTGTTTCATCTTCTTATCACTATTGAATGTAAAAATCAAACAAACAAAATCCTACTTTTTGTATAGGTGTATTGAATAAATCCAAAATTACAATAAAGTTTTTGGCTTATGTACAAATTAGAGTTCATTTACAATTGAGAATTTTAAAATTCATTTAAACTTTATATAAGGACACAAAATTTTAAATACAAATTACTAATGTATTTATTAGTCATGTCTTTCTCTGAAAAATTATGTTTGGCTCTAAATAAAGAGAAATTATGGGAGAAACTGAATTAGTGATTTTTAGAAATAGAGATCATTTTCTAATATCTGTCTAAAAATGATAATGATGAAAGAAAAATATTCCAATGTTCACTGAAATTGTTGCAAGGTAAAAAAGCAAACAAACAAACAAACAAAAAACAAACATAGAGCTATTTCAAACCTGGTATTTTATCTAAAAGCAACTCATTTTTGAGTTGTTACTAAAAATCTTTGATCTGTTTCCCTCTCTACTTTCTCTTATCCAATGATTCAAGAATCAAGTGTTTCACTACTTGACTCTTATCTCCTGATTAAGTTTCTTCTATTCTGATGGAATTAAAATGTAACATGCAGGCTTCACTTTACATACTTTTCTCTCTGTTATTAACTGGCCTCTTTACTCTCCCTTGACCTCATGGAATTTGCTGCCCAAAAACTTGATGAACATGACAGGGTATATGGAAGTCAGTATTTCTCAAAGTATGGTACATGTTTAACACCAACGGTATATAAAAGGTGAGGGAAAGAACATTTTTCATTTTGCAGTTTTATCTTTATTTCAGTGTACATTTAAACAAACAAACAAAAAAACATAAAATAAGAACTATCACCTCAAGCATTTTCTTCCACAGAAATTATTGCTTACAATGAGCTTAGGATGACCAGCCACCCCAAGATCCTCCATTGCCTTGTGCTCCAGGGCCCTAGACTTAAGCCAAATAGGGAAGCAAGCTATGTGCTGGTTTTCAATCACTGTTGTGAGCTGCAACTTCAGTGCTTATGTTATGCTTCATACTTCTGTTCATCTCCAACAGTATCACAAGACCAACCTTCTCAGATTCTCTCACATCTTATTGATAATCAGCTTCCAAATCTTCAGAATGCTCTGTACAATCCCTAATAATTCTTGCCCTTCACCTCTCCCTACTGCTACCTTCTTTAACCACTCCATAGCATCTTTTAGAATTCTCATAGAATTCTCACATGACACTTTCTTCCTTCTTCAAGCTCTTTTATGTTTTCCTTTGCATCCTTCCCTTAGTGAAACCTCACTCTTTCCTAAGGATATTGTTTTCCTGTGAAGTTCATACAGACTCTAATTCTTCCCTCACCCCTTTCTTCCCACACTTCATGTGCCTTAGGACCTGGAGTTACTGTGGGTGTCTTATTTGCTCTCTACAGCTGCTTTTTGTCTTTACTCCTTCCCTGTTAGAAAACCTCAACTCCCTTAAAGCACATATTTAACTTTACCATTCATTACATCCCCTCTTTATTGTCATCTACCAACTTCCGAGTCATTTTATATCATTTATTGTTGGTGTTAGCAACTAGTTCCTGACTTCTTCTCCCATGTTCTTGGAGATTTCTAGTGTCATTAAGATCCACCCCAAACTAGGCCTCTTGGTTCCTCTAGTTCTTGAAAACAATGATCTTTTCTCTGCTTTGGTCTTTAGTCACTGCCATGTCCTCTGACTTTCAGGTCCATCATGTCTCACTTATGCATTCACCTCCAGTACCCCAGCTATGGTATTCTTTTGTTAGAACCATACCCTAGATCTTGCTATCACTCCAATGTCTGCACCTCCTTCAATAAATGCGTTTTGACATCCCTCTCACTGAAACTCCTCTTCTCTCCTTCCAACCATTCTTATCTAGTACATCCAATCCAACAATTCTCTGAGCATAGTAAATCTTCTATTTTGTGACCATACCTTAGGCAAATGCTTCCCTATCTAGACTAGTTTCCATGATCCAATACTATAATTACTCTCCTTAAACATCATAACTATTTAACCTCTTTCTTCCACTGTCAAAAATGCCTAATAAAATCTTAACTCTGATTAATTCAATTACCTGCTTACAAAAGACCTACAGGTGTACCACTACAGCTAAAAGTTGCTAGAGAAATTATGCAACTGGATTGACAAGAGTCACTTTAATTTTATGTACACTTAGCTGAAAAGTATACTCCCTAGCTGGTTTTCTTCCTCATTTCCATTCACTGATCTCTTCTTCGTTACCAGATCAATAATTGTTTAATTACCCCTGCTCTTTGTCCTTAGTTTTCTTCCCTCTCCTATACTCAATCTCTTTGTAAGAAATCTCATTCAATTCAATGGCTTAAAACACTACAAAACTTTGATGACTCTCAAATTTATCTCCATCTTAGACTTCTCTCTATTCCAAAATATGCAATTGCCTTCTTAATATGTCTCCTTGGATTTCTAATAGGCATTTCAAACTTAAAACATTAACAAAATAATTATTATGTTTCAAAGAAAATGCTTGCCTATAAATTTTTCCTATTTCAGTAAATACCATCCTTAGAGTAAGCCTTTATTTTTTTCTTTCTCATACACTCAATATATTACAGTCCCATATGTATCTCAAGCCAATCCTTCTAATCACCACCTCTTCTCCAACCCTACACTTTTTCTATAACTCACGTGGATGACAAAATCATTCTTACCAGTTTACCGTTGTTCTTGCACTGTCCAGTCCATTCTTTACACAATAGTCAGAAGGCTACTTCAGAAGTGTAAATCAGATCAGTCATTCCCATGCATAAAGCCTTCCAATGGTTCCATATTCCACTTATTAAAATATCCTAATCCCTCACCATGGCTTACATATTTTATCATTTGTCATGTACCTTTATCTTTAAATTTATATCTCTCTACTCACCTCCTCACCTTCTGTACTTAACACTGATCATCTTCCTTTCCTCAAACACTCAGGCTAATTTGCATCTTCAGAACTTTGCAACTGTTTTCTTCTGATTGGAATGTCATTCACCTTTGAATGAGTATCTAATTCTCATCATTCAGGCTTCAACTATATTTTACTTCCTCTAAGCAACTGGTCCAATCTCTAGATAAATCAGGTCCCTCATCCCATATAACTCTATTATATTGTCCTACTTAATTTTACCTTCTACACTCATTGGTGTCCAAAATTATTCTTTTTATGTATTTGTTTTGTGCTTATTATATTTTTCTTCCCATTAGAATGCAATAATTTATTTGAAGGGATGGATTCTGCCTTATTTAAATTATACCTTTAATGCTTAAAACAATGATTAGAACAATGTAGATATTCAATAAATGTTTATTGGATGAATCAAGTTGGTAGCATTCTTAGACTTGAGTTTGTTTATATAAGCATGGTTTATTTATAAACTAGTATTTTAAAATAAAATAAAAATTAACTTCCATATACAGTATACATTAGAAAAACTCTCTGATTAATGTTTACTCTTCAAAACAACTAAAAATCTTCATTAAGTTATTGAAAAATGTATTTAATTTTATTGCTGAGCTGTCAAGAAAGTAAGAAAAATACCAAGAGGCTAATGTATCATAAACATTGACTATACAAACACACAATAATTCATAGGGTAAAATAATAAAACTAAATTACTGGAAAGAATAGCATATAAATTGGGGTTTAATTAGCTTTTGAGTGTCCTAATGACTGTAATATTTCACAAATTCTATCAGAGATAGAAATACTTGTTTTCTAAGCTACAGTAATGTTGATACCAAAATGAGACAAGGATAGTAGCAGAAAGAAACATTATAGACCAATTTCACTCAGGGATAGATACGTGATGATTCTATATAAAATATAGCAAATCACATTGAACAAGCTATGAAAAAAGATGAAACAATGTTATCGATTAGGCTTATCCTAAAAATGCAAAGTTAGTTTAACATTAAAAAATCAATATAACTGGGGCGCCTGGGTGGCTCAGATGGTTGGGCGTCTGCCTTCGGCTCAGGTCATGATCCCAGGGTCCTGGGATGGAGTCCCGCATTGGGCTCCCTGCTCCTTGGGAGCCTGCTTCTCCCTCTGCTTCTCTCTCTCTCCCCCTCTGTCGCTCATGAATAAATAAAATCTTTAAAAAAAAAATCAGTATAACCCACCACATTAACAGATTGTATTAGATTGTATTATCTATTCACAATTATTTATTCCTTCCCTACCCTGCCATACTTCTTCATCCCAGGGTCTAGGATTTGGCCATATGATAGAATGTGAAGAGATGTGACATACCACATCCAAGAAGAAGACTAATATAAGAAGAAGGTTTAAATGCACTTGCATGATTTGGCTTTCTCCTCTCTTGCAGTTTTGCTGATTGCCATGAAAACAGTATATCCCGGAGAGCAGTTGCTCATTCAGTGTGATCCTGGGAAAATGACACTACTTGGAACTCATTTGATATGCATTTGACCCACAACAGTCATGTAACATAAAAAAGGAATGAATGTTTTTGTTGTATGCCACATGTTGTTGATTTTGAATAAAGAAGCAAAGCTCTGTGTTAATTTACAATAAACAAAGAAAAGTAATTTAAGAAAATATAAGATCTACTTATATTTTTAAAAAATCTTAAATTAGAATTTGAAAAAATTCCTTTACCTGCAAAAAAATTGCATATGATACTTAACATATTTTTTAATGTTAAATATCACATACTTTAAGATTGGGCACAAGAAAACAATGCTTACTATTACCATTTCCAGTAAACATTATGAAGAGTTACCTCACAGTAAGGCAAGGAAAATGCATTGAACATAAAAAGACTGGAAAGGAAGAATTTTCAGATGATATACTTGTATACCAAGAAAATCCAAGAATATGCTGATAAATTTTTAGAATTAATAAAAGAGTTTAGCAGGTTTGTTAGATACAAATTAATAAAAATTAATAAAAATCAACTGCATTTATATATAATAGGAAAAAAGTGTTAGGAAATATGGCAAAACTAAGAGGAACAAAAATATCAAGTATTTAGCTATAAATCTAATGAGATTTGTGTGAGATATTTATGGAGACAATTTTTTTTTTTAATGAATGAGGTTAGATTTTTTTTTAAGATTTTATTTATTTATTTGACAGAGAGAGACACAGCGAGAGAGGGAACACAAGCAGGAGGAGTGGGAGAGGGAGAAGCAGGCTTCCCGCCGAGCACAGCAGGGAGCCCGATGCGGGGCTCGATCCCAGGACCCTGGGATCATGACCTGAGCCGAAGGCAGACGCTTAACGACTGAGTCACCCAGGCGCCCCGACACTTTTTAAACTTTAAAGAAAGATATTTAAGAAGAAGTGAATAAATGGGGTAATATGCCATATTTTGGGATAGAAAGAATCAATATCTTTGGGATGCTTATTCTCCTTAAATTTAACCATAGAATCCATGTAAGTGCAATAGACATATTAACATATATTTTTTTGTGGAATTTAAAATACTGATTCTATTTATAGAAATGCAGAAGTTTAAGAATGACCTAGGCACTGATAAAGAATAATAAATTTGGAGATATCAAGATTCATTTTAGAGTTATACTGATGAAAAGATGTGATATCAGAAAGGGGACAGACAAATAGAGCAATTCCACAAAATAGAAACTGCAGAATCATTTTCATACATCAGGGAAATTCCTCTAGAACAGAACAAGCATGGCAGACTGCATTAAAAAGCAGCTCATTTTACTAGAAAAATGTGTATATCTATTCCAACATATAATCAAACATCAGTTCTAGGTGGATTAAAAGTCACATATGAAAAGCAAACAGTAAAACCTTTAAAAGATAATTTGTGAAAAAAAACTTTGTGAATTTGCAATAAGAAAAGATTTATTTCCCAAGACCCCAAGGCATTAATCATAAGGAAAATATTGATCGATCTGATTACATTATAATATAGATCTTCTATTCTTAAAAAAGACAACACAAAGAAATTAAAAAGGCAAACTAAAAATTGGGAAAAGATATTTACTACAAACATCTACGAAAAGGTTAGATAGCAGAATATGTACCGAACTCCTACTAATCAGTAAGACTACAATAAATATTCTAATTTCAAAAAATAGGCAAAATGAAAAGATATTTTACAGAACAGGATACTTGATATGTTAAGAAATATTATGTATAAAATATATTAGGATATTAAGAGATGATTAGCACAGCTAGTAATAAAAAGATCAAACCAAATCTACAAGTAAACATTTTATATTCATTTTAAAATTCACAAAAGTTAAGAAATCTGGTAGTGTCAAATATTATCTATTTAGATAGTATGTGGACTTATAGAAAGTCCTTAGAGTCTTGAAGGGAGTATAAATTGATACAACTCAGAAAAATAATTTTGAATTATCTGTTAAAATTAAAATATGCAAGATTGTTTCCAACAGCAAAAAAAAGTAGAAAAGAATAAATGTATGTTAAATCAATGTTGGATGAATAAGTCAGTATATTTATTCAAAGCATACCATTTAATGGTGAAAATGAATGAAGTGTGATACATGCATCAATACAAGACAAATATCACATCATAATTTTGAGTGAAAAACATGCAGGTAAAAAGTAACATGCAGTATATTTCCACTAATAAGAAAATATTTGGAAAATATTTTTCAAAATATATTTGAAAAATAACCATGTAGTTTATTGGTTTCTTTTAAACTTTAGAGAAAATAAAAAGAATAATAAACATAATAATATTATGGTAAGGAGGAGAGGATATATTTAAGTGGATTCAAAAGTTCTATTTTTTAAGCTCAATAGTGGAGACTTGGTTGTTATTATTGTTGATAATATATACTTTTAAAATTATTTTATATTTGTTAATCATTTAATTAAGTAATAAAACAAAAAGTTAAGCAAAATTTTATATGACAGACATTATGAAGGTAGTATCTGAAGTTTTAGAGTCAATGGTATATATCAGTCAATTCTTTGAAATTATCACACTTGTTCACTACCAGGATTCCATTAATATATTAAGTATATTTTCAATAGCTCTCCACAATGGGAAATATGAAGGACGGCATAAAGAGGTACAGATAAGAAATCAGTATTTAATCTTCTTGTATTTAATTTCAGTGTCCTTTTCTAAACACTCCCTTTCCAAATTTTAAATTAACTTGAGGGCTTAAAAAGAGACACATGTCAGCTTGAATATCTTTTAAGAATGATGCTACTAAAATTTATCTTCCGTTCAGGCAGGAAGATTTGTCACTGAGACTCTTTTCCACTTATAGGAAAGCATGTTAATATTTAGGAAAAGTAAGATAACGGTGGAGCCTATTAAGTAATCCAGTAAGAGATCTCATTGAAGGTACTTCCAAATCTCTGTTAGACTTAAATAGAAAGCAATCTTAGGGTAAAAATGGGTATATTTCATGTTCTTATCCATTTATGAAATGATTATCAATTTCTGAGCATTGAAGATAAGACCTGGGAAACTAACCAAGAGAAATGCCAAATGTCTCAGTCTCTCTGTTCTCATTGACATAACTGCATAATAGACTGTCTACCAAAAAAAAGAGATAATGCAGGAAGAACAAAATTGAACTTTCACTAGCAAGAAAGTCACTTCCAATTTTTACTTCCATGTATAAGAAATATGTAACTGCCACAGCTGACATCCCCTAGAGCTTCTGAAGTAATTTTATAAGAAATCCAGAACTAAATGGTGCAAACAGAAGTATCTTTGAAAGCCCCAGTAGTTACTATTGTCATGGGTTTTAAATTTGAAATAAAAATGAAGTCTTCCAAAGTAACTTCACAGAAAACTTTCCTTATTCTGTACTATCACATATGGCTTCATTTTGTGATAGACTACTCCCTTTCTTATTTCATGCATATGATGTTTCCCTGAGAAAAATCACCTATGCTTAGAGAGTTTATAGAGATCTCATTTATGAAAGAACAAAAACAAACAAAAAAGTCCTTTGGCACCATTGCTTGAAGATAGGAAAAAATATATATAAATGTCGACATTTTTCTAAAATATTACTTTAAAATTATTATTTTAATATCTCTTAACTTGTTTAATTCTGCCAAACAACTTGGTTAACTGAACATAATATTAGTAAAAATGACTCAAATCATTGCATTCCGTTTCTTTTAAATTTTGACAGATTATATAGCAGAAAGTGTAGAGATCCGGGAATACACACTCTGAAAATGTCTAATTGTTTGGTCATTAATTAATTAATATTCATTTTGGCAATGTCATCATGTTGTTTTTTAACATTATTTGGAAATGTATAACATGGAAGAGTAAGCAGATTATAAGTACACCACCTAATGAATTTTCACAAACTGAACATATCCATTTACCAACACCCAGATTAGGAAATGATGTTACCAGTACTGCAGAAGCATACCCATTCAAGATACCTTCCCCTAGACACCATTTTGCCTGGCCTCCTTCCCTCAGTATTACATCTGTGGGAGCCATCCATGTTGTTGCAGGGATTCTTACTGCCCTGTAATATTGCACAGTATACCACATTATGTTTATCCATTCTATTCTTGAGGAACATATGTGCAGTGTTCAACTCAGAATTATTATGAATAGTACTGGAGTGGGCATTTTTTTAAAGATTTTATTTATTTATTTGAAAGAAAGAGACAGGGAGAGCACAAGCAGGGGGAGGGGCAGAGCGAGAGGGAGAAACAGACTCCCTGCTGAGCAGGTAGCCCAGTGCAGGGCTTGATCCCAGGACTCTGGGATCATGACCTGAGCCAAAGGCAGATGTTTAACCAACTGAGCCACCCAGGTGCCCATTGTGCGGATATTCTTGTACATTTCTTTTGACAAACATATTCTGCATTTCAGTGAAATTACTGAGTCATAAGGTACACATGTGGTTAGCTTAGTAGTACTGCCAGTTTTCCAAGCTGCTTTTACCAAGTTATAGTCACACTACTCATTTGTGGGAGTTCTACTTGCTCCACATTCTCACCAATACTTGGTATTTTCTGTCTTAATTTTAGCCATTCTGGTGGGTGAGTAGTAGTATCACTTTATGGTTTCAATTTCCTTGTTCTGGTGAGTATCTCTTCATTTACTGACCATTTGGATATACTCTTTTTAAAGTGCCTGCTTAAGTTTTCTTGTTCATTTATTTATTGAGTTATCATCAAGTTATTGTGAGGGTAAAATAAAATACTACAAATGAAAGATCTTTATACATTTGTAAGTACTGAACAAATGTAAAGCATTTTTATTATTAATTTTATTATTAGTGTTGGAAGACTGGTGTTTTCTAGGTCAAATGAAGGCTGTGGGTTTTCCTAAAGTATTGTTTTCCTAACATTTTTTTTTGAAGATACGAGTCTCTGTGTGTGTGTGTGTATTCCTCAGAAGAGGATATGGCCTTTTGTACTAAATAAGTAATTGAGCTAAATAAGTAAAAACTTCTGTCAATTATAATTACATTATTTAACTTGAGTTTGAAGTATTGAGAACATTTTTAAGGAATGATGATACTCCTGAACAAGATGGAACCTCAATATCCAACCAATGCTAGAAAAAAACTGTAATTGATGGAAGATTTTCATCAACAATGAAAAGCTATTTCCAATAAAAATCTCTTCATGGTAACTGCACACAGTGGGGGTAAGTGGGAAAGTCTAAAGTCTACCAAAAACCCTGGAATGTTCTGGGAAGACTGGCAGTCTGAGGATTATGGTTTCATTGACATCATTACACAACATATCAAAATCAAATGAGTATATTCTGGGGGCTTTGTGTGAATTTTACTTTAGAGCCTCAGAGAGTAAGAAACTTCTTTAACCTTAGTGTTAACAGACTTTGGACACGTATGTTTGGATTGAATGACTTAATTTCCTATTGAGCACAGCCAAGAAATTCTTTCAAAGTTCTTGGAGTAGGGCCTATTTTCCTAGCAGGTAGTGGGCATATTAAGGATGGGGGTGATGTGAGGCCTGTGTAAAATATTTATCCAAATGTATAGTGAAAAAAGTCTGGAGCTTTGAGATTGAATGAAGAAGACGATGATTACACGCTCACTTGACAGCTGACCGGAGTTTGAAGTGACTACAATAGGTACTGGATGCCTTTGCAGGATATTTTAGTCCAAGAGTTATATATTTCAACATAGACTTTAGGACTGTAAATACATGCTGAGTCAGCATTTGAAATGACAGGTCACAGGTGTGAAATTGGAGACAACAGCAGCATACAGACTATCCTAGAGTGCAAGTTTTCAGAAACAAAGTGGTTCTTTTGTGTTGAAAAGAAGCTGTTGAGATGTAAAAGGAAGGGAAGGGCCACACATAATAGGATTGGCAAACAGTTGTTTCCCAGAACAGTAGTTTCCCTTGTATGGTTCTCAGAGTGGAAAGAATTATCACGTAACCATATCATTAGTCATCTCAAAGAAATGTTCAACAAGGAATACTGCAATGTTTTCAGGTTTGCATATGAAAGCTAATGTGTTTGTATATTTAATATATTAGAGTGCATTGGTAGATGATTGAGATATATTGTTTTAATTTAAATTATTTGCACGTTATACTTTGGGGAAGGGGGATTACTAAGGCTTAAAAAGCCCAGAATTAAGACCATTACTCTATATTAATGCATCCCTGATGTGCTAATTACTGAAACATTCTGAGCAGTTGTTTAAAATATAGGAGCAATTTAGAGAGTTAAATACAGAACAATGACATCAAACTATGCATTTTCTCGCTTTTATGTTATGAGTCTCACATACGACTTTTTTTTATATCATTATCTTTATTTTGTAACCATTCAGTAGCCCAGGAGTCATATGAAAAATACTTCACAGTGTTTTTAATTATAGTTCTTTCAGGGTGAAAACCAAGGCAGGGTTAGGTTTGTGTTAATTAATGTATTATGCCATATTTATGTCTGCACCCCATATTTCTCAATTTTAATGACCTTCTGAAATATTTCTAACTTTGACCTAATTTGCTCTTGAAAACTCATTTCAAAAACTTATCTTGTCTTTCAAATTTACATAATTTAAGATATAGAAATTAAAGTTTTATTTACAGAAGTAGAAAACATGCCATATTTAAACCTATTGCAGAAACAAAATCAATAAAGAACATAGCATCTTTTTTAGATAAAGAATGGCAATATGTAGCTAATTGAGTACATTAACGGCTTATGGTATTTGACATTACAGTCTTGGTATTTTGTGCTCAATCACTTTTAAGGATCAAAACTGAAAAGGAAGCAATATTCATTAGAATCTAGAACTGTACTGCAATTATCCCCAGAGTGGAGTGGACGGCAGAGTGGTGGTCACACAGTGGGCCACCCTCTCTCTAACGATATTTCATTCATGTAACAGCAGTCTGGGGGTTTTGAGGGGGAAGAGAAGGAAGGGAGGTCATGGTAAAAAGATCAGCCTACAATCCGAGAAATATGAGACAACAGAAATAGAAGATGCAGTTGCTGGACAGGCTACTCACTGGTGGAGTGAGTAGGATGGGAGGAATATAAAAGAAGTTGGATTTCCATAGTGTATATATGCCATATAGGAGGAACTCAAGTCTTTTTAATTTTTCCATAGCACCAACTAGACAGCTATGAAATTTGTAACCATATACATAATCAGCCCGCAGTCCATCTACCCATCCATTCATTAGATACCGACTGAGCTGCAGTAACAGGATGATGAAAAAGATACATCTGTGTTGTACCTTCAGGGGGCTTACCAAATAGTGGGAGTTGATTTGTATACCATTATGCCAACAGATATGCAAATAACTATGTAATTGTAGTCATGATCCTACCATGAAAGTAAATTTCTAAATGCCGTGATTAGCATTTATCAGGATCTCAAATCTGGTATTAGAGTCCACAAAAAAGTATAGAATAGTGGTTAAGAGCCTGAGTTCTAAAATCTGAGAATCTTGGGTTTGGTTCCCCTACTGGCTATGTGGGTTCTAGGTTTTCAAACTTTAACTAAGCCTTTGTGTACTTACTTTTAAATGACTATAATACTAGTCTCTATATAATCTCTGTAAAAAGCAAAGACACAGTACTGTGAAGAAGGGGAGTTGGGAGACAAAAATCAGAAAAAAAGCCCATAGGACTTTTATATTAAGAATATGACTTTTCCCAGGTTGCACAGTGGATTATGACTAATGTTTATCATGCTGATATTTATCACATATGTTCTTTGGTATTTATCAGATTCTTTATACATAATCTTTAAAAATAATTCCTAGAAAATTTTAAGAAAGTAAGCTATTCAAAGACTTTTATAATCATCTCTGTGGTATAGTATTATGGGGGAATAATACTTTATTATACATTTCACTTTATTATACGTTTCTGAATGGTTTTAATTTCTGAAGATGAACATATGGTATCTATTTTTAAAAAAAATACAGAGATGAGGGGTGCCTGGGTGGCTCAGTCAGTTAAGCTCCAACTCTTGATTTTGGATCAGGTCATGATCTCAGGGTCATGAGTTCGTGCCCTGTGTCAGGCTCCACATCCATGTGTTGGGCTCCATGCTGGTGGTGGAGTCTGCTTAAGATTCTCTCCATCCCTCTCCCTTTGCCCCATTCCCCATTCTCTCTGTCCCTCTCTTAAAAAAAAAAAAAGACACTGAGATGAAAGAACGATAAATAAAGAAGATAGTAAACATAAAAGCCTCTGTCCAGAGTATTCCAGTGAAGGGCCTAAGCAAGAGGGCTTGGACCTTTCAGGGAACTTGAAAGACCAGGATATGGCTGAAGCTTAGGAACATGAGAGAGAGTGGCCAATGGGAAGGTTGCAAAGTAAAGAGAGGGCAGATCATGAAGACTTTGTTGGCCAAGTCAAGTTCAAATGAGATAGAGTTTCAAGAAGAGAAAAGATAGTTGTAAATAAGTGCTAAATTGATTAGAATGAACTGGCTGATAAGTGCTGTCCAGAGAAGAGGTTCGAGTCCATAAAAATTGTTCATAAACTCAATGGTTTTCTAAGTTTTTCTAATGGAAGAACTCACTCAAAGTCACTGTTTTGTTGTTTTTTTTTTTAAACACCATTGCTTTTTGAGTAAACTATGAAGTCTTCATGTATTTAATATCAGCAAACTCTAGGGATAATTTTGCCAAGGGGAGAAAAAAAATCCACATTTTAAATCAATATAGAAAGTTAAAAACAAAAAGGAACTCTGAGTGCCATTTTGTGGGGTGACCCTGGCACCATCACATCAGCTTCCCAGGCACCCATCATTTCACCTCTGAAGTCATGCATGAGAACCACTGCTGTAAGTCGAAGGACAGAGCTTAAAATTGATTCAGAGAGATGGGGTTATCACAACCCAACTGAAGATACAAAACAAGACAGAGGTGGTGGAGACTGGATGAGTTAATAATTTTCATTAAAAAGAGGAGCAGACTGTCTTTCTCAAGACACCCTATTGACATCTACTTTGCATTTCTCAGTGACTTTCTAAGGTCACTCATCTGAAGTTTTGCTCATGTATAACATATTCCAGTAGTAGCCCTTCTAAATCATAGATCATGTTTGACAAAAGAAATAGTAAGACCTGTAACTCATTTTTGTGTCCAGTAGGTGCAGCACATCTAATATCATCCAACAACTATAAAATGATATTCAATGATAAGAGGCAGTACCTGTCTTTAGTTAATCATTTGTTTTATTGATATTGTGAATTGAGGGCAAGCTGTAGGGGTCATTATTCTATGTGCTTATGCTCTAGCCAATTGGCATTTATAAGGAAAAGATAATTTGTTTCCCATTCTTTATACTCCATTTTCCTCAAACAGGTATTACAGACATATTTGTATATAGGGGAGAGAGAGCTTCCAAATTTCTATTTGCAAATGTTATCTAAAATTAACTCTGAATTTCAATGATAATCTAAAAAATTAGAACAGATCTATACTTGTTCATGTGGATTACCTACTTTATAACTGGTACTGCTAGGGGATGTGTTTGCTTCATTTTATGTTGGAGTTTTGATGAAGTTGGTACCACATGGTACTTTTGAAAATCTTTAAATTAAAAAATTTTTAAAAATAGTATAGCAGATTAGGCAATTAAGGGCAGGAACACTGGGGCCCAGCTATTTGGGTTTGAATCCTAGAACCATAAATTACATGCTATATGACCTTAGGCAGATTATTTACTCTCTGTGTGCCTTAGTTTCCTCATTTATAAAAATATAGTAAAAGAATAATAAATAATATAAAGAAATAAAAAAATAATAGTAAACCTGTTTTGTAGTCTTATTTGAAGAGTAAATAAATTCGTTTCAATTTAAGTACTAAGAAGAGTGTGCAGCATATAGTAAACACATTTAATAAATGTTAGCTATCATCAATAGGGAAATGTGGACTTAACACATAAATAATAAATTTGTGTCAAAACAAAAAGCCAAATGTTATCATAAAGTCCTATAAAAACAAAGGTTTCACAGTACAGCTATCCCCTACTATTTGAATATTTGTTAAAAAGACCTACATTAGTAACCTCTTTTCCCTAACTGAAAGAAATCTAAGAAGGATTTTCACTTTTATGAAAAAAGGCGAAAGGCAATAATAGCATTCAGCATTTGTTTTGCAGTGAGCTGTTACACAGGCAGCCTGCACCCGGAGCAGCCAGACTGGTCCTTCCAAACTCCTTCCCTGAGACATACACTCAGCAGCATCTCAGCATCAAGCCACCACAGCTTTGAACTGTGTCTGTGAATATCTCTGCATTAGTTCAATTTATTTTCTGCATCCGTTGGCAAGATGTGTTCTAAGGTATCAGAAAAGCCTAAGAGAGGTTATTTTTGTGTCTTGGAACAGTCAAAAATTTTCCATATAAATTAATGGTAATTGCTTCTTCACTTAAGGTCATTGTGGTTTATGAAAGGTTTCATAGGAATGCTCTACTTTCGGATACTGGGGGATACCTATACTTCAAAAATAAAGGATAGAAATTGAGGAGTCATGGGGAATGCAGTAGTATAAACATGTCACCCACGCAAACTAGTGCTGGGTGGTCTTTAAGAAAAAGGATGGGCATAGAGGCTGGGTTGGGGCACAAAGAAGGTGTCTCGGTTGATGGCGATTCTCTCTTGATCTGGGTGATGGTTAGGTGGGTATGTTTATTGTTTGATAATTCAGAAAGCTGTACAATTACGATTTGTGCACTTTTTTCTATGTGTATTTTAATAAATAATTTAAGTGGAAATAAAGAGGTGCAGAATTCTTCCTTAGGTCTTTCCCCAAAGCACATGCCTTAGCAGTAAGCATCATCTTAATGCTTTTCATGCTATGAAAGTGGTTAATTTTGGGACAAAAAAAAATCACCCTATTAGTGTTGCTGACTGAAATGTTACTAGTTTTGTATTTTGTTTGGAGTCAATGTAAATTTCGTTTTTATAATTTTATAATTAAAAGCCAGAATTTGCAGCTAGTTTTAAGTGTATACAAGTTAAATAACATAAAGATAGTTCAACTCAAAACTGTGATTTTTTTCCATTTAAAAAGAGTCCTTATTTATTTAATTTGCTTTGATGCATTTGTGATAAAAGGGATTTCCAAGGGGCGCCTGGCTGGCTCATTTGGTTAAGTGTCTGCCTTTGACTCAGGTCTTGATCTCAGGGTCCTGGGATTGAGCCCCCTGGGGAGTCTGCTCCTCCCTATTCCTTTGCCCCTCCCCACTGTTTGTGCTCTCTCTTGCTCTCTCTCTCCTTCTCAAATAAATACAATCTTAATAAAATAAAAAATAAAATAAAATAAAATAAAATATAAGGTACAAGAGATAAAGACAGGTCTGAAAATCTTAACTTTTTAGCATTTGTCACGTGTTTCCTAATACTGAAAATTAATATTTCTTCTGTTTTCAAAATTAATTTTCTTCTTCTAAAGATTGGTTGAAATGAATTTATTGCCATAATTTAT
Source organism: Eumetopias jubatus (assembly GCF_037043125.1). Taxonomy (NCBI): domain Eukaryota; kingdom Metazoa; phylum Chordata; class Mammalia; order Carnivora; family Otariidae; genus Eumetopias; species Eumetopias jubatus. Next base: position 68,851,646 of record NW_028274809.1, on the reverse strand, counting down.
TTAAAAAGGTAAAGTCATAAAGCTATATTTTTGACCCAGTGAAGCGATGGGTCAGATCTTAGAATACAGTGCCAACGGCAATGCACAGAGATTCCATGAGGCAGAATGGAATAGCCAGACCTCCCTTTCATGCAATAGAGGATGTACCCAATCATTGAGCAAATATTTATATAAGTGCCCTTATTGTTGCTACTACCCATTTCTTGCCAATTTTAAGACCTCATTTATTAAGAAGGCTATAGTAGTCCTGAGAGAGAGAGAAAATATATCAGAATTTGAGAAATTTTGTTACAAAATACTTAGGTCTAATCTATCACAGTCATGGTTTAGTCAGTCTGTACTTCAGGGCTTGTGACAACAGCTATGGGTTGATGAGGTGACATTTATTTGTTTTTCAAATGATATAGATATTATAACAAAAATACTAGAAGAATGTTCAACAAAATGTTATCCATGGTTATGTGTGTGGTAGGGTCATATATGATTTTACTTTCTTCTTTGTGCTTTCTGTAATTTACCATTTTAAATAAAGAGACATTAATTGTTTTTGCAGAGAGAAACATTGAATTGTAACTTATAGACCTTGAAACTAAATTTAAAAATATACTATTAGACCTGCTTATTTCTGCAACGACCAATACCACAAAGCTTAGATAGAACCACAGAGAACAATCACTTCCTGAATGTTCATTCAGGAAAAACCCAGACGGTAAATGATTTGCCAATCAATACATTTCAGCTTAAACAAGACTTTCTTACATAGTGTCTTGCACTGAATTTGGCTTGCTTAATATATGAAAATATAGATTTTTTTTTGCCTTCCTCTTTTCAAGGGCATGGATCAAAAAATAGGTGTAGAAGAAAGATGATATTGAAATACCAAGTGTTGAAGTACATGGTTAAACTTTAAGCATTGTGGTAAGAGAAAATGTAATACAGAAATGGTTTTCCTGCCGAATAAACCAGAACTCTATTGCAGGGCATGACAAGGTGATGATGTCTTTTTATGTACTGGGAGATGCACTGAATTTTATTTTTTTTAAAGATTTTATTTATTTTTTTGACAGAGACATGGAGAGAGAGGGAACACAAGCAAGGGGAGTGGGAGAGGGAGAAGCTGGCCTCCCGTGGAGCAAGGAGCCCGATGCGGGGCTCGATCCCAGGACCCTGGAATCATGACCTGAGCCGAAGGCAGACACCCAAACTGGCTGAGCCACCCAGGTGCCCCGATGCACTGAATTTTGGTATGTAGAGATTTACACCATCTCTGTAAAACAAACTGGAACATCAAGTTTCTTAAAAGTATATATACCATTTGATATTCAAACAAAGCATACAATTTTCTATTCAGATAGTGCAGATACTGAAAAATTAATATTTTTTTGATCCCAAAGTAAAAAATTCCTCAATTAGAAAAATTTGTCACTTAGAAATTACAGCATTGTAGAGCGAAAAATAGCCTTTGGATTCATCAACTATGATTTACTCATTTTTGAAATGAAGGCATTCACAATAGAGAAATTAGGTGGCTCATTCAAAGTCACCTAAATGGTAAAAAGCAAAGTTCACTCTGTACCTGTTCTTCTATTCCTAGCCTGGTATCTTTTTTTAAAAATTTTTCTATTGTTATGTTAATCACCATACATTACATCATTAGTTTTTGATGTAGCATTCCATGATTCATTGTTTGTGCATAACACCCAGTGCTCCATGCAGAATGTGCCCTCTTTCTTTTTCTTTTTTTTTTCAGATCCTTTGCTTATTTTTATTTTAAATTTTTTATTGTTATGTTAATCATCATATATTACATCATTAGTTTTTGATGTAGTGTTCCATGATTCATTGTGCATAACACCCAGTGTTCCATGCAGAATGTGCCCTCTTTAATACCCATCACCAGGCTAACCCATCCCCCTACCCTCCTCCCCTCTAGAACCCTCAGTTTGTTTTTCAGAGTCCATAGTCTCTCATGGTTCATCTCCCCTTCCAACTTACTCCCCTTCATCCTTCCCCTCCTGCTATCTTCTTCTTTTTTTTTTTCTTAACATATATTGCATTATTTGTTTCAGAAGTACAGATCTGTGATTCAACAGTCTTGCACAATTCACAGTGCTCACCATAGCACATACCCTCCTCAATGTCTATCACCCAGCCACCCCATCCCTCCCACCCCCCACCACTCCAGCAACCCTCAGTTTGTTTCCTGAGATTAAGAATTCCTCATATCAGTGAGGTCATATGATACATGTCTTTCTCTGATTGACTTATTTCACTCAGCATAACACCCTCCAGTTCCATCCACGTCGTTGCAAATGGCAAGATCTCATTCCTTTTGATGCCTAGCCTGGTATCTTTCTGCTAATCTTGTCGAAAATGATTTTTAAACATTCAACCAACCTCTTCTAATATACCATTTTGACAACTTACTCTTTGCAAGTATTTTTCCCTTTAGATTTTATTTTTTATTTAAACACTTAAATTCATCCTTAATCTCACTTCCTGTGGCTCATTGAAAGCATCTCAAGCTTTTAAATAGACTATTTCGGTCAGAATTCACAAATGTGAGACACAGTGAAAACATTTCTAATAAGAGACATGAAGTCACATCAGGAAACAGATGTCTAATTCTCTAGTATAAAAGGACCTTTCCTGCATGTCTAAATTCATTTAGACATAATATTTCTCTAATTCAATCATCATACTACAAGTAAGTTTTATGGTAATTGCTGAAGTCTTAGAAAATTGTTAGGCACTAAAATCAATATAAAAAAATTAGGGGACTGTAACTTCAGGGATGCTGGCACTTCTTTTAGGAGATAAAATGCACAATTGGAAAATGGGCATAAGATAACACATAATAGAAGGCCAACTGAATATATTCTGACAAGAGAACATATAGTAAGATGGTTGGTTACAGGTGGCCAGAGGAAAAGCTGGAATTATTGGGAATGGCTCAGCAATGCATCTGGAACTGAACTGGTGCTGGGAGACTGGTAGAGTTTCAAGGTTGAAACATTGTATTCGCAAGAAAATAGAAGCAAATATTAGGGGGCATGGTGGGAGGGTCTGTTTCAGGTATATTAGAACAAGCAAGGTGAGGCCAGATGGAAAGTTAGAGGTGCCATGAGACACTATTGAGGTCATTCAGGGGGGATTGTGTCAGCACGTGGCCCACAGACAGAAAGAAAAGGACAAACAAAAAATCAGGGAAGGGAAATTAGATAGGACATGAAAACATACTGATTTACTCAAACCTTCATAATGACTCACTGTAACTCATCCAGTCGGGGAAGATAAAGCAGTGCAGAACAAAACAATAAAACAGATATCCCATTCTAAAATGAGAAGTCAGTTTACTGAATTTTGGCCTTTTCTTTCCCTAATCAGGCGATTGATAATCTGACTCGGGTGGAACATAAACACCTCAGTTTAACCGTCGTTCTCTGATGTTACTGCCTAGTCATAAGCTAGTTTTAATGGAAGAAGCCAACCAGGTCAAGGAGACTGAGGCATAAAGCAGGAAAGTGCATTCATCAGAATATTGAAAAATGTTTAGTGTATGGTGGGGCAATGGCTTTACCTTCTGATGGGCATAAAAATGATCTAATAGGATTATGCGGTCACTCTATACACTCTTCTTCTATAGAAGAGGAGTTAAGCACTAAAACACTTAAAAGCAATCTCGCAATTCTAAAACCCAAACTTAAAAACATGTTTGTTTCTTTCTTCAGCCAGGGATTAAAAAAACAAATTATCCAAGGTGGTTAACTTCTCTGTCAACCAGAGGAGGGATGATACCAGTTGTTTCTAATCCTGAGTTTTTGTTAATATCATCTCCCAAACAAACAAACAAACAAACAAAAAACCCAGTAATTTTTATTAGTTATGGTAAGTGAGCGCAAACTATTTCATTGCCAGAAATAATATTACCAACCTTGGCTAGTCATGCTGTAAATGTTTGTCATGGTTTTGTCTTAAAAGGTACCCAGGGAGACAATGTGGGTCACATTTTGCAAATCTCACTCTACAAAACATGAAAATCAGCCCAGGCCTTAGGAAAGGTCTGGAAGAAGTTCATCTACAAATCAGGACAAAGTTGCATGCCATGAAATAATAATCTCTACTTTTCTCCTTTGAAATATTTTCTGATAGCCCTCCTGTAATTCCTTATTTTCTTTCATATCTTCCCTTTTTAAAATGTGACTATGCCTTGTAAGTCCAAGACAGTTTCACAGACAAACCTGCCTAGGCCAGTACAAATTCTTGAGGGTCATCACCCTGTCCGGCATGCAGGCAGCCTCACACGAGGTTTCAACAACTGCCTCATTAGAGATGAACAATTTTATATTCACTGGAATCCTCCAGATCCCCTGGGAAGCCCATGTTCAGTATGGGAAAGTTGTTTGTGTCGGTTTGTTTATTTGTTTGTTTTGCAAGAAAGAATTTTTATCAGAGTAGTTGTGGCTATTAGCTGTCCCCAGGATTCCTTGTCTAGATTTATCAGGGTCGTCGTGAGTGGGAAGAAACCAGAAATGTAGTGTCCAGCTACCTTTCCCCAACAATGAAAATGTCCATTAGGAACAAGATGGCTGGTAACAACCTCAGCCGCGAAACTGACCCTAATTAATGCTGGACCAGTTTCCAGACAGTACTATCTTCATTCTCCATTTCCTCATTTTCCGAACCTTGATGCTTTGCATTGCTATGTATTTATGGAGGAAATTATGTGCCTAGTATAAGTGGTCTTCTGGGGCTAGTTAATACTGCTTCACAGTTCATAATGACTCTCAAGAAGTGATTGTTGTATTTTCAGGACTTTTGTGACACAGCAGTTGAACATGATTATTAGAAATTAAATTATATAAATTAACAAATTATATTAAAAATAAAGGTAACACATATACAAAATTCTCAGTTTTTGATTATTTTATAACATTTTACTATTATTTGTGCTCTTGAAGTGATTTATGCTGTTGTATCTATCTGTATGGTAGAAATACTTTATAAGGTGTATTAATGCACATTTCTTCACAACTCCACATTCATTGATGTCACATTGATAACTTGAGATCAGCCACGTTGAAGTGTTTACTACAAAAATTGGCAAAAAGTACAAATCAGAGCTCCCTTCCCCTATTAAACATTTATTAGCACACCCCTAGTAAGGACCCACCATTTTGAAAGTTGAGCCATGGGGCAGAATAAAGATATGTTAATTTAAACTTCAAGTTTTTTTGTGCATGATAATCACCAGACTGATTTTCTATTAGAAGAGTGCATTCAGAAGATGGGTTTCTAATGAAAATGGTCCAAAACCTTCCTGGTAAATAAAAACTACTTGTGTTCATAATCCGAGTTACTTTTATCAAGCATTTCATCAAAAAATTTTAATTAAAGCATATTTCATTGCATAGGGGAACAATTTTTTTAAAAAATTACTAGTGATAATTTATAATATGTAGGACAAATATTCCAGTTTTGAGAATGAAATAAAAACTCATTAAGCAATGTAATGTATGGTGATTAACATAACATAATAAAAAAATGAAAAAAACAACAACTCATTAAGCAATTAGGAGACTTATAGTTCCTACCAAGCTACTACATTGTATTATTAGATAGAAATATAGGGCTAACTCTATTTAGGACACTCCATTTAATGTGAATTCACAGTTTTCCAGTGATGGAATAATGGTGTATCAGGTAATCCAATGCAACTCATCCTTTTGCTGTTATGAATTTAAAACACAGTATAGATATTTTTCCTGTTTTTCTTTTTTTGTGTGTGTCTGCTATCTACATTGCCATCTGATGGCATGCTGTGTTCATTATCATTCACAGGTGGGTGTAGGTGTCTTATGTCCTTATGTCCTAGAGTTTTATAAGCTGCTATAATGTGAAGAGCACAGATGGAGTCAGAAAGATCTGGAAGGAATCCCTTCTCTGCCAGTTATTAGCTGTATAACTTTTGAGCCTCTGCCTTCTTACCTATAAAATGGGTAAATCACCGGCCATCTTTCTAGATTTGTTGTAAACCTGAGCAATGCAGTATGCAATAATGCTCTCCAAATTCCCAAGTCAGTGTCTGGCACATACTTCATTTTACATAAACATTATTTATTATTATATTCTTGTGATAGTAAATAAGATACTAATAATTATGGTATTAAATTATTATGGTTATTTGGCCTCTCTTACTTAGTAACACAGAAATTTTAACTTTTTTCTGAAAAGACAAACATGTTGCCTAGTATAAGAGAATTGAATTCAAGAACTATGATATGCAAGGTTCAATTAAATCTGCTTGTATTGTTTTCTATTAAGATGTAGTGTTGTTTAGGGCCTTAATGACTCAAGTAAAGGAAACAATGGTGTTTACCTATTGGACTGTGGCATGCACTATTTAATCTAAAATTAACTGGTTTCTAGAGGCTCTGTTGTATAGAGGAAATGCATAAATATTTCAACATACCTTTCAGATACAATTATCTGGGAGGTTGAGGAAGATAAAGTGTATGAGGAGGATAAGCATTACTACCTTATTTATAAGGAGTAGCTCTATGAATGATCTACCTTCTAGGACCTTTTTTTACACAATCCAACAAGAAGGAAGAAGAAGGAAGCAATGTCTATCTTTAAATAGTAGAATTCTGTCAATATTATCTTCTCAAATAATTGGCATTTAACCACACTTTCTTTAAGGAGAGGAAACTTTTGCAGGCAAACTCATGTTCTGTCTCTACCGAGGAAGCCTATTGCCTACTCCATCCCCAACACTACCCATTTGCTGGAATTTCCTGGTTGGTTTTCTGGACTCCTCAGTTAGGTAGATCTATCAGGTCACTTTCAATTACTGTTGCTCTTGCTTCTGATTATTAATGGAGATATAGAGCAATTAGCTTGCTTCCTGGCCACAAACTTTACTCAGTAGTGTTATTTCCACCCATGAATGAGAAAGATGGATTACTAAATCAAACAACAATAAAACAACAAATTTAAAATCTCTTTAAATATCAAATTTGAGATTAAATTAAAATACTATCTTAACTATCATAAAAAGTATGTTGTATGTTGATATGCCCAAATTCATAGAGAAGATGATGTGGAGGTTTCCTCTGGATTATTTTAAATTATTTTATTTTTCTAGGACCATTGTTAGTAATATACTTCCTGGACCATTACTCTTTATTTTTAAGTTGTATATGCTATTTGTTGATGCTCTAGGCCAGTAGTTATTTTTTTTCTAACCTGTGGAGACCTTATTTTGAGTGAATATTTACCTCTAAGATCAATTTGAAGCAGATCAAGAGGCACTGGTAGCAGATAGGGTAAGAGTCCTGGCCCCATCTCTGAGGTTTGAATGCATGATTCTCACTAACTCATTTTCCCATAAAACTTTTTACAGTAGCAAACTCTTAAAAATGATGAATTATGCAGAAAATAATAAATATTTTATATGTAAATCTTTATAGGTAGTCAGTCCACTCTAGCAAGTTCAGGAGTAATATGATTGGTAGGTCATAGCTGCATGGGGAGACAACAGACTAGAAGGTTGTATTTTCCACATTTGTGCGGGGTCCATTTTAAAAAGCCTTTGCAATAAGGCTAAAAACTGCTCCTCGGTCCTACAGTTTCTTCACCCAATCTTTAATGGAATAGCAAACGGAGACTACTTGTATAGTTTGACAACTGCCTCCAAAAATATCTTTCATTTTAACAGATAATCTCATATTTTTTCAAGTCAAATACTGCTATTCTGTGATTTTTTAAATTAATTAATTAAAATACAATATCCACCATTTGAAAATATATGAAACAATTTTGGCCTTTGAGGAAGATGTCAAACACCAATGTCCCTGAGGTTGTTAACATTGCATAATATTCTCTTATAGCTTCAAAGAAAAACCTCACTGTTTTCCCCTTATGATTTCTATTACTGCTGATCTATTGGAATCACGACACAACTAATTGTATTTAGTTCTGCAAATATGACAGTTCACATCTACTTATCATTAAAACCATGCCATTGGCACTATCTAAGGGAAATTAATGCTGATGTGAACAGCATTAGATTTCATAATCAAAGTTACCCCGTAGCTACATTGAATTGTGGGTCTTAGAATCTATGTCAAGCTCCTTTAAACAAAATCCCCGAATGTATACCTACTCATTCACATGCACCTCTCACATATACATACATACAGTTCTGTATCTAAAATATTGGTTAATGGGTTTGAGGACTTTAATAAAAATATAGTTTTCCAAATTTTGAAAAGACTGTGTGACAGCAAGGAACAGATTGTTTAATGCTTCATTTTTCTATTAACAAATCCAGTAAGTACAAGGGAGTCTCTAGATAATTTGATTTTTCTCTCTGTTGATATTTTAGAGTATATGCCATATAACACCATTAAGGACAAAAGCAGTATTTGAGGTCAGGTGATAAGGGTTGAGAAAAGTTCACATTTGTACTTTATTTTCAACCTTTGGGAAAGAAGACAGGTGTTGCTGTTCAAGAATTAGGGGCCATATGGGAGGATTTAGAAGCCACTTCAAAAATAAATGTAATCCAGTTTAAACCCATAGTCTGTATTGGTCCCTCTGGTTTCCACAGAGATCATACTACCTCCAAGTTTTAAAGGAGACTTACATGGCAAAAAAAAAAAAAAAAGAAAAAAAAGAAAAGAAACATTGTAAAGTAGCCACCACACTGCAAGTAATCTAGCAAAAAAAAAGTGTGAAAGAGAAAGATGGATATTGATTAAGAAACCTTGCGCTAGAGTTCCAAAGAAAACTTTATTTTTCTAAGATTTATTTACTGGGGCACCTGGGTGGCTCAGTCAGTTAAGTATCTGCTTTCAACTCAGGTCATGATCCTGAAGTCCTGGGCTGGAGCCCCATATCAGGCTCCCTGCTCACTGGGGAGTCTGCTTCTCCCTCTACCCCCACCCCCCGATAGCTCATGCTCTCTCTTTCTTTCAAATAAATAAATAAAATATTTTTAAAAAATCAAGATTTATTTATTTATTTTAGAGAAGGAGGGAGGAAGGGAGGGAGGGAGGGAGGGAGACGCAGGGGTAGGGGCAGAGGGAGAGGGAGAAAGAGAAGCAGACTCCCGCCTGAGTGCGGAGCCCAATGGAGGGCTCCATCTCACAACCCTGAGATCAGCACCTGAGCCGAAACCAAGAGTTGGAAGCTTAACTGACTGAGCCACCTAAGCGCTCCCCAAAAGAAAACTTTTAAATAATCCAGAGGAAAAAATAAAAATAAGTAAATGAAAGAGAATTTGTGATCATTTATTTTACTTAATTTGTAAATGATCAGATTTAGATTATATCTACATAGGTATGAATGACAAATAGTCCACAGACACATATGCTAAACAAGTGAGAAAAAGATGTTTTGGAGGAAGGGACTCTAAATAGTTTACATGGACCATCTGATCATTTACTTGTTAAAATTGCTCATTGAAAAACACATTCCAGAGCCCATTAGTTTAATTCTTCATTTTAAAGGCGCTCTTGAGTAAAATGACCACCAAAAATATCCACATTCAGCACACATGCACACGTAACACCTAAAAGGAGCTTAAAGATTAAAAAAAAAAAAATAGAAAAGAAGTGCTAAATTTTTTTGAAGGGGATATGGGTGAGTATGGTTAAATCGGTAATTTTCAACTCTAGCATGCGATTTGTGTTTCCTTCCAATCAGTTCTAGTCACACATCAGAAGAATGTCATATCTGGGGAAGTATTAAAAATAAGTAAGGTGAGACTGAAGAATTATTCCATGTTTAAGCAGCATCAGGTCAGTGGAAGGTCACTTTCAGTGTGCAACGTACTATGCCATGAACACATACATCCAATTGCAAATCAGAACAGTTAAGGACAAGAATCACCACGGAGGGCAGGGAGTAGAAGGCTGCACGGTGCTTGGGGGTACTGGCAATGCATCTCTTAGGAGAAAAGTTAGCTGAAGGGCAGGAGACTGTTGAGCACGTGGGTAAGAAAATATGGCATAAGACCTTATAAAGGAAGATGACATTTCTGATGTAATGAGTGAAAAGAAAAAGAAAAAGACAATTTCCAAATCTCTGAACTATATGTGGCAATAGGCTGAACACAAATATTAAACCTTTTACATGCTAATAAATATAGAAAAAGAAAGGCTGGTTGTTATCTCAGAGGATAATACAAATAGTAAGGAGTCAATTAAGATATTATAGGTAGAAGAAACACTATTCCATTAGCGCTAATTCTGAATCGTGCAGCAATTTCATAATTTAATTTAAAAACAGCCCATGAGGATTAATAAGACAGTATTTTCAAGGTCCCTTAGAGAAAGGTGCGATACAAGTATAAAGTCTAGCCACTAACAACTATCTACATATTTTAATGATAAATACTCTCACTCTGAAAACATAGATGAGGAACTATAATTAATCACTTCCATTTTAATTCTCTTATCTTTCAGTAATTTACATAGTGCATTATAGAAAACTCATTAGTATGTCAGAACTTGGGAAATAGTGAACTGGAGGCTGGGCTTTTTATTAAAATGATACAGAAAAGGTATCTGATGTCATTGAGAAAGATATCTATGATAAGTCATTGATACATCGGATTTCTTTCTTTATCCTGAGAGTTCAGTTTTCCATAGGGGCATCTCCCTCTAGCAGACAGGCAGTGGGCATTCACAGATCTTTGGAGTTCGGGCCACTCAGAGGAGTATATGGGATGTGTGTGTGTGCGCGCGTGTGTGTGTATTTCTATATATACTTGATACAAACATAAAGAGTCAGATATTTTCTGATTCTTAAGCCCCTCACTTGGGAATCTGACAATATAATCTGGGAATGAGTTTGCATAATCAGAGGCTATGTTATGGGTTCTTGCTCTTTCCTAGAATTTCCTTCCCAGGAATGGAGGACAGGTCATGACAAAATGACTAAGAGGAGGTGGGGAAGTAGAAGCATTCCTTAAAGCCAAGAGATTCCTGGACACAACTCCCAGAGAGCTCAGAGTAAAAAAAGAAAAATATATATGTATATATTTTTCTTAAACAATGGAGATTTTTACCAAGTCTAGGTATCCTTACTTTAGTGTTTTTGGAAAATAATGATATTTGAAGGAATAAAGTTTCATGTTTTTTCTAACTAAAAAAAAAACAACTTGTGATCCCATTGCCTGTGTTATTTATGTAAGCCTGTTAATTTTCTTTGGCTATTAACAGCAGTACTTTTATGTCTCTGTTAAATAATAACCAATTATTGGATTTGGGAGGATGGTTGTGCTAGCATCGATTTGTTTGAATCCCAAACAAAGAGAGACAGATTAAAAAAATAGCAGAACCAAGAACCTGTGGACAACATTTATAACAAAATTAGCTGATAAGATATTCCCATGAGCCCTCAAGGACAAGCTTCTGAGATTAAACCGCTGCCAGACACCAGCAATGGGTTATTTGAATCTTTATGGAATAAGCAGAGGGAAGTAATAGGACATAGGTTGATCCTGAGAACTTAGAAGTAGTCAGGAGGTTTTAACTGGAAAGCACAGTGGGCCACCTTGAAAACAGCAGATAAAACTGAAAGTGGTTTTGCTCAGCCCAAGAGCGTAAGAGATGTAAGCTGGGTGTGTCTTCAGAGCACACGGGGGCCACCACGGTCTAGGCTCTATATCTCTCGAAACTGACATCGCAGAGCCCCACTCTAGGGGGAAACAACTGGAGAAGAATCAAAACTAGACCAGCCATTGACAAAAGGAAATTAAACAGAAAGAAGGTCCACATAAAAGCAGGCGAGGGGAACAGCTCCAGGAGATACTGGAAAACAAGCCACCAAACTTTTTGGATCACTCACAAGAAAACAACACAAAAGGGGCTCTGTGTATTTAGAAATGATATCTTGACCCCACCTCTTCCTAAAAGTTCAGAAAGACAAATTTCATATAAAGGAATAAGCTCTTCTTGAGGAATCTCCCAGAGAATGATTTTCAAACAAGTCAAGTGACTAAAGGAGGCAAAGCGATGAGGACTAAGGAGATAATTAGGCATATGGTTACTTGTAGAACTAAGACTAAATTAGAGTTAAAAAGGCGAGCAAAGGCTACTCTTTAGGTAGTACCAATATGATACTAGTGAAAAAATGACAGGAGAAATAATATGTTAAACCATTTTATAAATGTTCATCATTTTAAAATTATACTGACATATGTATTTAGAAATTATATATATATATGTAATATTGTTATTCTGAGTCAATTACATGTATAATATGGTATCAACTAAATAAGTAATTATAGCCTATTTTAATTCTATTATCCCCTGAGTCTTTACTACTAGAATTGTTGATGTGGAATATACAGAAAAGGTTAAATAATAAATAATAATAAATCCTAGAGTCTTGATATGAATGGGAAGTGTCCATAGAAATTCATAAGGCATTTTATTTAAAAAAATATTTTTTTCTAGTGCTGTCTACTGAAAAGGTCTGGAAAACAGTCATCAATGCATCAGCAACAAGCGTTCCTTTGACCAAGATGTGGCTTTAAAATACCCTTCCCCACAGAAAGAAACCAGGACTTGAACTTCAAGAAAAGGCTGATTCTATGTCTATGGCAAAAAGAGTACAAATGAGCCTTAGAAATTTTGTCACATCAGATATTGAAGAAGCAAGCAGCAGCTGCTAGGATCTTGTCAGAAAGACTCAGGAACCAAAGCAAAAATACTTCATTTCCCCAAAATGGGAATATTTGAGCTTCAAAAAGAATAAGAATTGCAGCTAACTGAAACACTTCAAATATGTTCAAATTCATAAGCTTATAACTATAGTAAAAAATCTAATCAGCTTTTGGAAGATGACAGGAAACTGATGTATTTTATGTTGGAAAACTGGTAAATAAATGGACAGAATCAAGCTGTGGTCTTGGTTCTTTCCATTTAACTAGTCTTTTCTACATGAACTGTACCACTGGTTAACTAAAGAGAACATGGGGGAAGCGTCTCTCATGGGGGAAGACTATTTCAATTAATAAATGAAAAAGAAATGCCAGAAGAAGCCTGTAATTGCCAATGAATTAATGGATCTAGGCATTGAGCATCCACAGCTGTTCATATCCCAAAAAGAGAGGCAACCAGACTTTACATGCCTCCTGAGAAAAGAATACACCAGCACTCATAGTCTTGCCAAAGGGATGGAGCAGAGTCTAATTGAGTCTCTGAATCTATCTGCTAACTTGCAGGAAATGCAGAGGACAAAGAGTCATGTTGCAAGATGTCATGAGTATGCAATCAGCAAAATGCAGACTGCAGGAATGCTACAGGTTGGATGCCCTGGGAATGAACATAAATAAACTATAAGAAGATACTGGGACTAGAGGAAAAATCTATAGACTGAAACACACTTGGAACTGAAAAAGGATGAGCAAACCAAAAAAAAACTATGTGTTCTAGGGAATTAAGGTCAGGGTGATGGTTACTCAGGGGACAGAGAAGGGAGGGTGTTGGTATTGGTACAAGATATGGAAAGGACTTCTGGGATAGGAGATATAGTTATATTTCTTATCTTAGGTGGGAGAGAAAATATCTGTCTTATAATAACTCATAATGCTATATATTTGTGTAGTTTTCTGCATCCGTGCTTTGTTTTATAATAAAATGTTAAAAATAAAAATAATAATAACCAGTTGTCAATCTATTGCCAGAAAGATTTAATGAGTGGACAACTGGCTTTGGTTTACCTCAGCTGCCTCATTTTATAGTCCTGTGCTTCTACTTTTAATCTCTTATCTCTGACTTTCTATCTATGAAAAATAACTTCATATTCCTTGTGTCTCAATCTCTGGGCATGAAAAATACAAATATTAATTTTCCCAAGGTTGTCTGTTAACAGCTTGGTGTAGGATTTCTAGGTTCCTAAAATTAATGTCACCTTGTTACTCGCATAGCGTTCATAGCACTTAAAAATGTAATACAAAGCTCACAAACTTGGGACAGGTGGACTGAAAATCACCGTTTCTCTCTCAGTTTTTCTCTAATTTCTCCTCCTCAACTCTTGAGCCTACTACTCTTCTGCTTTTACTTAAGACCCATAAAACATTTAACTCCTACAAGATGACATTTTACACATGTGAGTGGAATACTACAGATATCAATGAGAGAGTATTTTATCTTGTTAAATTAATGCCTCTGTCTGAAAATGATACATACACTCTAGCACTTAAGATTATGGATAGAAAGCCATAACAACTTGTAAGCAGTAAATCTCCCTTATAATTATTTGTTCTGCCTTTTCTTTGGGTAAGGGAGTGTAAGTTTGCATAGGATAACTGTAATCTACCTCTTTTTTACTATCATTGCATGATTTAATCTTTTCAAGCCTTATTAATATGCCATATTTTCTCCAAAAAAAAGCTTTGTACTTCACTTGACTCCCATTTCTTTTTATAGTAGCTCAAAATTAGAGTCCCTTACAAATCAATTGCATTTGATCAAAGCTCAAAGAACTGGATTTTAGAACGAGCACAAGCTTCAAGTCAGACAGACCTGCATTTCATTTCCAGGTTCTGTATTTGCTTAGAGGAAAATTACTTTATCTCCATGGGCTTTAATTTCTTCATCTATAAAATGAAGACCATAAGACCAGTATCACAGGGTTGTCGTAAAGGTTAAAGGAGATAATGCATCTAAAATATTTGATGCATTTCAGATACCCTTTAAATGATAGTTACTCTCCCTCACCTGTTAAGTATTATATTCTCAAGTTTATATTTTATGCTAGAGTGGATTTATTTCTGAAATAGTTACTGGGCAAGAAAATATTTTATTTGGCCAGGCATATTTGCAGTTTTTGGTTTTGTTATTGTTTTTTGAGTACAGTTGACACACAATGTTACATTAGTTTCAGGTGTACAACATAGTGATTCAACATCTCTATAAGTCATACTATCTTCACCACAAGTGTAGCTGCCATCTGTCACCATGCAATGTTATTACAATACCATTGACTATATTCCCTGTGCTGTGCCTTTTATTCCCGTAACTTAGTCATTCCATATCTGGAAGCCTGTATCTCCCACTCGCCTTCACCCATTTTGCGCCTCCCCCCACCTCCCTCCCCTCTGGCTATAAATACAGAGAACAAACTGATGGTTGCCATGTTTGCAGTTTTAAATGACTTTAAATTTCTTCTTATCCTTATTTTCCCTCAAATTTATTTTGGTAAAAACACAGTGGGACTGTATCAAATATGCATTCAGGAATCTGCACCCTATATTCCTAAGTGATGGATTCTTGTCCTTATTTTAGATTGTCTCTTTTCAGACATTTATATGTTTAAATCTGCTATATTTGTGATCTGCTTGAGATTTGATAGCCTCTTTCTTTATTTGCTTTTAACTTAGTAAGTGCTGACAAATGGATAGCAAATAATCACATCTAAAAAAATGGTCTTTCCTGTTCCTGATGATCACAACTTCCTCTCATAATGTTGAAAATAGTGAGTCTTCACTTTGAACAGCACAGAAAAAGCCATTTTAAGTTCTACATCTCTAAGCATTGTGGACCGCCCCCCACCCTCTGCCCACTACTGTCCCCCACTGCCCATTTTTCTGAAGTATGTAAGTCACAAGGGAAAGAAAAGAAGGCAAATAACATGATCTAGGAAACTAAGGAAGGATAGATTTTTTTTTTTTTCAGTAAAAGTAACTGTGATACCTTTTAGCTATGGCCACATTTTCAACTTGGCATTGCCTCTGTAGTATGATTCCAGGGGTGGTAGAAAGAACCCTAAGCTCAATAACTCATCACATGTTTCCTTTCCTTTTCCAAAAAAATTTTTTGAGAGTTCCCGATGAATGTGAGAATCTATCCAAAGTTGAAGCTGACTCCCCCTGGCTGGAGTAAGTGTTTTGATGTTAGAAGTGGGATGTGATGAGTTTGGGGGGTCAGAGGCATGATGGGGTACACCACCTCCAAGGCCCCAGACCAAAGGAAAAGGAAGACATTTCAAATATTACTGAAAGGAAAAGACCAAAAGCCAATACTTTTCATCCATTTACAATCCTGTTGCGGACCATTAGGTGCTATTCTGAATCCCTGTTCATCCCACAAGTTGATGACCTTGTGAAGACATCAGGAAGATCCCTGTTGGCCAGCTTCTCTGCTTTCCTTTCAGTAGGAAAGTTTCTACTCTGTAACGATCATGATTTGAAATACTTATTTTTGGTGTGCATGAGAAAGGAAAGAGGGCTGAATTAAATATGACAAAATTGCCATCCTTGCTCTAGTAGACAACTACTCCAGAATTCTACATGTAAAAATGTAAATGTTTGCAAGGAGTCTCTTATTTTAAAAAATCCATTACTTTATGACTGTCAGCATATTTGAAAAATAAAGATCCTTTCCAATTTCTTTGAAGCTAACAGAATCTGTTTCTTAGTGATTGTGTCAGAGGTTTAAAAGCTGTTGCTCTCAGTTTTTTCCTTAACATTTAAGAATCTGTTCCTTTTTTGAGTCTGTCAAAGGCTTTTAACAAATTGGAATTTGTTGCTCATTCAGTTAGATTTCTTTTCCCTTGGATGAACACGATACAACAAATCTGTTTTGGTGTCTTTAAAATCTGAGTTTTGGCTTATTAAAATAGTTAAATATTGGTTGCTCTCTTTAAGGCTTTGGGATTGTTCTTTCAAAATAGAATTATTCTTGTGTTTGCCTTATGTGCCAGAGCATTGGTTTCATAACCAACTGGACCAACAGTTTCACATAATCAGATGCTTGGTTAATAAGGAATGACAAGCATATTGCACTCCTGGCACCCTCAGAACTATTATAATACAGTCAATCAATTGTTACTAAGGACACTGTCAAAATCTAATGGTTCTAAAGGAGGCTTTGGGGAACAAGAAAAAGAAAGCTATTTTGTTTATTGTCAAATATAAATAATTAGGACATTCTCATTTCCGTGGTTTGGATTTTATTTATAGTTTATCTAGTGTAAACATCGAAATTTTTTTCTGTAGGATATGCATAATAAAAATGTTGCTAGTTGTATATCATCGATGAGTTACCTGAAGAATTATTATATTTAGCAAATACATATATAAATATAAATATAAATATAAAAAAAGAATTATTATATTTAGCAAATACATATATATATATATATATATAATTGTCTACTTGGAAATGTTCAAAAGTGCTTACAGACCATTACAAAAATCATCCTGGTTGAAATCCATTTACATAGTATTCATCTTTTAAAAATTATTTTACCTATTACTATTTTCAGCACTAAGTGCCTAGAAAAAATGATACTGACAGAAGAGTTCAGACAGGCTAGATTCTGCTAGAAACAGCTATTTTGCACATACAAAATGTTGTCTTCAAAATATAATCTTATAACCCTCCAAAACACCTCTAAAAGCCAGTAACTACACAATCTGAAATTAGGCTTAAGGGTTGGAGTTTAACCTCATAAACATTTAAGATAAAATTAAAGATTCTATCCTGTTACTCATCGGCATTTTATAGTTCAACCAATTTCAATTTCTAAAGGGCATTACAAAGTGATAAAATATTGTTTTCCACGTTAGATTCTTTTAAAGAAAGAACAGAGAAATATCAGCCTGCATGAATCATAAACAAATTCAATACATTACTATCATTGCCACTGTTATTACTGATTATGATAAGCACAATATTCTCTTTGGAAATCAGAAAAAGCTAGATCTCTATTCAGTATCTCCCTCCTTCCTGCCAGAGTACTGAAATTCTGAGGCTATTATACTATATTATGCATAGATTAGCCATGGTAGTAAAATAAGTTGTATAATATCAATTTGTTTTGTCAAATAAATGACATGCCATCAGGTAGAGACATCTGGTTCCCACCTTGAATATAATGTGTTATCACTTTAGTGCAATCAATTGAAATACTGTGCCTCAAATGATACTACTCATCATTTGCTTGAATTGCTTAAAAATATTCTAAAAATAATTGCAACAATTACCTCATAATCATCTGTCAAATAGTTAGTGCACTGTAGATGTGATAAGAAAGAATTCAAGACATGTGTTCCAATATTTGAAGGAAAAAAAGTCAAATTCCCAGTTAAATTATTATTCATGAATTTAAAGCACTGCGATCTCTAATTCTTCTTTCTGTCTTAACACTCTGGCCCCTAAAACAAGCTGATCTCTGTGTCTGGAGTACCTTCTCTCAACTGTTACTATTACCAGGTTAGGTTTTTTGGTTTTTGTTTTTTTTCTCTTTTTTTCTTTTGATTTTCTTTAGTCATATTAATTGTAAATCTTTGCCTATTTTCTTTTTTCCTCATTAGCCCAAATGTTTCTTGAGGGATAGCATTTAATTCATCTTTGGAAATCCAGGGTTCCCAAAATATACTAGATCTTTGTAGGAACTTAATAAATGCTTGTGCAAAGAGTATTATGTAGCACTAATTGAGGAAAGCAGCAAGCATGTGAGACATCGTCAGGGTAGGGTATGAAGGATGAAAAAAAAAGTGCTGAATAGGATAGATATTCAAAAGAAAGAGCAGTTTTCATAGCAAATTATGTATAGTAGTAGGAGGTAAATAATAACAATAGCTAATCATAGTTGGCAGTAGCTATTACTGTACACCATGCATTATGTGATATCCCATTTGACCCCCACAACAAGCCACGAACTGCCTACCATTATTATCTCTACTTTATATATGAGACACCTAAATCACAGAGAGTGTAAGCAAAGTTCAAGGATTTAAGCATGTATACTTGAGAGAACACAATTGGCCCAAATATGAAATATCAGAGGAGGAAATAATTTGGATCAATATCTTAACTATTTCATTATTTCATAGAGAGTTTTTGCATTAAAACAACCAATTTCAAAGGACTCATCTATATTTAAACACAAATGATGTTAAACCTTGTATATAATGTTTACGCAATAACAATCTCTTTTTAAAGAGTAGGTATTTTAAAACGGATATAAGAAATAAAGAAGCATAAAATTTAAATTTAACTACTTCACAATTTGGCCTAGGACTAACATTGACTTCTACTAGACAGGAATGACCTATTACCATAGCCACCACAGTACTTGGAGGATAACAGAAGTCATTTGAAACAGTGACTCAATTATCTTGTGGCCAGAACTTCTAGCACTTCTGAGGCACCATATATATTCTTAAAAAAATGGCAGAAATGGGAGAAACGGTGCTTTAATCAAGTAATCAACCTGCCAAATGTTCAAAATTATATGTGAGTTTCTTAGAAAAGGGCAGGGAAAAATAATAGAAAGGTTTTTTAACTAATTATTTATTTTTTATTATGTTATGGAAACATGCAAAGGTGTGAAATATCAATTTATGATAACACTGTGACTCCTGCCATTCAAATGTATTTTAAAGGGTTACAGTGAAAACTATAAGATTAGCAAATAACAATATATGTGAACTTTCTGAAAAAATATTAGGATAGTATTTTCCAGAGTAAAAATATAGTTTTGGATATCCTGTTATGCCTCCCTAACCCTGAAATTATGTTTGGCCTTGACTAAATCATATAATATTTTCTGTAGTTTAGTTCCCCTAGAGAAATGTACCTATTTTTCGGGGAGGCAGGTGAGTATAGATTTAAGAATTAAAAGGTAAAAAAGTACTGGCAAAGCATTATTCTTACTTTAATGTGTTCAACCAAAAAAAAAAAAAGTCAATTAGGAAAGCAATCAAGTTATTGAAATCTCAGGGAAAGACATTATGGACATTATTTTTTCTCCCATGAGTTTAAGCTGAATTGAAATGGAACATTTGGTTGTACAGAAATTATAGCCTGTTCTTTATGAGTTGTATGCTTTGATTCAGAGTGAAAGTCAGGGTCAACATTTCAGATGCTGTGTTTTTTGGAAGAATTATTACTTTTAAATACCGGATTAAAAAAAAAAAAAAAAGACAAATCCCCAGCCTCATCCAGTCAGACTTTCTCTTTCTGGCTGCATAAGACAGAACAAGAACCCAGGCAATGGGAGAAAATAATTTTTTTTCAGTCCCCCTTCCCAGGTTCCCTGATGTTTTGAGACTGAGTGTTAGTCAGCTGTCTCTAAAATCATGACCCCCATTTGGGCTCTGTAGGTGACTGAAGGCAAAATGGCTTTCTGGCTAGGCAGAGTATACAAAGATACCAAAAGCCTACACAAATTTTTTGTTGTTGTTCTCTGCCCTCTTAACCAAAGGGCTGGAGTTAATCAAACTGATTTGAAGTAGGGTTGGAGAGGTTCTCATATTTTTGAAAACCTGGGCTTTGACAAAATTAACATGGATAAGACCTAAAATAAATGAGTTAAATTTCTTAGCACCTTTAAATCATTTGTCAAAATGGATTTTTTAAAAAATCATTTGTAAATCACAATTCATTTCTATCATCATACCTTGTACTTACAAATTGAAGACATATGGAAATAATTAAATAATATTAGAATCAAAAGAAAAACTGATGTAAACATTTCATAACATTTAGGGAATTTATCCCAAAGCAATCTAATAACTAAAAATTGATGTATTTTGGAATTTACATGTAGATCACATGGCTTATTCAGTAAGAGTTGTACTAGAACCATGGGCACATTCTCTAGGCTTGTTTATCTAGAAACTAAAATTAATACCTGTTTAAAAGAAAGCAGGTGTGAGATGGTACATTTAAAAAAATTTTTTTAAAGATTTTATTTATTTATTTCAGAGAGAGAATGAGAGATAGAAAGCACGAGAGGGAAGACGGTCAGAGGGAGAAGCAGACTCCCTGCTGAGCAGGAAGCCCGATGTGGGACTCGATCCCGGGACTCCAGGATCATGATCTGAGCCGAAGGCAGTGGCTTAACCAACTGAGCCCCCCAGGCGCCCTTAAAAATATTTTTAAAAATAGCGAATTTGAATAACTAAAGGGTTTAATGGCAATTTTATTATCACTAGGGTCCTACTCAAACAGATTAAGATTTATAAATCTTGAGCTATCCTGCTCACTTGTGGGAAGGCTGTAAAATTACACAACATTTGCCTTTTCAGATCACTGAAACAGTGAAGTGGATTCAAGTTGTCTGCCTCATGCCTCAAGGGGAAATTATGTCTGGACATAATTCTTTTGTGTCTCGTCTGGTGTAAATTTGTTATAGTACAAATTGTGAAGATGTACTAAAGTGGTGTTCAGGGATTTGTCCAATTAATGATTCCCGTTATTATCCTTGGGCTAATAAAATGGACTCTGTTGTATTATGAGTGACTAGCAAGACCCAAGTCAGGTAATTTTAGATTTTAAGTTAGACTTCACCCATCTAAAACCTTGCTAAGAGCATCCAGCCAAAAGCTGGTATCTAGTATTGAACTCAGTCCCGAATCTTTCTCTTATCAATGAATTTTGGGTACTGAATTGGAAAAGTCCTAAAAATGCATTAAAAATTAAGTTAACACACTCTCAACCAACTGTCAGCCAGTGCTTCCAGCTGGAGCGTTTATGATGCAATAAAATTAGAACGTTGGGAAGAAAGCACACTCGACACAAATGTACAGGATTTGAAAGTCAGACTTTACATTTCAAAGTTTTTGATATTTCAGTTGAGCTTCTGCTGTGTATGCCCACAAAAGGACACTTTCGAGTCACAGAGGAATGTTCTGCTAGATGTAAAATCTTTTGTGCTCCGTCTCCCAGAGACAGGAGAACTTAGGGAGCTTTGCTGGAGACCATGGTGCTCTGACGCACTTAGGACGACTTAGCAAACATAGCAAACCTTGGAAATTGTTTAAAATCCACCTTTTCATCTATAGAAACAGTAAGAAACAGAAAACTTTTTCAAAAATGATATACTGGGGGAAAATCCGGTACTCTCCTTAAAAATGGCTTTAGTAATTCTATAGATGGTCCTGATGCTAGCATGAATGATGATATTGTTGATGATGATGGGAGCAGTTCTTACATACTCAGTGAACTTCGGCTATGTACTTCACATGCATTACTCAGTCCTCATAAAAACTCTACAGTAGCCACCCTTGTTACCTTGGGCGCCTACAGAAAAGAACCCTGAAGTTCAGAGGTGGTAGATAAACAGACAAGGTCACAGCAGGCATAGGGCTGAGCCCAGTTAGGAGCTCAGGTATGCCTTACTACAGTTTTTATCCTTTTTTTTTCCCCCTCAGTTTTTACCCTTAATCATCCTACCATCTTATATAATAGAAGATGTTCAAACTCCTCCAAAAAAATATACGATCTGGTATCTCTGTAAAATGTTTTTATTCCTACAGCCTTCAGAGGTCTTAATAAACTCTCTGCCTCTAATTGCTTTCACCCACAGAGAAGTCATGTCAGCCACCATCAAAATGCAGCTGCCTGTAGGAATGAAGAGGCTGGGAATAACGCTTGTCCACATAGGAAATAAAAACTGCTTAAAATCGCCTCTCATACTTAAGAAGGTAATAACCCCAGTTAGAGGTTGTTCTGGTCATTTAAACCAGCATTTTATTTTTTACATTGTGTGTTACTGAGACCTTTAATGAGCACAGTTGGAGTGGGGAAGCTTTCTATTTCTGAAAGCCAAGGAACATCTCCAGTTTCATGGTGTTCCCTCACAGTACATGAGCATGTGCATTCACTTAAGCCCAAGGACACAACTTATTAACACATCTCTTGACAGTCCATATTTTTCCCTTAAGAGGTTTTGCATTTACAGAACGTTTTCTCCTTGCATTTGGAACTCAAAGGAAGAGTATCCAAATCTATGTGACTATAAAACATCTAATTGATTTTATGTTTGTTTAAGAATTTTTAATCTTGGCTGTGAATTTCGGGTTACATTTGGTACTCCTTTAGATTTAAAAGAGCAAGCAGAGAATGCATGAATTCAAAAAAGGTAAAAAGAACTAAGATTATTAACCTTTAATGGAGAAGGCTTTGACATCCGTTGGTAACAGCCAAATTTAGATATCATTCTGCTTAAAACAGAAGGACACGAATTAGTCTTGACCAGTAAACTATGTAGCTTGCACCCAACCGTCATAAAAACATAATTTAAAGAATTTAAAAATGTATAAAGAAATGCTTCACTTTTAAAGTCATCACTTACTTCATTTAATTCCATTAAAGAAACATTGATCAAGCACATCTATCGTATCGAAGGAACAAAAGTCAGCTCTGTGAGGGTCCAAAGGTGAACAAGCTTAAACTTTATGTAAAGAAGGTGATGTTCAAAGAGAGGAGATGGGGCTTGGGTATAAATAGGTTTGACATAAAAAAAATATGTAATACGTATTCAAAAGAGGTAAAAGATAAGATGGGATACAGTAGAAGTAGATAAGTGATATGATCTGAAACATCTGACCTCACCTCCTCTCCCACTCTCCCCTTCACTTGTTCTGCTCTGGCCAGACTAACCTCCTTCTGGTTTCTTGAATCAACAGATACTCTTCAGTCTTGGGGTTTTTGCACTTGCTTTCTTCCTTGCCCAGATATATCAAGTCTTGCTCTCTCATTTTCATCTGAACTTTCCTCAAATGTTTCTCAGTGACACCTTCCCTCATTGCCCTATTTAAAGTGACAACCTCCCTCTCCACTTCCCGTTGTCCTTGCCTACCTCATTTTTCTTCTTAGCTCTTACTTTCAAACGTAGAATAATATTTTCTAACTTACCTATTATCTGTCTCCTTCCTACCATCTATGAGCCACAGTAATTTGTCTACTGTTAATTTATTAGAGCTTGGAATAGTTCTTAGCATATAGTAGGCACTCAACAGTTATTTGTTAAATAAATACGAGCATTGACTAGTTTAGGGTGAGGATCTTTAAGACAAAATAATTTAAAAATTTAGGATAGTAACTACAGTGGTATCAGGGTCCAGAGAAAGTCTTGGTTTACTAAAACCAAGGTAGGTTTTAACATATTTGAAGGCCAAGGAATATGGAGGAACCAGAGAAAGGAAACCAGAGAAAGAAAAAAAGAACTAAGAAAAAAAAAATTGAAGATAGGGCACCTGGGCGGCTCAGCTGGTTAAGCGACTGCCTTCGGCTCAGGTCACGATCCTGGAGTCCCGGGATCGAGTCCCATGTCGGGCTCCCTGCTCAGCGGGGAGTCTGCTTCTCCCTCTGACCCTCCCCTCTCTCATCTGCTCTCTCTCTCATTCTCGCTCTCTCGAATAAATAAATAAAATCTTTAAAAAAAAAAGAAAAAAATTGAAGATCAAAGTCTTGAAAGAATTGCCGGACACAGGCTTAGAGGCATAATTAGAGCAATTAGCTTCCAATAGGGGAACACCTCATCCTTTAAGACAAGATCAAAGGAAAGCGGAGAGCTCGGTGAGAATAAAAAAGGAACTTGTAAATGTGAGCAGAGTGGAACTGAGGAAACTGACTTTTTCCAGGGCTATTGGCTGAGAATGAAGCATGCAGGGGCAGAAACTGAGGGCTTCTGGGATGGTAAAAGGTTAGAAGAGCTGTTCAATAGAGTGCAAAAGAGAATTACTGGCGATAAGTAGAATGTCTTTGATGAGTAGTGAGTATTTGACTGCCAGTACATAATATGCACTATAGAGCAGATAATCAGCCACCTGATGTGTAGCCCCTACCATCCTTGAGAAAGTCCAGACAAAGAATACGGTCAGTGTCATCCAGGCCGAGGGACAGGAAGATCAGAGTGGCAGAATGTCAGCTGGGACAGCCATGAAGTAAAAACAAGTGAGTATATGTTTAGAATCACCTAATATTTAGCACATAGTGTGGAAAGGCATGGTAGGCACCCAATATAGGATGTTCTTATGTTGTTGCTACACTTTAAGTAATCATGAAGATGAAAGAATCAAGGCTAGATTCAGTGACAGAGAGTAGTGGGGCACTAATATGCTGAAACTTGTCATTAAAGTTCCGTGTAGCCCTAATAATCCATAAGGTTCCAAATATGCCTTAATTTCATCATCTACAAAATACAGATATTAGTACCTATCACATATATTTATTGTGGTGATTAAATAAAATGCACATATTTTATTTAAAATATTTTATTTACTTATTTGAGACAGAGATAGCGAGAGAGAGACAGCAGGAGCGGGAAGGAGGGGGAGAAGCAGACTCCCCGCTGAGCAGGGAGCCAGATGCTGGGCTCCATCCCAGGGCCCTGAGATCATGACCTGAGCCAAAGGCAGTTGCTTAACAGACTGAGCCACCCAGGGGCCCCAATGATTAAATAAAATTCATTTTGATCCCAGGGACAAAAAAAAAATTATTTGAAGAGGGATTAAAAACTGATATAAATTTAAGATAAAGTATCTAAAATAACATCTAGCTTAGAATAAGCACAGTATAAGTGTTGGTTTTAAGGAGTAATAATGTGATGGTGAAGTGCTGAGAATCTTTTCACCTAAAAGGTATTGGTTCCTTGTTGGTGGTGATTGAGCAAAATCCTGAAAACCAAACCTCCTGATCCAGCGGTTATTAGCACGTTCTCCACCTCGTAAAATAACTGATAGATAAGATGGTAACTCTCTGTAACAGTGGTTCACTAAGGCAGAAATTCTTAACTGCTTATGTAGAAGGTGAAGTGATGGTCACAACACTAGTATGAATGGAGACAAGGGAATATGGGCGTGTGTGTGTACGCGCACGTCTGCACGCGCTTATGTGTGTCTGTAATGGAGACATGTTATTTTCCTTAACTCACAATGGGGTTGTGTCCCAATAAACCCATCACAAGTTGAAAGTATTGTAAGCTGAAAATGCATCTAATACACCTAACCTACCAAACAACATAGCTTAGCTTAGCCTACCTTAAATGTGCTCCGAACACTTCTATTACCCTACATTTGGGCAAAATCATCTAATGCAAAGCCTATTTTACAGTAAAGTGTTGAATAGCTAGTGTAATTTATTGAATACTGTACTGAAAGTGAAAAAAAGAAAGAATAGCTGCATGGGTACAGAGTGGTTGTAAGTGTATTAGTTGTCTACCCCTGTGATCACATGGCTGACTGGAATCCCCAGCTCACTGTGCCACTGCCCAGCATCACGAGAGTATGGCACACATATCACTAGCCAGGGAAGAGATCACAATTCAAAATTTGAAGTACGGTTTCTACTGAATGTGTATTGCTTTTGCACTACTGTAAAGTCAAACCATTTTAAGTTGGGAACCGTCTGTATAAGTAGCAGCTTTGCATATTATAATAATATCTTAGCTAGTCTTCTTGTGTTTTTCTTGTTTCTTCTAAGATTGATTCTCTATTTTCATCTCTATTCATGCTTATATTTTTAGCACCCAAACGAGTGTATTTTTATTACTGTGTGTATATACATGTGTGCACATTTAAATGCATAACATATACCTAATAAATATTTATTATGTGAATAAATGGTTTCTCAAATTAGCTGCCTAAAAGCTATGGCATCATTCTGCAGTCTGAATTTTCTGTGGCTATTTCTTATCTATACAGAATACACTTTGAGCTCCTAACCCTGGAATTCAAGGCCCACCACATTCTGCCCCTAACTTTTCTTGCAGACTTTACTCCAGCCAACGGACCTATTTATAATTTTCCCAACATGTCAAGGCATACCCTATCTCTGAGCTTTTGTTTTTCTCATTGTCTGTGTTTAGGATACATTTTTGCCTGGTTTATTTACTTACTGCTGACTCTATTCAAGCCCTTCCTTCCTTCTCTATTTGCCCCAACCTTAGATAACCTCCCTCTGAATGTTTGTTGAACTTAAAATCTGTATCCTCTCTGACTGCCCAATACATAACAGATGCCCCAAAGTGCATATTACTACTAAAATTATGAGGGCATATAGTTTGGTCATTCAACATAGATGTTGAAGGGATGTAGCGGGGTCATTTGAGAATGAATTTTGGAGACAATTCACCCTTCTGCACATGCATGACCATCAAGCAAAAAAGATAATGAGACAAAAAAAGAATGAATAGGTACACCCTTGAAAGCCAGTTGCTCAGAATTAATTCAATAAATCCTTTACAGACTCTATAGCACTAAAATGACTATGGGGACCACCACAGTCATTTGAAACATAAACAATGTTTACCTGTAAAATAACACCCACGTAGATGATAAAATTAGACTAGTTTACTTCTAGATTTTTTTGACCAAAATTCTGGTAAGTTCAGAATTGTCTATTTTTCTTCCTTTTGATTTGTTGATGACCCGTGCCTACTGTCCATCCTTTGGTACTGATATTATGGAGAAGCTTGCAATAGAACTGCATGAAGTGTCATCATAAACCAGTATTTCCATATACATAACTCAGAAAGTACAAGCATGTTAGCACTGTTATCCATTAATATTTGGAAAAAGACACACTTTGATTTGGATTTTTTTTTTTAGAATGAAGATCACATACTTAGAAGCCTTCCAAGCAAGTAATGTGACAATATGGAGCGAGGAGAGCAGGTAGAGAACACATACATTGTGGAAAGCTATGGACTGGTGTCAGGGATTCTGGCAAACACTGGCCAGAACTGCTCTTTTAGAGCTACTGTTACTTAGCTCCAGCCAATTTGGTCATTTGAGAATGCAGGCCTAGTATAGCAACATCTTCCTAGTTACTGGGAGAAGTTGGGACCTTGACTTTTTAATCTGACAATTGAAGATTTTAAAAGTTGACATGAATTCATCTAAAATATTATGGCTCAAACCAAACACATCTCTGGCCCTTGTAAGGCTTGTACACCACCATTTTGCAATTTTTGCTTTTGATCCCTATGATGATCTTCTTCGGTGTCACTTCAATTCAATAACCATATAAAAAACTTACCTGTAAGATGTTAAAAATAACCATTATGCTTTTCATAATACATTTTCACATGGTTGGAAAAAACCCTTATCTAAAAATAACAGGAAAAGCTTGAAAACCAAGAGGCAAGGAGCAGGAGTTTTTAAAGGGAAATGTAGATTGTGTGTGATATTCTTGCCCCTATTTCATTCAGTGTATGCCCTCTGGGTTGAATATTTTCCTAAAGCAATAATCCAGATGTCAGCTCTGGGTCTTCTGTATCAGCAGAGATTTTGAGAGGTATTATATTTTTAGAACTCTTGCACTAGGGCTGCTATTGCTACCATTAATCTGTTAGTCTCTGCCTTTCCCAGGAAGGTACTATGAAAATAATCTCTGAACGGCAATACCTTGATAGAGTATAAACGGGAGAAACAGGGAAACGCGTTATACAGTGCAAAAGCTTCTGCAACGCGCGTTGCTCAGCAAAAGTCACAAAATATTGCCCCACTTCCACCTACATCCTGCATTTTCAGTAACAGATTTCAAGGGGAATTCAGTTCACATTATTTTCATTAGAAAATTGACTTTGGAGCTATTGTGTGCCCATGCAACCTCGAAAGAACTTTTCCTAATGACCAAAAGTCATGTTTCTCTTCAGTAGTTACCATAACTCAAAAATTGGAAAGGGTAAAACATGCTCTTAGTTTATAAGTCAAATGGCCAGAGTAAGTTCTGAACGCTTCACACAGTAAATGTTTTTTTGTTCCCTCAAAGAAAGAGCACACAGCAGAAGCCTCAGTTCCTGCAGCGAAGCAGGTTTGCAATAGCTATTACCTTCAAAAGGAGAGGGAGAGGGAAAAGAAAGCCAAGGAACCAAAACAAATACACAAACCCCAGCTAAAGGCGATAAATATGAAAGGCTCAATATGGAAAATAAACAGTTTGTAAATATGAAAGCCTCAAGAGCCCCGAGATGACAAAAGGAGAGCAGTTCCCTCACCCCCTTTACCCATGGGCCATTGTCCCTTTTTCATTGTTGTGCATTTAGGATGTTGCCTTTTCTCTGCAAAGTTTCACAGCAGGACCTGAGTACTTTGATCAAAGGGTATTTGTCCTCCTGTACAAGACTTATCACTCAGCACTTTAACTGGCTCAACTTTTTACTCTATTAGGGCTTTTCCCATCGTAATTTTAGCCTTTGGCTTGTTTGGCATCTTGAGAATTAAAAATCAAAGTGAACCATTTCAATGCTAGCTGAACAAAAGCGGATTTGGAGAATCACAGAAAAATGCTTCTGTGCCACACACTCTTTGCCCTCAGTCCTAAGTGTACAAGTTGGTGTTCTTCGTGAGAATGCCTCCTATTTCATTTCATGAGCAGTCTCCACATGCCACCTCCGCCCCGCTCAGGACAGCCATTCTTTTGCACTGGCAAAGGGCTCTGCAAACGTCCTTCTCTGCAGGGCTCTCCACTAACTCTCCTCTTGCTTTTGATGAGCTAGGAACTGTCTTTTCGCTGCATACGGGAACAGTGGTTGTGACAAAATTACTTGACTGCACTCAGAATGGTTTAAAATAATAAAAATTTGAAATAGACAACTGTCAGAGTGATTTTAAAACAAAGGAGAATGGTTAAATGAACAAATCATTCTCGAAAGGTTTTTTGAAATAGATTATACTTTCTAAGACATCTGTATTGGTATTTTATTCTGCACAGACACTTTAATATTGCTGTTCTACTAATTTGCTTGCTATCAGTTTTCAACACGTATGATTTAAAGGACCATTTAAAAAGTAGTAGAAGCTGACTTAGGTTTTTACATTTCAAGCTTCACTTATCAGAACAATTCACTGAACTGTTCTAGGCAGAAGGAAGATCTTTCCTACTTTATTTAAAGTAAAGGGGAGGGCACCTGGGTGGCTCAGTCGCTGGGCGCCTGCCTTCAGCTTGGGTCATGGTCCCAGGGTTCTGGGATCGAGTCCCACATCCAGCTCCCTGCTCAGCAGGAAGCCTGCTTCTCCCTTTCTCACTCCCCCTGCTTGTGTTCCTGCTCTCGCACTCTCTCTCTCTGTCAAATAAATAAATAAAATGTTAAAAAGAAAAAAAAAATAAAGTAAAGGGGAAAATATACACTTACATTTGATGGTGAAATGCCAGTTGAATGCTGCTGTTGCAACATGTAGCTACCTGGCTATAATCTCTCTCTTTTTTCAGCATTTGGAAGGAAAGATGTGTATAGAGTTCAAGTAACTGAGGGAGTTGGAATGACAATTCCTTATGACTGGATAAAGTAGTCATAGATAAGACATTCACTGTCAAGAGAAGAAATAAGATGGAAATTTCCGATTTTACCAGTTGAAAGAGAATGACTGGGAAGGCAAATCTGGTTACAAAGAAGTGCAAAGCTAACTGCTGCCTGAGCCAGCAAGTCTCTGAAGGCAGAAGACATGCCTTGTGGCTGGTAGCTCTGGGCAAAATTGATGGCATTTTGATCCCCAAATGCACCGAGCACTTAAAACCTTATGTTAGCATTGAAAGTGAGCTCATTCCCAAGTAGAAATGGAGGTGAGTTAGAAAGGAGCTTTATAATCCAGCATGAGGTTAAAAGCAGAATTATATAAAATTATTCATACTTGTTTAGTGACTATTCATAAAATCAAATACATCAGTTAGTGAACATAACTAAAAATGGAAAGAATATATATAAGCATTACGTTATGCTTGAATGTGGCGTTTTAATTCTGACGTGGCATTATTGAACAACAACATTATATATTTAATTTCTTAAGTACGGATTAAAGTAGAAAATGTAAATGTGAGCCAAACATCTAATGAACCATGACTATAGCATGACATAGCACTCTTCTAATATTTAGAGTCAGAGTATCTGAATTCTGTATCAGGCTATTCCTTTTACTAAGTATCCACTTATGTCTGAGGAGTTCTACCTTATTGGAGCCTAAAATGTTAAGTCAGAGCCAGCAGGCTCCCAGCTGGGGGTGAGGGGGTTCTAGTTCTTGCTGCCTCTGACAGATGGGAGTATGGCAGGGTGCTTCCAGAACAGGACTTCTCCTTGAGATGAACTTTGCAGGGAACAACTGGTCACTGACACTCATATCAGTTAATTGTCCAAACTTAAGTTGCAAGGACACTGCAGAGGGATAGCCAGCTAGTGTGAAGATGAAAGACTAAATAAAGCAAAAGAGCAGTGAGGGAAGAAAAAAAGGTAGGCATTAAGCTGACATAGAAGGTACATTAGTACTGCCAGTCAAAATCATATAATATCACTCCTGACCCTTCTAAATTTTCACTGAAGGATCTTGGAGGAGTGACCCACATCACCATGCTAGACTTCTTTAGAAATTTCTGTTTAAAAATTTAAGATCCATATAAGTACTCTACAACAGGGGGTCAGAAAACTTTTTTCCTATAAAGAGCCAGATAGCAAATATTTTACCTGCTGGGGTCCACATGTTTTCTGTTTCAGCTGCTGAACTCTGCCATTGTAGTGCAAACACAGCAATAGATGATATATAAGATAAATGAGCCTAGCTGTATTCCAATAAAACTTTCTTTAGAGACACTGAAATGTGAACGTTATATAATTTTACATTATATAAAATATTATTCTTAAAATTGTCTTTTTTTCAACGATTTAAAAATATAAATGCATTCTTAGTCTTTGGGTTATATAAAAAAGAGGCCATAAGACAAATATGGCCCATGAGCCAAAGTTTGCTGACCCCTGTTTTAAAGTTATGTCAGTCAAGACAGCTTTATTTTAAATGTCATGATAATAATGACAATGTCTATAACAACAGGATGTGCAAAATGTATTACAATTTACTGTGGGCTTTCAATTACATCATTTCATCTTTACAAAGGTTTTATGAAATCAGTTGGTGTGGTAGATTGATCACATATGGTCCCATACAGGTTACATGAGAATTCTTCAGTTCTCCCTGTATCCATGCCCATTGCCATGGCTTTGAAGCTCCTTACAGCAAGAATTTGAAGTACATTCCACTGACCCTTATTCTGAGTTCAGCCATGTGACCTACTTTGGCCAATGGTATGTTATCAATTGTAACACAAACAGAAACTTGTTTATACTTGGTGCTTATCCTTAGTGTTACTATGAGAACATGCTGGAGGTAACCCGTTGAAAAATAAAAAGCATAAAGCTGATAACAAATCAAAAAAGAACTAAAGAAATAGATATACCATGTTCACGGATAGAAAGATTCAGTATTGTCAAGATGCCAGTTCTTTCAAATTTGACCTATAGATTAAATGTAATCCCAATCAAAATACCAGCAAATAATTTTGTGGATTTAACAAATGGATTATAAAGTTTGCATGGAGAAGCAAGACACCCAGAATAGCCAACATAATATTAAAGGAAAAGAACAAAGCTGAAGGACTGACACTACTTGACTTCAAGACCTACTATAAAGCTACAGTAATTCAAACCAATATGTATTGGTGGAAAAAAAAAAAGATGAATAGATCAATGGAACAGAATAGAGAGCCCAGAAATAGACCCACATAAATATGGTCAACTCATCTTTGATAAAAGCATAAAGACAATGCAATGGAACAAAGACAGTCTTTTCTTTTCTTTTTTTAAATTTTTTTAAAGATTTTATTTATTTATTTGAGAGAGAGAGAATGAGAGACAGAGAGCATGAGAGGGAAGAGGGTCGGGGGAGAAGCAGACCCCCCCGCTGAGCAGGGAGCCCAATGTGGGACTCCATCTCGGGACTCCAGGATCATGACCTGAGCCGAAGGCAGTCGCTCAACCAACTGAGCCACCCAGGTGCCCAAAGACAGTCTTTTCAACAAATGATGCTGGAACAACTGGACATCCATATGCAAAAAAGTAAATCTAGACACAGACCTTAAACCTTTCACAAAGATTAACTCAAAATTGACCACAGACCTAAACGTAAAATGCAAAACTATAACACTCTTAGAAAATAACATAGGAGAAAATCTATCTGCGAAAAAGTTGATAAACTAGACTTTATTTAAACAAAAAATTCTGCTCTGTGAAAGGCAATATTAAGAGAATGAAAAGAGAAGTCACAGACTGGGACAAAATATTTGCAGAAGACACATATGATACAGGATTGTTACCCAAAATATACAAAGAACTCTTAAAATTAATTAATTAATTAATTAATTAATGTATTTATTTATTTTTAAGTAATCTCTACACCTAATGTAGGGCTCGAACTCACGACCCCAGGGTCAAGAAATGGAGTTCTTAAAAGTCAACAATAAGAAAACTCCAAGATCAAGAGTTGAAACTCTTAAAAGTCAACAATAAGAAAACAAATTAGAAAAATGGGCCAGAGACCTTAACGGACACCTCAAAGAAGGTATACAGATGGCAAATAAGTATATGGAAAGATGCTCTACATCATATGTCATTAGGGAAATGCAGAATAAAACAACAATGAGATACCACTACATACCTATTAGAATGGCCACAGTTTGGAATACTGGTAACACCGAATGCTGGTGAGGATGTGGAGCAACAGGAACTCTTGTTCATTGTTGGTGAGAATGCAAAATGGTACAGCCACTTTAGAAGACAGTTTAGCGGTTTCATATATATACATAAGTACATGTATATATATATTTAAAGATTTATTTATTTTAGAGAGAGAGACAGTGAGCAGGGGGAGGGGCAGAGGAAGGGAATCTTCTGGCAGACTCCCTGCTGAGCACAGAGCCTAATGCAGGGCTCAATCCCATGACCCTGAGATCATGACCTGAGCCAAAACCAAGAGTGGGACATTTAACTGACTGAGCCACCGGGCAACTAAACATAATCTTACATATGACCCAGCAATTGTGCTTCTTGGTATTTACCCAAAGGTTGTGAAAACTTATCTCCACAAAAAACCTTGACACAGATATTTATAGCAGCTTTATTCTTAATTGCCAAAACTTGGAAGCAATCAAGTTTTCTCTCAGTAGGTGAATGAATAAATAAATGTTATTACATCTAGATATGGAATATTATTCAGCACTAAAAAGAAATAATCTCTCAAGCCATGAAAAGACATGGAGGAAACTTAAATGCATATTACTAAGTGAAAGAAGCCAATCCAAGAGGTTACATAGTGTATGATTCCAACCATACAACATTCTGGAGAAGGCAAAGCTATGGAGACAATAAAAAGATCAGTGGTTACCAGGATGGGAGTGGGGGTAAAGATGAATAGGCAGAGCACAGAGGATTTTTAGGGCAGTGGCAATACTCTGTATGATATTATAATAATGGATATATGTCATTATACATTTGTTGTCCAAACTCATAGCATATATAACACCAAGAGTGAATTCTTAGGCAAAGTACAGTCTATGAATGATTATGATGTATCAGTGTAGGTCCATCCATCATTGGTAAAAAATGTACTATTTTGGTGAGTGGTATTGATAATGGGGAGGCTGTGCATGTGTGGGGGGTAGGGGAGGATATATGGGAAATCTCTGTGCTTTCTTTTCAATGTTGCTGTGAACATAAAACTGCTCTAACAATATAAAGTTCTAAAACACACACACGCTCTGTCTCTGTCTCTGTCTCTGTCTCTCGCTCTCTCTCTCACACACACACACACACACACACACACACACACACACACACAGCAGAGTTAATACTCCCATAGCCCCACCCAAGGCCATCCAAATCAGTCAATAGCCAGGCAACAATAGATATGAGAGAATACCCAGCCAAGGTCAGCAGAATCATCTTGCTAACTCATAACTCATCTCAGATGCATGAGTAAGCTCAGCCAAGATCAGCTGACCCTTGCTTATTTGTGAACTGTTCATAATTGTATGCAATTTAAATTTTGTGGCTGTTTATTACATGACATTACTGTGGCAATACATAACTGATGTAATGGGATGGTAATTTTGTCTGTTTTACAAAGGATAAAATTTAGCTGGGTTTTAAGTAGGATTTGTGAAAAATTCTAAAATTCTGTAATTAAGAATAATCTCTGAGAATTCTGTCAGAGCTTATAATTCTGAATTTCCCAGAGGCATGTAGTTAGTAATTGGCACAGCTAGAATCAGAACTTAGGTTCTTTTATTGAAATCTAAATTCAAAGAAATACAAAAACTAATATGATGCAAGAGACAAGCATGTTGACTAGAAGAATATACAATGAGGCAATTTAAGAGATCTAAAATTATTTCATAAATAAAGATCTATGCATTTAATGGATTTATAAATTTTTTTTCAAAGAAACTGTACAGTCTTATTTACCTATACATACTCTAGTATAAGAGATAAAAATCTAATTCAATTATTCCCCTAAGGAGTAAATGGAAATGTGTGCAGAGACTCAGAAATTAGTCTTAATCTTAAATACTGTGAAATCAGATCTTCTTCAAGCCTTTTGGTTTTTCAAATAAATTATGTTCAGATTGCAGAAATTTCAATTTTATAATCAGTTCTATTATATCTTCTGTGTCCAAAAGTGATATATTATAAAATGTTACCTCAAAAATTGTTTTAGGTAAACTCTTTTTGCAAATTGCATTATGTAAGGAATCAAAGCCTACAAATAGTATTGAACAAGATCTGGACATCTACTTTTTCTTATTTTTTTATTTATTTTTTATTATGTTATGTTAATCACCATACATTACATCATTAGTTTTTGATGTAGTAGTCCATGATTCATTGTTTGCATATAACACCCAGTGCTCCATTCAGTACATGCCCTCTTGAATACCCATCACCAGGCTAACCCATTCCCCACCCCCAGAAGCCTCAGTTTGTTTCTCAGAGTCCATTGTCTTTCATGGTTCGTCTCCCCCTCCGATTTCGCCCCCTTCATTTTTCCCTTCCTGCTATCTTCTTCTTTTTTTTTTTTTAACATATAATGGACATCTACCTTTTTAAACTGAACATTGTCTCTCACCAAAGGATTGATAATAGCTTTTAAAGTGGTCTAGGGTATAAAAGGTTATCTGAAACAACTTGGATTACTTTTATATATATATATATCAAGTGGTGATTTTTGTTTTGTTTGGTTTTTAAAGATTTATTTATTTATTTATTTATTTAGAGCTAGCAGGTGGGGAGGGGAAGAGAGAGAGAGAGAGAGAATGCTGAACAGGCTCCACGCTCAGTGCAGAGCCCAGCATGGGGCTTGATCCCAGGACCCTGAGATCATGACCTGAGCCAAAATCAAGAGTCGGACGCTTAACTGACTGAGCCACCCAGGCACCCCTATGGACTTATTTTGAATATGAAATTTGAAACAGTGTTATTACTGCCTGTGAGATCACATAGGTATTTTAGAAAGCAACAGGGGCATAGACTCTATTAGGGGTCTACAAGGAAATGACATAAAACTTGTCTTTCTTTTGGGACAATAACTAATTTGCCATGAAGAATAAATGTTACCGTTACCAACTAGAAATTAAAATTTTATGAAGACCTGTCATTTGTCAGACAGACAGATGTATCTGTAACCTTCAACTACCCTTTTTCAGATGAGGAACCTGAGGCTTAACAAAAGTTCAATGACTTTTGAAGAGTTGTATTCTGCTGGTAAATGGTGGAGCCATAGTTTCAATCATACTGATCTCTTCCCAAACTTGTGCCCCTTCTTCTATATGAGGTTACAGCATACAGTGTCCTGAATATTAAAATGTCAAAGAGCTTTTGAAGAGGTTTAATAGCCAATGACTTCTTCACTTATTGAAAACCTGCATAATAAAAGATATTTTACTATAACACATAGTTATAGTACTACATTAAATGGTTAGAGTTTTATTATAAGACTATAAAAATGTAAAACATCCAACAATCTAGGAAACCCAGGGATGAAAAAACACAGAGAAATTATCTTCCATTTTACAGGCAAGAAAACTGGAATAGAAAAGGTGTCATCTGTTAAAAAGTTGCAGAACACAAACAAATTTAAAAAATTGAAACCCAATCCAGTGCACCCTTTCCATTTTTGAGGAAGAATACAGTGTTTAACAAAATAGATAAAATCACTTGATTGGACTTTACATTGGCAGTTAATTTTTGGCTGAGATTTACTTTGTGTGCTGACCAGGAGTTGTGGACTACCAAAACTTGTTTCAGTAAGGCTGTGGCCAATCAGAACTTTAAGGAGATGATTCATTTTTGACACTAGATTAGATAACATTGTGACAAAAAAAGACTGAGCATATGAAATTTCAGCTTTTTTTAGACTTCTTTTATCTAGGTCAATAGTCTACTTTGAAACTTTTAGGATAAGAAAGACAAAAATGGAGAGAAGTTAAATTTTAATAAATTGCTTTTAATTTGTTTTAAACATTTTTAAGATTTGTTAAAGGAACACAAACACACACAGAGAAAAAGAGACAGAGAGAGAGAGAGAGAGGGAGAGAGAGACATGCCCCTAGATGAAAAGATTTATACTGCAAAAATGTTAGATAACTCCAAATTTATTTACAAATTTAACAAAGCTCCAATCAAAGTTAATTGTAAGAATACATTTTTAAAATTTCTATTCAGACATTTATTTTTACTTTTAATTAAACTTTTTGAGATGATTATAGTTTCATATGTAGTAGTAAAAAATAATACAGAGAGATCCTGTGTAGCTTAATTAACTAATTCCCCTCACAACCAGGATATTGAAAGTGATAAAGTCAAGACACAGAACATTTTCATCACCATATCATGTTGTCCTTTTTAGCCACATCTACTTGACCTCACCCACACCCCGTCCTTAATCCCTGGCAGACATTAATCTGTTCTCTATTTCTATAATTTTGTCATTTCAAGAATCTTACATAAATGGAATTATGTGGTGTGTAACCTTTTGGGAGTGACTTTTTTTCACTCAACATATTTCCCTCAAGCTTCATCAAAGCTGTTACATGTATCAATAGATACTTCATTCCTTTTTATTGCTGAGTAGTATTCCATGTTCTAGATGAACCTCAATCTGTTAACCATCCATCTGTTGACAAACAATGGAGCTTTTTCCAGATTTTAGCTATTATGAGTAAAACTACTATAAAATTCCTGTACAGGTTTTTGTGTGAGCATGAGTTTTCATTTCTCTGGGATAAATGCCCAGGAATGCAGCTACTAGGTCATATGGTGGTTTCATGTTTAGTTTTTTAAAGAAACTAGTAAACTGTTTTCTGGAGTGGCTGTACCATTTTACATTCACACCAACAATGTATGAGTGATCCAGTTTCTCTACATCCTTGCCAACCTTACATAGTGTTACTTTTTTTTTAAATTAGCCTTTCTGGTATGGGTATAGTAACAACTCATTGTGGTTTTCATTTGCATTCCCCTAACAGCTAATGACACTGAAGTGGAGGAAAAAAGGTGAGGAATAAAAAATTCCCTTTAAATCTGAGTTTTGGTAAAAGAACACACACACACACATGCGCATGAACAGGCAGAGTGACATCACATATTCTCAGATGAGAAGAATTACAATGTAAAAACATCATATCTTCCAAATGCATCTATAAATTTAACACAATTGCAATAAAACCCCCAAATTTTTTTAGCTTGATAAATAATACAAACTTTATCTGGAAGTGTAATAGACTAAGAATAGACAATAAAATTATGTTAAAAAGCAGTGATGCCTAATAAATTTGCTACAAGATGGTTAAAGTTTATATTATTATATATTTGATGTAATAATTTTAATGTAACATTATTAAAATAATGTCATATTGGCTCTGGAAAAGACAGCTCAAAGAATGAATGAAAGTCCAAAAACAGACCCAAGTAATTTTTATACATTCAGTGTTTGAGAGAGATTGTATTTCAATTTAGTAATGAGATAAGTTTTGCTTTTAGAAGAAATAATAAAGTTAGGTCTCCATTGTGCCACACAGCAAAATAGTGACAAAATAGAAAATCCAATGCAAAAATCAACTTATAACATATGATTAAATCTTTGCTACAATACTGAGTCACTGGAACTGGTTCAAGGTACTAATATGTAATCACATGGAAAGATACTCTCTGATTACAGCCACAATGTATACAATTTTCCTATATTTATATTTCTGTGCTTTAAATTTTTTTCCCTCTTAACAACCATGTCATACTTTTGTGACTATGAAAAAAGGCATAAAAACATTATTTCAGTTGTGTTTTTATAAAGATCTTGAACAGACTGGGTGCCACTTTGAAGGAGCTAACCCTAAAAGTAAATAAATGGCAGCTGTTAGAAGGAGGTGTTGAAAGAAAGGACTGCATGGAAACCCTTAACTTTTCACTGGAGCTAAAAAGTTAAAATTTTTTTAAGGTTTCCCCTTTTAATATGTGAGCAGATATTTAACTCTTTCCTTTTTTTGAAAGATACAACTTCATGTCTCCTCTCTCTCTTCCTCTGGCTAATTCTTGACTGCTGAAAGCACTTTGTCAAGTGCAGCCCATGTGTCATCTTGTTTAATTGCCACCTGTAAGGGATGGTGCCACTGTTATTCCCATTTGGCTGTTGGGGATCCAAACAGGGAGAGGTTAAGAAAACACATAATAATGGATGAAGCTAATAGACAAGTCCCAGACATTAATTGCTTTTCTATATGCCTTTCAGAGGAAGTGTGTACCTCTCTTACCACCAGCCCCTGCCTATGTCTCTTCTGCCTCAGCGGCACCTTGTCGTTCCTCAAAGTTCTCAGCACTGTGCTGCCGGTAAGAAAACATTCCAACCAAATGCCTTCAGATGTGATCATTTGTGAACCTCTCAAAGAGGCCTTTTTGATCACACTGACTAAAATGGTGTCCTCCAGAGCATTTCTCCCCTGCTTAATTTTTCCTCATAGCTCTTCTCACCACCTGATCTTGTATTATTCATTCAGGTGTTTACTGGCAGTTTCCTCTACTAGAAGATAAGTGCCTGTTTTATTCACAACATATATTCCCAACACTTGAATGAATAGATGATCAAGACACTAGCTACTTACAGAAAATAAATTCAGTAGTATAAAAATTATCCCTAAAGAGTGAAATTCCTTAGATAACATTTAGGAAAAAAATCTCTAGAAACTCTGGACACCAATATTTGATTTTAAAACCCCAGGCCACATTTAAGGAAATCCACCATGTGCCTAAGAAGCAAGGTGCCTTGTTAAATGAAACATACCAGAGTGTAAAATTTTAAGTAGTGCTTTCACCTCAAAATCAATCCGTTGGCAGGCAGTGTACTGACTCCAATTACTCTAGCATTGTTCAAATATGTTTCTTTCAACAACTCTTTGGCCGTGCCTCAGAACTTGTGAAAACTGAACTGTAATATATTCAAAAATGACTATTTTTTATCTATTAAGAGTAGACTTGGTCTTGGATATAGCCTGAAGTCATTTAAAGCCCACTGTGGGGAACATGGTATGAACAAAGCAGACCTCATGAATTTTTCATCAAAAAAGTGATGTGACTAAAACATAATGAGATTCTCCTTTTCACTGATTGCTCATAAAGTGGCTCTGAAAGAACTTTCAAAATTGGATTGTGAAACTCGTTTTGAATGTCATTTTATAACAGGAACCCTGGTATTGACATCCCCAAACTACTACTTTGGATGGAACAACACTCATTTTGATGTTTAAATTATGACATGTTCGATTTATGTTTAAAAAATGTGACCCATTTTATAGTTAATATATACAGAGTTTAGAATAAAACATATTCTCTCCAGTATCTACGTGAACTTTAATTCAAATGTCTCTGAACCTACATATGGATATCTTTTTAGTTGCCCTCTATAAAATCATATTAACTAGCTAGGTGGATAAAACTTCATTTTGCCCAGTGGATATATTTCTGACATGTTGTATAACAACCCAGTTTTAAGAGTCAGAGAGGTATAAAATTTTAAATACAGATAAGAAATTTGTTCTGGAAAAGGCAAGTTTATGGAGACAGTAGACAGATCAGTACAGACGGTCCCTGGTTTACAATGGTTCAATTTAAACTTTTTTGACTTTATGATGGTGTGAAAGCGATATGCATTTGGTAGAAACCATATTTCAAATTTTGAATTTGGATCTTTTCCAAGGCTAGGGATATGTGGTATGATACTCTCTTATGATACTGCACAGAGGCAAGCACAGCTCCCAGTCAGCCACATGATCACAAGGGTAAACGACCAATAATAGACTTAATGGTTATTCCATACCCATCCAACCATTCTGGTTTTCATTTTCAGTACAGTAGTCAACAAATTACATGAAATATTTAACACTTTATTATAAAATAGGTTTTATGCGAAATGATTTTCCCCAACTGTAGGCTAATATAAATGTTCTGGGCATGTTTAGAGCTAAGCTATGAAGTTCATTTGGTAAGTTAGATGTATTAAACGCATTTTTGACTTACAATATTTTCAACATAATGATTTTTTTTCAGGATGTAACCTTATCTTGAGTCACGGAAGATTTGTATTTGCCAGGCTTGGGGGGGTGGTGGTGGGATGAACAGATGGAGCATAAATTTTGGAGGCAGTGAAACTACTCTTCATCATACTATAATGTTGGATACATGGCATTATGTGTTTGTCCAAACTCAGAGAACACCCACCACACCAAGAGTGAGCCCTAATGTAAACTATGAACTTTGAGTGTTATGAAATGTCAATGTAGGTTCTACGATTGTAATGAATGTGCCATTCTGGTGGGGTATGCTGATTACTTTCATTTATTCTTTTTCCTACTGTTCAAATTGTATGTCCATGTTTTCTCTTATATAAGATTTCTAGGGAATGTCATGCACTTGGTAAGGTTCAGTCTAATTTCCTGCAAATTTTGCATATGACAAATTTAAAAAATTATAAATTACATTTATAATAATGCTAGTTATGGGCACCTGGGTGGCTCAGTTGGTTAAGAGACTCCTTCGGCTCAGGTCATGATCCCAGAGTC
Organism: Eumetopias jubatus; assembly: GCF_037043125.1. Taxonomy (NCBI): domain Eukaryota; kingdom Metazoa; phylum Chordata; class Mammalia; order Carnivora; family Otariidae; genus Eumetopias; species Eumetopias jubatus. Next base: position 68,809,965 of record NW_028274809.1, on the reverse strand, counting down.
CCTGGATCGAGTCCCACATCTGGCTCCTTGCTCAGCAGGGAGTCTGCTTCTCCCTCTGACCCTCTCTCCCCTCATGCTCTCTCTCACTCTCTCTCTCTCTCTCTCAAATAAATAAATAAAATCTTAAAAAATAATAATAATAATGCTAGTTACTTAAGTGTTTTCTAAATCATTAAAATTAAATTAGTTCATATAGTCTTATATATATTTATACATAATATATATTCATATATATTATATATTCATATATAATATATATGAATATATATATTTATATATATAATAGCTGGTAACACTCAAGTAACCTGAACACTATTTTCCCCACACATTTAGAATAATTCAAAAATTTTTAAAAAGAAAGTAGAATTTGGATCAATCTGTCTGTCTTCCAATTCAGTGATAATGTCACTCTCTCTGAATGAAGGTATGTCAGGAGACATGAGCTATTATTCCATATTGGGTAATATGTTAGCCGTAGATCTCAGACAAGATACCTAACTGTTCCAGGCCTCAGTTTCTATTGTGTGGATGTGAATTTGGAACTAATCACTACTAATCCCTTCCAGTCCTTGCTACTCTTTTATTCAGTGCATTAGTGGGAGCTTGCTATTTCCAAGGATCTTATTGTAAAATATCTTGTAAAGCTAATATTTATCCTTACTTAATCCTTTTTAGGAAACGGAATAAGTGCATGAGACATGGTAAAGTAACATAGTTTATTTTTAGTACTGACATGTTAAATATGTAAGCTGCAGAATTTTTTTTCTTTGTTTGCTCTTAATGAATGATATATTGTAAATCCAAACTTGTGTTCTAAAAGGTTGAAATGTCAAACTGCTAAGTAACAAAGTATAATTTGAGAATTGTACTTGAGAGGATTTGTTCTAAGGGAACTGACTTGCATTCTTTTCTAATATCCACAAAATATCTCAATTTTGTTAAGAATAAAGGTGTCCTCATGTTTTAGCAAGAAACATTTTATTATATTAAAAAAGAATACCCTGACTATGCAAATAACAGATTTAAACAGATGGAGTGAAAACCCTAATTTTTGCAACCTCGTTTTTAAATAGGAATATGTGGGCTAGATACTAAATACAAAACCATGACTTCAACCTACTCACTATTCCAAATTGCTTGCTATTTTTAATCAACATCCTTAGGTTCAAGAAAAAACAAACAAACAAAAAACTCCCAAGACAGATAAAATTTACCTGATTTTGCCATTTGGACAGTACCACACCCCTGCCTTTGAGTTAACAATCTTTTAATGGTTCCTTGCAGGTTTATTTATAACACAGTTTTTATCCATGGACATGTTTAAAATACTAGGAGCTGTTAGCTATGACTAAAAATAAAAAAAAAAATAACAAAAAACCCACACAAATCCTGTCAGTCCAAATTTCCATTGATTTGCAAGTATAAAGGTAATGGTCACAAAGGTATGGCTTTCGCTGATACCTTGAGACTGTTCTATCAGGAAGCCAAAGAATCGGGTATTTTCCTTGTACATTTGTGGAGATAGATTTGCATCTCTACAAAACTGTTTGGTGAAATGCTAGTCTTCATAAAGCCCCAGGGAAGATTTGTAGGGCAGAATTTTTTTTCAGTCAAGTACAGAAGATCAACTAAATCACAGATTCTCTACAAGTCTTTATTCCTTCCCGCTACTTAAAAAAAACGGTGATGTTTGATTAGAAAAGAAAAAAAGAAAGAGTGAACCATGGTGCGGAGAAATCAAATCTTACAGAGTTATCTGAGACCAAATCTATTTGGCAGTGGTGTGCTATAGACAACTCACAACTAGCTTTCCCCCTCCCTGCCTTACAAAAAAAAAAAAAAAGTGTGCATCATTATACATAAATGAGTTGCCTATAGTTTTTACTGATACAAAGGTTATATAACACATAATTTTAAGATAATAACAAAATAAGCAATACTCTATTGTAAATTTCATATAGCCAATGGATTCTCACATACTACTTGAGTTTTGCTGAATTCTGGTATCCACAGCCAAAATATGATTGCATTTGATGAATGAGTATAGTTCCAACTTGAATGTTGGTTAACATTTTCATAGAAGTTAATGAGTAAGATGAAAGTGAAGCTGGGGCACCTGGGTGGCTCAGTCGTTAGGCGTGTCTGCCTTTCGCTCGGGTCGTGGTCCCAGGGTCCTGGGATTGAGCCCCGTTTTGGGCTCCCTGCTCAGCAGGAGGCCTGTTTCTCCCTCTTCCACTCCCCCTGCTTGTGTTCCCTCTCTCCCTGTGTCTCTGTCAAGAAAATAAATAAAATCTTTAAAAATAAATAAATAAATAAATAAATAATAAATAAAATTCTTTCAGTTAAAAAAAAAAGAAAGTGAAGCAACTATGATATGTGTAGGAACTTCACCTGTTTGTCCTGCTATAACTCTATCTAACTGGATAAAAGTTTGGGAATGCTGGAAGAACATTCCCTCAATTTCTTTTTATGTGATAATCACAATATAATGGCTACGGGCACTACACAATTTTACCTTATAATCTGCATCATTAGCATTTTCGCTATCACTTTTTAAAACATAAACAACCAATAAAACAATATATCAAGTGCAGATTTGTAGTGTTTGCTGAATTCCAAGGTGTAAATACTGACACCATGACCAGTTCCAAGCTACCAGCATGATGCCAGGAAAATGTAAATGGGCGAAGAGATGCACAGCAGCACAACGGTCTATATGGTATTTCCACCATTCAGACAATAGATGTAAATAAGCTCAAGGGCAGAGGTAATGGTAAGATGAAATAAAATAATTAGGGAATGATGAGTTTTGAGGATTTATTACCTTTGTTTTTAATACATTTTTATATTGTAGGTTTGTGTGCGTTAGTTTTTAATAATGGCTGGAATTTTAAAATGGCTTTACTTTTAATAAATTTTTAAAATGATTTTTAACAACGGGCTCACAAAATTCCTGAAAATTTCAATATCAGTTCTTGTAAGTTGGTCAAGCTGGCACCAGCACCCCACTACATGTGGACAGACATCTGAAATCTAAGCGACAAGGCACCACCTTCTCCTACTTACCCTAATATCTACATAAGCTCATGACACTAAAAGATACAGACTCTAAGATTTTTCTCAGTCCCACCACAATATTTCCTCTCTCTCAGGTCACTCTCTTTCATTAGCTGATCTGTACTACTTGATCTCACAACCCAGTAGGAAAGTGAGAAAAACAGAATGAAATCACGCCCAATTATGATTGAATTAGCCTTTTGGTTGCTGTAGAAGTTCTTTCTTACTGGCTAAATTTCATAATATGTAGTTAATATGCTTTAATTTTTTTGTACTTCAAATGCTCTGAGAAGTAAAAATTTTCACACTGAATCTGAAAATACCAGAAGGTCTACAGTATCGTTTATGAAAATTTTTAAAATTCAAGTATTATAAAGAGGACTAATTAAGGATTTTCAAGTATTTGATTACATTTATTTGAAAAACAAAATCATCCCAATGTTCAATGTTTCAATGAAAGAAAATTGATGGCTGAATAATTTTATATCCTACCAAGTAATTCTATGTAATTAAAATCTAAGAAAAAGTAAAGTTGATTGCACTAAATCTTTACAGAAAAAATTAATACCAATATTTGAAACTTTCTTTTATTTTTGCCATGTATCTATTCCTACCGATGACATTTCTCCTTTATGAAGACTCTGGAGTCCAGCATTCAACCTCTCACTGGTACATATCACTGTTGTAACAGCTGATGCCCAGGGGAACATTAGCACATAGGCCAAAATAGCACAAAAATTCTATTTACTAAATGAAGAAGAATTATTGGAAAGGAGAAACTAAGGCTGTAAAATAATCATAGTAGATATACTCAAATAGTTTAAAGGAGATAAAACAAGGAAGCAAGAACAAAAAGTCATTTAAAAGAAGTCAAGAATAATTTTAGGAATAAAAAAATATGTAACAGTTGAAAAGCATACTCAAGTGGGCCAGGACTAAATAAATAAATAAATAAATAAATAAATAAATAAATAAAGTGGACCAGAAAAGTTCAGGACAGATAAAGCCAAAGAATAAAAAGATCAACTTGAGATGCCATAACAGAAAACATAAGGAGATCATAAGGAAATAAATTCAAAAGAAAAGCTAAGAGAAATGGAGGATAGGATGGGAAATGTTGTATCCAGACAATAAAAATCCCAAAGGAGACTAAAAAATAATAATTATTGTTTCCAAGAATTAAAAACAAATGAACTGTTTCTGATTGAAAACATTTTATAGAGTATCCATCAAACGGAAGTCATCATACATTCATACATGAGTGAAAAAATACAATGAAAAATTCTAAAAATATTTAGAATAAAAGAACAGATTAACTACAGAGCCAGGAATCAGACTAATGAGATGTTTTTTAACAGTAACATTATAATATACAAGAAAAAAACTGAATAATAATTTCAGGGCTTCAAAGTGGAAAAAAAAACAGACCTGGTTTTATATCCAGTCAAATTACCATTTAAATAAGAGGGCATAACACAGATATTCTCATATTAAAGAATTTCCAAAAGTTTATCCCATGAAGATTAATTCTAAAACTCTCTTGGATTAAGAATCTAATGAGAATAAAAGTAAATATAAGAGGACACTAAAAATGGAGAAAGTAAAAAAGTTTACTATTTTCTAAAGTAGAAAGCAGCAAAGAAGTGACATACCAAAAGTACATTAATAAAACCCCAATACTTTAATTCTAGGTAATATAAACATTGCTTCATTTTAGGATGGGGAGAGGAGGCTATGGATAGTGATCAAGTTTTTAAAAATCTACAGGGCTAAATACCTGTATGGGTCTTAAGGATATCCACCATATAAACAAAAGCAGAATAATTTACTTTTATATGAGTTAAAGAAAACTTGACTAACCAGCTGAAAACAGAAAAGAGAGATAGGTAACCAAAAGGAGGTAAAGTAAATGAAATATGTGAAAAAGAAATGGCAGAAATAAGAGTAATTAAGATAAATGTAAATGGATTTAACTCTCCAACCAAAAGATATTTTCAGACTGGATAAGAAATATTTAAAAATATGTCAGGTAAAAGAGACACACTTAAAATATTGGGATATAGAAAGGTTAAAATAATTGAAAAAGATAAACCAGGCAAAAATGAATCAAATTAGAGTTGAAATAGTAATTTGAATCTGACAAATTTAAATCAAATTTAAAGCAGAATCTAAAGCAAAATGACATAATAAAGGACAAAAAGAAATTAACAAATATATAACTGCTACAAATGTGTGTAAAATTAAAATATATAATGCAATAAGAATACTGCAAGAAAAATAAAGCTCCAATCATATTTTAAAAATTTAACAAATTCTTTAACAACAAACACAAATGAATAAAAATATAAGTAACCTGAAAATACAATTAATAAGTTTAAATTACTAGATAAATATAGAACACTTCATTAAAAACAGAGGTGGGAAGAGAGAATGCACAGTACTTAAGTGAAGTTCTAAGTATGTTGATCAGGAAAAAATATGGGTTGAAATTAAAATTAGTTAAGTATTCAAATCAAATAATTATAAAGAAAGTGACTGAGCAACACCAAAGAAACAAGAAAAAAAACCATTATAAAGAAGAGGGCAAAAATCATTAAAATAAACAAAAGGCAGTAAAACAAAACCAATCACTATTCTTAAATATATTAATAAAACAAACCTCTGGCAAATTTGGCAAAGAGAAAAAGAATAGATGCACATAGCAACATTCATAAGGAATTACAAAAATAAGCACTACAGACCTAATAAAAAAGTTTTTTAAAAGGTATAATGAATATACCAACTCTAATAAACTTTAAAACTTATAAGAAATTATTCTGTATCTAAAAATATTTAAAATGCACAAAGTAGTACAACAAGAAATAGAAAACCTAAACAGATAAATCATTATTGAAAATTGAAATGGTAGACTTCCTTTAGTACAATCTAGGATCATATAAGGAAGTTAATAAAATTTAGTGTTAATCCTTATTTTTACTAGCTCTAAAACACAGGAAAAGAATGAAAGCTATCTAATTTCATGATGTTCATGTAATCTCAACTGCAAAACTGGATAACAATAAAATGGAATACCATAAGTCATTCCATTCATTAGTGTACATGTTCTAGAACTAGAAGTGAACCTCCTTAGTTTGGTTAAAAAAAAAAAACAGCAAAAAATATCCTGTTTAATGTGTGGGAAGTTATAAGAAAGAAAAAGAAAATGAAGGTACCAAGATTAAAAATTAGAATTTATAAGTAGTATGATCATGTAGAAAGAACCACGTTCTTAACAATTCCAGTTTGTAAGAAAGGTTAGCAAAGTTGCTAAATTAAGTTAAATTGAACAAAAATAGTATATCTTTTACCAGAAGTATGTGCTAAAAAAGATGGCATTCAAAACTGGTTAAAAAAAATTTTTAGAACATATGTAGGAACTAGTTTAACAAAGAACACTCAAGACCTATTTAGAGAGAATGTTAAAACTCTATTAAAGGACATAAAAGAAATTCTGAAAGATGGAGATGGAGAAACATTCCATGCTTTTGACTGGGGCATATCTAATAAAAGAATGATGTAAATCCTAGCCAAATGAATCTATACATTCAACACAACCCCAAATCCCAATCTAAAATTCCAAGTGGATTTTTTAAAGAATGTGATAAACATAGTTTAAAATTTATACAGAAGAATAGAAGTCCATGAATAGCTATGTTAATTCTGAAAAAAGAATTCAAAAGGGGACTTGCTTTACTAGATTGTAAAAGATGCTCCAAAACCATATAATAAAAACAGTGTGATAATGACACGTGACTAAAGAAACAGACCAATGACTACAACAGAGATTATAGAGACAGACACATGTACAAAGGAGAACTTAATTTGTAATGTTTCCACAAATCAACAAGGGAAAATCAGATGCTTTGTAGATGGTCTTATTAAAACCAGCTCACTGTATGGAGAAAACAAAATTCCTGCTTACTACCTCTGCAGAAGGGGACTTCATGTAGATTTAAAAACCCAAATGTAAAACTTAAAAGTATACTTATGGAAAGATGGTATAGGAGAGTAACATGTGATCCAAGTCCTTTAAAGAAGGACTTCTTTAAAAAAGCTTAGAGCTCATAAAAGCCCTTTAGTATCTTAATTCTGGGGCTAGAATCATGAAGGCTACAATGATAACTAAGGACCAATTTACACAGTTTCAAACTCAGGTTCTTAGCAAGTTTTACTGGAAAGATGGGTCTGATAAAGATTCAGTTGAAAAAGAATGAAATGTTTTCTAATAACTCCAGAGTAAGTTATGGACTTGAAAAATGAGATAAAGCAAATCAACAACTTTGGAGTAATAGGTAACAATGAAGCATAGTAAATTCTGCCTACTATCTTTCTAACAGAAAAACAGTTGTTTGCTAGACCTGTTAACACGCTTAAATCTATTGTGTGTGTGCATGGGCATGTATGTGTCTACTATGTAGCAGTAAAAATGAATATTAGTCAAATAGATATAATGGCAATTGACTGCATCAAAGGAAAGAGTTACTTCTCTTAAATTCCCTACAACAGCCCTGGAAAATACTTTTTTTTTTCCATGACTCACTGAAATTGTGTTTTATTTTTGGAATGTCTTCCGCAAAGCTAAGGTCATATCAGCCAACAGCTTGCTGATGAACATTTCTGTAATATGAAAAAGAAAGTCCATAAACCTAATTTTAGCCTTATTGTGGTTTCTCAATTCAATTGTATTTAAATGAGATTCTCTCAAATGTTTTTGATAATATGATGAGATTTAGTAATTGTTAATGCAAATACAATTTTGTTATTGGTAATATTTCCTTATATATGTTATGGTCACATTGATTATTGCTTCCTACTACAATAGTTTAGTATATAGTATGAGTGGGATCATATTGATATAAAAGTCTTCCTTAACATTTTTTAAAAATTATGTCCTAAATTTAGAGAAGAAACATTTATTATCATCTTTCCTTACACTTTTATAATGAATATTTGCTAGGGTAGGATTTCTCTTTAGAAAAATAATTGTAAATAAAAATTTTTAATCATACAGTAACCACAAGAACTCTGGAAGATATATTCAAAATATATTCATGCAACTTTCATGCAATCTTTTGACAAAAGTTACCCAATATTAAATGAAGCTTAATTACCTTGTCCTACGTCATCTCATGTCAGTATACTAGAATAATAAAAGCACTCAGAGGTTATACAGGAAGAAGACCACCAAAAGGAAGAAGGCAAGCTTTTCCTGGTTTCTCTCTCTCTCTTTTTTTAAAATCACTTTTAGGTCTTGTCCGGTTTCTTTCACACTGTGTATATAGTGCATAAGTGATTTTTGTTCAAGTGGACATTCCAAAATTTTTCTTTTTATTATTATAGAAAATTTCTAATACATTCACAATTAGACATAATAGAGTACAAATATCTGATACACTCAAAACTCAACTTATATAATTATTAGCTCATGGGTAATGTTGGTTCATGTTACTGACTGTCTCATATCCCCCATGCATCAGATATCATATCATCTGCACATATTTCAAATCCTATTTCTAAAAAAAAAATTTTCTTTAAAAAAAACCACAATGCTATTATGTTTTTAAAAATTAGTAATATTTCTTAATGTTATTAAATATCCAATCAATATACAACTTTTCCTGATTTTTAAAAATTTGTTTGAATTGGAATACAATAAAGATAAATTAAAATAAAATTTAAATAAATAAAAATTATTTTTCAAATTTAAATTTTAAATTTTAATTAATTTAAAAATTTAAAAATAAATCTTAAAAATAAAATTAAAAATAAATTTAACAGGTACATATTTCATCTCTTTTGATCTATAGGTTTTAACCTGTAAATTTTAATCTATACAATTAGCCTCACTCTATTTTTATCTTGTTTTATAATAAAAAAAAAACTGGGTCATTTATTCTGTACTTTTCCACAGTTTGGGTTTTGTAGATTGTATCCTCATGATGCTGTTTTTTTATGACCTTTTGTCACATGATGATTAGATTGTGAGGTTCAAAGCTGGACTGGTTTCAAGTTCAGTTTTTTATACTTCTACCTCATAGGTAGTGCTGTGTGTTTTTTTCAGGAGATACATAATATCTGGTCATTCCTCTTTTTGTGATGATGTAAGTAACAGTTGATAACTATTGAATGGATCCCTTGTTTCAGTGGAAGTTGCAAAGACGTGATTTTATTTCTATCATTCATTCTTTATGTATTATCTAGAGTATTTCTTTAAAAAAAAAAATCCTCCATCAATTACTTGTTACCGAAGGTATAATGTATATAGCAAAACAGGGTAAATGCTTGAGTATTTCCTTGTATTTTCCAGTCTTCAAAATAATAAGTTGATTACCTTCAATGGTGACCAGTGAGGTTTTTTTTAAGGTATTATTCTAAACTCATATTTTAACGTTTCAATCTATGGGGTTATTATTATTTTTCAAGTTCAAATTGCCCCATCTATGGCTAGTAAAAATGTCTTTAATTGACTCCAGTGTCTTCTTGGTATGTTCATAATGGTTTTAATAGTTATTTTCTGGTATGACATTCTGGGCTCATATGTACATTTCCCACCCTATACCTGAATGAAATCAGCCATTTCCCCTAAGAAATGCTTATTCTTTTCACTTTAGTGGGAAATGGTAGTCAGGAATTATAAACTAAATATTGGGGGAAGAAGCTTATCATTGCTACTGGGTCAGTCTGTATTTTTAAGGTTTGCTTTTTAGTGGCAGGGCTAGTTTTTTTTTTTTTTTTTTTTTTTAAGATAAAAACACCATGAATCCACAGAGATACCTTCAATTCAAATTTAGTTAAACGTGTATGTCTTGTCTGTTTCTCCCTTTACTTGCACCAAGAATCCTGGTTCTCAAAGATAACAACATAATTATTTATATACTTTACAGTGCATCTGTAAAATTCTTAGAATAACATCACTAACATTACCAATAAAAATATAAATACTTTTTAAAGAATTGAAGATTTGGGGGCACCTGGGTGGCTCAGTCTTTAAGCATCTGTCTTCAGCTCAGGTCATGATCCCGCTCTCCTGGGATGAGCCCCGCATCTGGCTGGAGATCTGCTTCTCCCTCTCCCTCTCCCCCTCCCCCTGCTTTAAGTTTTACTTTTGTCTTAGGGTATAGCCTACTAGGGATGAATAGCAAATAGATTTGTGTTTTTAAAATCTTCTTTAGTAAAGTACAATTGTTTTGCAATAATACTGACCATTTTAAGTATATAGTTTTGGTATAGACTCCACTATAATTAAGATAAAGACAAGTTCCATTATCCCAAAATTTCTCCTATTATCCCTTTAGAGTCAATCTCCACCTTGCCCATTTATGGCCCCAGAATCCACCGATGTAGTTTCTGTTACCATAATTTTACCTTTTTAAGAATTTGATAGCCATGGGATAATATTGCATGTATTCTTTTTGTCTGGATTCTTGCTCTCAATATAATGTTTTGAGATTCCATCCACATTGTTAATATCTTCTTTTAGTTGCTGAATATTACTCAGTTGCATGGAAATCAGCACTTTTTGTTTATCCACACTCTTGGTGATGGGCACCTGAGTACTTTTAGGTTTTTGGCTATTATTTATAAATCTACAATTAACGTTCATGTACAAATTTTTATGAGTACATATGCTTTTGTTTCTCTTGGAAAAATACCCAAGAGGGTTGTTTCTGGATCATATGGCTAAGTGAATGCTTAATTTTATTTTAAAAACTGTTAAAGTTGTTTTCTATTCACATCAGCAATATATGAAATGTCTGGATGATACATTTTCCAACAGTTGGACTTAATAGAATTTTTTGGTTTTTGTTTTTTTAAAGATATTTAGAAGGTACATAGTGATATCTCACTGTGGTTTTAAATTGTATTTCCATAATAACTAATGATCTTGATAAATTTTTCATGTGCTGTTTTTTCATTTGCCTATCTTTTTTTGGGAAATGTTTATACAAAGATTTTGCCTATTTTCAAGTGAATCTGTTGAATTGCAAGTGTTCTTTATATTTTGGGGGTTCAAATATTTTATCAGAAATATATTTCCTTAAATATTTTCTCTCAGTGGGTGGCTTGCTTTTTAAAATTTTCTTAACAGTGTCTTTCAAAGAATAAAATTTTAACATTTTGGTGAAGCCCAACTGATCACAATTTATTTTGTAGTTCATGCTTTTTATGGTTCTGTCTTAAAAATCTTTGTTTAATCCAATATTATGATGATTTTCTCCTAAGATCTCTTCCAAAATTTTATGATTTTACCTCTTATATTTAGGTCAATGATCTATTCTGAATTTAGTTTTATATGCTGTGGAGTAAGTTTCAAGGTTTACTTTGTTTTGCTTTCTTCTCATATGGAGATTTAAACATTATAGCACCATTTGTTTAAAAGACTATCCTCCTTTGAGTTACCTACATCCTTGACCATATATATGTAAAATATATATATTGACCACACACACACATAGATCTATATGATCTATATGACTATTATATATCCCTATGTCAATATTTCCTATCATGATTATAATGTTTTGAAGTCCTCTGATTTTTTTTTCTTTTTTCAGTTTTTTGGTTGTGCTAGGTGCTTTGCCTTTCCATATGTATCTGATAATCAGCTTGTCAATTTCTTTGAAATTGCCTATTGGGATTTTGATTAGGATTGTATAGACTCTACACCTCAATTTGTGAATAGACATCCTAACGATATTGCATTTTTCAAACTTCTGTAGTTTTCAGTGACCAGTTCTTACACAGTCAGCTAAAGTTTTCCTAAAATATTTCATGTTTTTGATGCTAATTGTCTATAAATAGACAATTATTTGTATAGACAAATATTTATAAACAATTTTATTCATAGACAATTTTATTTTCCAATCTGCATACTTTTTATTTCTTTCCTATGCTTTTTAAACTAGATAACACCTTCAGTACAATGTTGAATATAAGTAATGAGAGAGGGCATATTGCCTTTTTTTTTATTTCAGGGAAAGCATTCAGTCTTTTATCATTAAATATGATGTTATTCATAAGATTTTGTGGGTTTCTTTAGATGCTCTAAACTTTGAGAAGATACTATTCTGTTGGTAGTTTCCTGTTGGTTTTTATCCTGGGTAGATGTTGAATTATTTTATTCCGAGTTTTTCTGCATTTACTGAGATGATCATATGGTTTTACTTCTTAGCAATAAAACCAAGTCTATAATATAAGTAGATTTATATGTGTTAGATGTAGAACAAGGAATTGTAATAGAAGAAAAGAACAAGACAATTTGAACATGAAAAAGTTGATTTAAAAATATACATAACCAAAAAATATATAAAGAATAACTTAAAATTGTATTACAGTTCCTAAAATAAGAAACTAAAAGTATGATTAAAATATCTTACTAAACACAGCCATATTAGGAAATTGGAAGATTTTGAATGAAAAGAGATGAAAAATATTAAAGAGAAATTAAGAATCATGGATCCAAATGATTTTAATATTTCTAGAAGGAAAGAATGGAGAATAAGTCAATATTGAAAATGACAATAGTTGAGAGTTTTCTAGATTTTGTGACAAACACAAATCTTTAGTTTATAAGTACAGTAAGTTTGAAGCAATATTAATAAAAATACATACTTTGATACTTTGTTATGAAATTTTATTGATCTTAACTGGTAATTAAAGAGTATGATCCACTCAAAATAGAAAGTTGGAAAGTGGATATAAAGAAACAAAGAGAAAGAAAACTCAAAATAAGATAGTTGAAATTAATCCAAATATGTGAGAAATTATAATACATATATACGAAAAAGCTTACTTATTTAAAAAACACAACAAACTTATTGTATATTCACAAAACTATATAACTGACTTGTATGTTATTTACAAAAGACAGAAAAAACTTAAGAATATACAAAAATGAAAAGTAAATGAATGGAAAAGTCTATGTCAGACATATACTAATAAAAAAAAAAAACCTTGTAGTTATAGCAATAGTAACATCAGACAAAATTTGTTTTAAGGCAAAAGAGAATATGTATTCTTTTAGAGGGTCAATACATAATGCCAAGAAGAAAACTGACAAAACTGTAAGTCAAAACTTCAATGCAACTAGTATTAAAGCTTCAAAATGTATAAAGCAAATACTGCAGAAAAAAAATAGAAATTGACAAATATCCACAGTTTTTAAAAAAATATTAATATATCAAGAAATTAATTATTTGCCAAAAAGTATTATAACAACTTATTTCTAGAAAAAAATACTGACTATAAGAAAAACCTCAGGGCTAGAGAACTGGTGTTAATACAAGTTGCATTCATTAAGCACATGGAATTAAATTGAAAATAATAATGAAAAATTAAGGGACAAATACATTTGGAAATTTTACAAAATAAAACTGTTTCTAAATAACTCATAAGTGAAACAGAAGTCGCACCAAAAATAAGAAAATTAGAAATAAATTTAAATATATTTAAATCTTTAAAAAAATCAAATGCTATAGGGGCACCTGCTTGGCTCAGTCAATAGAGAATGTGACTCTTGTTCTTGGGGTTGGGAGTTTGAGCCCCCCATTGGATGTAGAGATTACTTAAAAAAAAATCTGAAGAAAAATTAAATACTACATATTAAATTTGTGGAATTAAACTTGGAATTAAATGTTACTAAGAGAAAAATTTATAACTATAACTTCTTGCATTAGAAAATCAGAAACTATAAATTAACTATGCTTACAACCAAAAATTAGGACAAGAATTAGAGAAAAGCTAATGAAATTTCTAAAAATGAATTAAGCAATTAAAGTGGAGAGAAGAGAAAAATGAACTAGAATATCAAGGAACAATAAAAACCTTTGCTGATTCTTTGAAAAAAGTAATAAATTAGAACCCTGGTCATCTGATCAAGAAAACTAGAAAATGCAAAAATACACAATATTAGAAAAAAAGGCTCAAAACTAAAGACATAGTGATTTAATAAATCATAAGAGAATACTTTAGTAAATTTCTACATTTACATTTAATATGACTAATATGAGAATAAAATAAAAACCTGAATTAGTAGTAACAGTTAAGACAACTGAATCAATAGGTTAAAAACTGTCCATTTGTCCCCAGATATCCTCCCCTCCAAATTTGCCAACAATGTGATATATTTTTTATAGGCAATCTCTACCATCTTATATTAAGTATGACAAAAGCTAGAAATAAAGAGAGAAATTCACTAATTCATTTAATCAGTTCAGTATAAAACTGATACCAGAACTTGACAAAGACAGTAGAAGAAAGGAAAATATGTTCCAATATCACTTATGAGCACAAATAAAAAGATTCTAAACAAAATTAAAGGTGTTGAACAATGGGTTATCAAAGGAAGGAAAGAAGGGAGGAAGGGAGTGAGGGAAGGAGGGAGGGAGAAGGAAGGAAGAAAGGAAGGAAAGAAGGAAGAAAGACTAAACAAAAATTGGATCTAACCTTACACTACAGACATAATTAACAATAGTGAATTATTGACTTAATGAGGTATTTAAAATGTATAATAACAAATAAGAGAAAAATTTTTATTACCTCAGAGCAAAAAGGATATCTAAGATAAAATGCAAAATAGAAAATAAATACTGGTAAAATTGGCAACAGAATTAGAAATCTCTCTCAGAAAAAGAAAAAAAAAGTCTACCATAAACAATGTGAGAAAAAAAAAAGCCAAAGCCTGAGAAGACTATTGATATAATGCATATTAACTCTTACTTTATGTCCTACATTTATATAAAGACCTCTTAGAAATCAATAATCTAGATAATCTTCCCCCAATTTGGGCAAAGATATGAATAAACAATTCACAAAACAAAACCTAAATGACAAACAGAAAAAGATGTTCAAACTCACTAAAGAAATACAATTGAGCATCCGTCATATTGAACAAAATAAAGTCTGATGGTATTAAATATTGCTGACGCTGTGAAGCAATGTGTTATGTCATACTCTGTTGAAAAAAAGGTAAATCTGTTGCACCCATTTGGAGAAGTATTTAGCAATATTCAATAAAGTTGAAGTTGTGTATATTTTTTAATACAACTCTATGTTTAATTTATATACATTTTTAAATTCTTACACATATGCACAAAAAGTTGCTCCTGTAAGTTGTTTTGAAATAATAATCTAAAAGAAAGAAAACAAAAAGGAAAGGAAAAGTAAAAGGAAAGGAAAGGAAAGGAAGACAAAACAAAAACCTAAATGCTACCTGAAACCTACTGGGAGAAAAAAAGATGGCAGAGGAGTTAGGGGACCCTTTTCCAGCTGGTCCCTCGAATTGAGCTGGATATCTACCAGACCACTCTGAACACCCACGAAATCAGCCTGAGATGTAAGAAGATATATCTGAATCTCTACAAAAAGAATATCACAGGCGGTTGGTTTCAAGGTATGAAGCGAGGAGCCGTGATTCTGCGGGCACATATCTGAAGATAAACAGAAGGGGGCGGGAGCCGAGGCGATCCTACACCACCGGTGAGTGATAGCCTCCCACGCTGGGGATGGGGCACAAACTTGCAGACTGGTAGTGGCGGGGAAAAGACTTTAGGGCAGCTCCCCGGACTGAAACCTGGAGTGGTGGGGCCGTACATGTGAACTGGGGGTGGCTAGTGGTTTTAGAAGCACAAAGGACAGAGACGTGCCCCTGAGCCCTGACCTGGAGGTGAGGACTGGGAGCCCTGCTGAGGGGCGCACAACCCAGGACGCTGCAGTTTATAGCAGCACAAATAGAAACAGAGATAGTGTGGCCTGGGGAGTTCACTGAAGAACAGACTGCGATCTCTCTGTTCTGAGGCAGAGGGTTGGAAACGGTCTCTTCTGCTCTGACTCTTGGAAGAGATGCGGAGAGCTGCCAGGGAAAGCTGCCAGAGAAGAAAAGGCCCCAAAAAGCGGTTTTCACTGAGGCCATCCACTCCAGGGGGCAGGGCAACTCTGCCCAAACAGGGTTGCCTGAGTAACAGCATGGCAGGCCCCTCCCCCAGAAGACAGTCTGGGAGAACAAGAGGCCAACAAGGTCCCTAACAAAACAGGTGCATCTTGTTTGGGTTGTGGTCAATAATTTGGACTCTGTACATTCCCTCAACCACCTCTCAATGGAATGACTAGGAGGAGGAACCTCCAAAATAGGAAGGACTCAGAGACTGTGACTTCTGCCACAGATTTACAAATGGATACAGATATAATGAAGATGTTGGAAATGGAATTCAGGGTAGCAATTGTGAAAACAATAGTTAGAATGAAGGAATCGATTAATGGCAACATAGAGTCTCTATTGGCAGAAATGAAAGCTGAAGTGGCAGAACTTAAAAATGTTATCAATGAGATCCAATCTAATCTAGATAATCGAACAGCTCGGGTAAGCGAGGCAAGAAAGAATTAGTGATCTAGAAGACCAATTGATAGAAGAGAAGGAGAAAGAGGAGGCCAGGGGGAAAAACAACTCAAAATCCATGAAAATAGTATCAGAAAATTAGTGACACCATGAAACGTTCCAATGTCAGAATTATTGGGATCCCTGAGGGGGTGGAGAGAGAGAGGACTAGAAGACATATTTGAGCAAATCGTAGCTGAGAACTTCCCTAATCTGGGGAATGAAACAACCATTCGTGTCCTAGAGGCAGAGAGGACCCCTCCCGAGATCAAGGAAAATGGGCCAACGCCCTGGCATGTAATAGTAAAACTCGCAAATCTTAGAACCAAGAAAACCATCTTAAGGGCAGTTAGGGGGAAGAGATTCCTTACCTACAGAGGGAAGAACATCAGAATAACATCAGACCTATCCACAGAGACCTGGCAAGCCAGAAAGGGCTGGCAAGACATACTTAGGGTACTAAATGAGAAGAACATACAGCCAAGAATACTTTATCTGGCAAGGCTGTCATTTAGAATGGATGGAGAGATGAAGAGCTTCCAAGACTGGCAGAAACTGAAAGAATATGTGACCACTAAGCCGATCCTGCAAGAAATATTAAGGGGGTTCTATAAAAGGAGAAAGACCCCAAGAGCAATATAGAGCAGAAATTTACAGAGACAGTCTATAGAATCAAGGACTTCACAGACAACATGATGACAATAAATTCATATCTTCATTATAATCACTCTCAACACGAACAGCCTAAATGTTCCCATAAAACAGCACAGGATTGCAGATTGGATAAAAAGACAGGACTCATCCATATGCTGTCTACAACAGACTCATTTTGAACCTAAAGATACATCCAGACTGAAAGTGAAGGGATAGAGATCCATCTTCCATGCCAACGGACCTCAAAAGAAAGCTGGGGTAACAATTCTTATATCAGACAAATTAGATTTTAAGCTAAAGACTGTAGTTAGAGACATAGAAGGACACTCTATCATTCTTAAAGGGGCTATCCAAGAAGAAGATCTAACAATTGTAAATATCTAGGTCCCCAACATGGGGGCAGCCAACTACATAAGCCAACTCCTAACCAAAGTAAAGAGTTATATTGACAATAATAAGTTAATTGTAGGAGACCTCAACACTCCACTCTCAGCAATAGACTGATCATCTAAGCAGAAAATCAACAAAGAAACAGCTTTGAATGACACACTGGATGAGATGAACCTCATAGATATATACAGAACATTCCACCCTAAAACAAAAGAATACTCATTCTTCTTGAGCACACATGGAACTTTCTCCAGAATAGACCACATACTGGGTCACAAATCAGCTCTCAACCGATATCAAAAGATTGAGATTATTCCCTGCATATTCTCAGACCATAATGCTTAACAACTGGAACTCAATCACAAGAAAAAATTTGGAAGAAATTCAAACACTTGGAAGCTAAAGACCACTCTGCTCAAGAATGTTTGGGGCAACCAGGAAATCAAAGAAGAACTTAAACAATTCATAGAAACCAATGAGAACGAAAACAGATTGGTCCAAAACCTATGGGACACTGCAAAGGTGGTCCTAAGGGGGAAATACATAGCCATCCAAGCCTCATTCAAAAAAATAGAAAAATCCCGAATTCTCTAACTAACTTTACACCTTAAAGAACTGGACAAAAAGCAACAAACAATGCCTAAGCCACACATTAGAAAAGAAATAATCAAGATTACAGCAGAGATCAATGAAGTAGATCAGATCAATGAAACTAGAAGCTGGTTCTTTGAAAGAATTAATAAGATCGATAAACCACTGGCCAGACTTATTCAAAAGAAAAGATAAAGGACACAAATTAATAAAATTATGAATGAAAGGGGAGAGATCACGACTAACACCAAGGAAACAGAAACAATTATTAGAAAATATTATCAACGACTATATGCCAATAAATTAAGCAACGTGGAAGAAATGGATGTCTTCCTGGAAACCTATAAACTGCCAAGACTGAAACAGGAAGAAACTGACCACCTGAATAGGCCAATAACCAGTAATGAGATTGAAGCGGTGATCAAAAATCTCCCAAAAAACAAGAGTCCAGGGCCTGATGGATTCCCTGGGGAATTCTACCAAACATTCAAAGAAGAAATAATACCTATTTTCCTGAAGCTGCTTCAAAAAATAGAAACAGAAGGAAAGCTTCCAGACTCATTCTATGAGGCCAGCATTACATTAATCCTCAAACCAGGCAAAGACACCATCAAAAAGGAGAAATTCAGACTGGTATCCCCGGTGAATATGGATTCCAAAATTCTCAACAAAATCCTAGCTAATAAGATCCAACAATACATTAAAAGGATCATCCACCACAACCAAGTGGGATTTATCCCCTGGATGCAAGGGTGGTTCCACATTTGCAAATCAATGTGATAGAACACATTAATAAGAGGGGAGAGAACAACCGTACAGTCCTCTCGATTGATGCAGACAAAGCATTTGACAAAATACAGCACCCTTTCCCAATTAAAATTCTTCAAATATAGGGATAGAGGGAACATTCTTCAATTTCATAAAATCCATCTATGAAAAACCCACAGCAAATACCATCCTCAGTGGGGAAAAGCTGAGAGCATTTCCCTTAATATCAGGAACTCATCAAGGATGCCCACTCTTGCCACTATTATTCAACATAATACTAGAAGTCCTAGCAACAGCAATTAGACAACAAAAAGAAATAAAAGGTATTCAGATTGGCAAAGAAGAAGTCAAACTCTCTCTCTTTACAGATGACATGATACTTTTTTTTAAAGTTTTATTTATTTATTTGAGAGAGAGAATGAGAGACAGAGAGTACAAGAGGGAAGAGGGTCAGAGGGAGAAGCAGACTCCCTGCTGAGCAGGGAGCCCGATGTGGGACTCGATCCCGGGACTCCAGGATCATGACCTGAGCCGAAGGCAGTCGCTTAACCAACTGAGCCACCCAGGTGCCCTGGATGACATGATACTTTATGTGGACAATCCAAAAGACTCCAACCCCAAATTACTAGAACTCATACAGCAATTCAGTAATGTGGCAGGATACAAAATCAATGCACAGAAATCAGTTGCTTTGTTATATACTAACAATGCAAATGTAGAAAGAGCAATTACAGAATCGATTCCATTTAAAATAGCACCAAAAACCATAAGATACCTTGGAATAAACCTAACCAAAGAAGTAAAGGATCTATACTCTAGGAACTCCAGAACACTCATGAAAGAAACCGAAGACACAAAAAGATGGACAAACATTCCATGCTCATGGATCGGAAGAATAAACATTGTTAAAATGTCTATGTTGCCCAGAGCAATCTATACCTTCAACGCCATCCCGATCAAAATGCCAATGACATTTTTCAAAGTGCTGGAACAAACAATCCTAAAATTTGTATGGAATCAGAAAAGACTCCGAATCGCTAAGGAAATGTTGAAAAAGAAAAACAAAGCTGAGGGCATCACTCTGCCTGATTTCAAGCTATATTACAAAACCGTGATCACCAAGACAGCATGGTACTGGCACAAAAACAGACATATAGACCAATGGAACAGAATAGAGAGCCCAGATACGGACCCTCAACTCTATGGTCAAATAATTTTCGACAAAGCAGGAAAAAAATATGTAATGGAAAAAAGAGTCTCTTCAATAAATGGGAAAATTGGACAGCTATATACAGAAGAATGAAACTCGCCCATTCTCTAACACCATACACAAAGATAAACTCAAAATGGATGAAAGACCTCAGTGTGAGACAGGAATCCATCAAAATCCTAGAGGAGAACATAGGTAGTAACCTCTTCGACATCGACCACAGCGACTTCTTTCAAGATACATCTCCAAAGGCAGGCAAGTGAAACAAAAGGGAAAATGAACTTTGGGGACTTCATCAAGATAAAAAGTTTCTGCACAGCAAAGGAAACAGTCAACAAAACAAAGAGGCAACCTATGGAATGGGAGAAGATTTTTGCAAATGACACTACAGACAAAGGGCTGATAGCCAAGATCTATAAAGCACTTCTCAAACTCAACACCCAAAAAACCAAATAATCAAGTCAAAAAATGGGCAGAAGACATGAACACACACTTCTCAAAGAAAGACATACAAATGGCTAACAAACTCATGAAAAAATTTTCATCATCATTAGCCATCAGGGGAATTCAAATCAAAACCACATTGAGATACCACCTTACACCAGTTAGAATGGCAAAAATTGACAAGGCAAGAAACAACAAATGTTGGAGAAGTTATGGAGAAAGGGGAACCCTCTTACACTGTTGGTGGAAATGCAAGTTGGTACAGCCACTTTGGAAAACAGTGTGGAGTTTCCTCAAGAAATTAAAAATAGAGCTACCCTATGACTCAGCAATTGCACTACTGGATGTTTACCCCAAAGACACAGATGTAGTGAGAAGAAGAGCCATATGCACCCCAATGTTCATAGCAGCAATGTCTGCCATAGCCAAACTGTGGAAAGAGCCAAGATGCCCTTCAAGAGACGAATGGAAAAAGATGTGGTCCATATATACAAAGGAATATTACTCAGCCATCAGAAAGCATGAAGACCCAACTTTTACATCAACATGGATGGGACTGGTGGAGATTATGCTAAGTGAAATAAGTCAAGCGGAGAAAGTCAATTATCATACGGTTTCACTTATTTGTGGACCATAAGGAATAGCATGGAGGACATTAGGAGAAGGAAGGGAAAAATGAAGGGGGGAATTGGAGGGGGAGACGAACCATGAAAGACTATGGACTCTGAGAAACAAACTGAGGGTTCTAGAGGGGAGGGCGGGTGGGGGGGATGGGTTAGCCCAGTGATGGGTATTAAGGAGGGGACATATTGCATGGAGCACTGGGTGTTATATGCAAACAATGAATCATGGAACACTACATCAAGAACTAATGATGTACTGTATGGTGACTAACATAACATAATAGAATAAAATTAAATTAAAAAAAAAACTAAATGCTCATAAACAGAATATCAACCAAAAGATCTTTGTATATGTATTCTATTGAACTTACACAGTGATTAAAATAAATGAACTTATGCTACATGTATCAGTATGAATAAATAAACATAATATTGAACAAAAAGTGTACAGTGCAGAAGGTAGAAGCATTTTATCATATCTTATAAAACACTCAAAGCAATGCCTTACTATTTTTATGACTATCTGCTATGAATAAAAATACATAAATATTTATAGAAATGATCTATACCAAACTCAGGATGGTAGATTACCTCTGGGAATATTCTGGAGATAAAGAAAATAAAATTTGAGAATTTTCTTATATTTTTTACTGAAATAGTTGTAGCAAAAGTTAAATTTGTAAAGCTGGATTGTGGGTATAGGGATGTCAGGTATATCATTTTTATTCTGTTTATATTTGAAATATTTCATAATTACAAAAATAGGAATATAAAAATAAGCCTGTTGGCTTAGAAAGCTGAACTGCTGACAGCTGGCAGATAAAGTTGGCAGAATTAGGGTGGTTGAATTTCCTGCTAAATGACAGAGTAAGCTACAGACACTGGTAGATGCTGAGGGGGGTGACCAGACATCCCTGCTCTCCTCTGCAACTGTAGGAACATCACTGCCACCATGGTGATGTTGCAGACAAGATGTCTTGGGACTGGGCAGATTCTATGGCCATTGAGAGGGACTGTGTGTGAGAGCAGGAAGATTTTATTTTCTTGTTTCTGTAGCAAGCTGTTCTCCTGAGTTGATATTGGAAGTTAAA
Source organism: Eumetopias jubatus (assembly GCF_037043125.1). NCBI lineage: Eukaryota > Metazoa > Chordata > Mammalia > Carnivora > Otariidae > Eumetopias > Eumetopias jubatus. The sequence goes on along the minus strand of NW_028274809.1, from coordinate 68,787,726 downwards.
GTGACATTTGATTGGTTATCTGACAGTCTCGGATGCAAGTTGTAGCAGGGAATGCCATCAATGATTCAGGGCATTTAAAACTGGTAAGTTCTATATAGAAAAAATGAAACCAGAAGTAAATAAAGCAGACATCTGATATATATTTATATATATTTATATATATATATATACACACAGATATTACATATATATATTATGTATTATATATACGTATATTATGTATGTTTATATTATATATGTAATATATGTATATATATTACATATATTATATATGTAATATATAATATATATATTATAGCAGCAATGTTATAATGTTATAATATATGTAATATATATGTATATATATTACATATATATAATATCTGTGTGTGTGTGTGTATATATATATCAGATGTCTGTTTGACTTACTTTTGGTTTCCTTTTTTCTATATAGAAGTTTAGATAGGTAATAGATGATAGATATTTTTTTCTTTTATATTTTTCTTCAAATGATATATTCCCTTACGGTTTATATGTATATGTGGATAAGTAGTGCTCCACATTTATTCAGTCATTGGTTAAAGAACTGACATTTAAAATCATGTGTTAGGGATCCTGTAGGTAGAACTAAACTTAATGCAAAGTATAATGGAAAGAAACAGAATTGGAGATCCAACAGTTTCATTTCCAGTTATAAGGTGGGCTCACCTCAGCAAGTGACTTTCTTCTTTTAACCATCTTATCTCATTTGTAACAGTAAAATTACAATTGTTAATATCCACCTCAAAGGATTACTGTGAGGCTTGGAAAAGGTGATAAGATAAGAAAAAAAAAACTCTGTATAGGTATTTGGTACATTTTATGTCTAAGAAAGAAAGAGAAGGAAAGAGGGAAGGAAGGAAGGAAGGAGGAAAGAAGGAAGGAAGGAAGGAAGGGAGGGAGGGAAGCAAGGAAGGCAGGGAAGAAGGAAGAGAGAGAAAGAGAGGGAAACGGAAGGGAAAAAGGAAGGGGAAAAAAAGCATCTGGATCTGGAATTCTGGAATTGTAGTTAAAATCCTTCTCTCTAGGTAATCCAGTAATTCACTCAGGTCAGGTGACTCAAATGTAATTATAGCAAAGTAAAATAAACTTGTATTCTTGGTTTCAAGTACATATGTTGTTTAACTAGAATATTAAATGGGGGGTTCAATTATTTTGATAGAAAATCTATATCATCTTGAATATGAATTAATTTAACGGGATACTGAATATATAGTTTGGTATCATCCACTGTCCTAGGTGATGAAGATACAGAGATAGATAAAATGCCATATCTTCCCTTTAGCTACATGTTTTACACTTCAAAATGTAGCTTTTGTGGTCCTAATTCTAGACCACAGCAAGGGTTAGGATGTTAAACAAATAGATGGAGGGTAAGGGAGTGTCTTTACCTCCATGTTCTGAAAAGAGTGCAAAGTCTTTTTAGATATAAAAAGAAAAGTTCAATTATCTCATTTTAATTTACTGTGAGTGACTTCTTAATATGGCTATGAGGTTCTGTTTAACTTTAATTGTTCTATAGCCTGAGTTTTACATCCAGTTAATATACCTTTCTGCTATGATGCTTATGGTGCATTAAATATAAAACTACATTCCTAACAATGTCAGCCATCTTTTTAATTTCAAAATTTTAAAGATTTCCATTGCATTGTAGTTTTATGAACATTTACAAATGCAAATTTAGAAAAGACTTAAAATACCATTTGGTCGTTATTCACTTTTATTATGAAATATCTAATTCTATCACTGTAAATGTTTCATGTGATAGAAAAAATCCTTCACTTTCCACCTAGATATTCTAGACATATTAGTCACACAGAAATGAAGTCACTAGAACCTGGCCATTCCCCAACAATGGAAAAAGAAAATGATCTATTTATTTACTATGTAGCAATCTGACAACTTGCTTGATTACTCCCTCTTAGAAACTGCCAATTCAGGAAAGTGGAGGGATCTCTAGCCACACCACTATCATTATTCAGAAACTGGTCAGTGAGCCAGATTTTGCTCAAACCATGTTTCATCAGCCTGGCATTGTGTTATTAAAATACTTGAATTCATTGATGATTTTAGGAAATATAGATATATTTCATAAAATTCCAGATTCCCAGCCTTTCTTGAAAATCTGGCATGTATAGCAATAGTGGGTGCCCATTCCTTCCAGCCCTGGTATAATCTTATGTCATACCTGGTAATAGAGCTCGAGAGAGCCGGGATCTGTCCAGGAGCTGGACCTGGCTCACAGCCAGCTATGAACTATGAATGGACACAGTCACCAATCCTTATCTTCTTTTGAAAATATAGATCTAGCAACTCTGGGTCCACAATCTTTCATGACAGCAAATAACCTGGAGCTGAGTAGTTAGCTGCCATAGTACCCGCTATTCTCTGTTGTTTATGGCATCTTCTTTATACTCTTTTACTTTTACCCACTTTGTTAGATTGTATTATTGTTCAAAATATTTGTTATTTTTCCCTATTACTGGAATAGTCTTTCCTTAACCCGTTAACATTGGACTTGGCTACGTAACTTACTTTGGCCTATGAATTGGGACATATGCCAGTTCCAAGCAGAAGTTCTAAGAGACCTCATGTGGCTCTGCCTTCTGCAACATCAGGATTTCCCCAGATGAGGGTTGCTCCTCTAGTCTAATCCCAGAATGAAGATGATAAGGAGCAGAGCTAAAGCAGGCTCATGATGCACACATAGCCTGAACAAAAATAAGTGATGCCTGTGAGATTTCATTGTCATTTTCTATCACAGCAGATCTTAGCCTAAACTAACCCATACAATCTTCCTAGCTCTGCCAGCCATTTTATTCTGTTGAATATCAGCAGCAATCTCTTGTCTGCCTAAAAAGAAGAGGCATTTGATCCAACGATCTAAATTTAAATTTTTTGTGAAAGGGGAATGTATACAGCATGATAGAAGTATCTGGTTTTGTATAAAATAGCATAAACGATTCCTTCTTAGTTTTACAGTTTAGAATGAAATGGATATAAATTAGTATTAACTGAAGCCCCACCATGGGCTAGATGTTTTCCATACTTTAGCCCATTTTAAATGACCAGCATTACTTAAATGTAAATGTGAAGCTATAGATTAAAAAGGAGCTGCCTATCGTTAGTTACTCAGAAGGAAAGTGATCCATTTGTGGCTAAGAGATATTTAAACAGCTTTCCCATCACAGATGATGTGCTGTTCTCCAAAAAACACAATTTGCTGTCATTTCTAAGGTAACCAAAAATACACAGAAGAAGAAATGGGTGTGTTGGACAGTGGTCATTAATCAAAGAAAGGTCGTAAGCATCAACAAGTACCCTCAGAATTTAAAGAATGACAGCAAGAGGCATTAGACCTTCCTAAAAAAAGAGCATAGGATAAGGGCCATTGCTAGAAGACTCTGTAGGAGTTCTATTACTTCCCCTTGTCTTAATTATCTTTATTGTATTTCCTCATAGTGATTGGCTACTAAACACTTTTTTAGAAAGACTCATGCTTTCATGATTTCAGCAACTAAAGCAGCTTTGCTAGGGAGCTAAAGCTTTTTCACAATCCAATTACCTCACAGATCCAGACATCTAAAAAAACCCCAAAACAAAAAAACAGTACTATGGTTCTGGAAAGAAGGTGTGGCAAACTCTGTAGCTTAGCAGAAAGCCTCCCAGAAAGCAAGCTGTGGCCTCAGAATGTGATTTTCCACCCAACAGTAACACGACCACGTGTACAGTTCCCAGTGAAGGATGAAGCACATTTCTACATTCCTATAGATTTTGGGAGTGCCCAGAGAGATGAAACTGAAGTCTTTTGAAAGAAAACTGCCTTCACATTTTCTAGCAAGCAAAATGCAGTCATTTGGAGAACATGATTTTTATTTGGGACCACCAAAAACTGAACACTTATTAACCCTGCATTATTTGTGAGCATGTAGTGTTTGGTGAGGTGAGCCAAAACACTCACAGGACCCTATGTCTTCTGTGAGTCCATCAAAGGCATCTAGGAAAGAAAAGGAAATCAATCATAAGTTTTGTTAGGTTAGAGATTGTCTGCTTAGTCTGTAGGACTTGGGTCCTCTAAGTGATGTGAGGACCCAGAGCAGTAGTTGAAGGCTTGTGAGCCCCAAGAGGAGCAGCTGCTAATAGATTTGGAAAGGACCCTGTTTACGCTCGTGGATCAGAACAGTGGGAATGTAGCCTTGTGACTAGCACAAGGCAAGGTGAGATCACCGAGCAGGAAGAAGGAAATGAGACACAGCCCCAAGGACATTGTGAAAATGTGAGTACTCCAAGGATTCTCAGAAATATTTAAGGAAGGTGTCAAGGTTCTGCCGTCTTTCAGGTGAGAGATAAAATATAAACATTTGGGCTACATATATTAAATTATATAAGATCCCTCCTGGGAAAAACATGTAAGAAGACTGAAGAAAGTTACATTTGAAGATAATCACATGCTGTATTGAAAGAAAATAATATTAATGACTGCAAGAAACTATAACATCAAAGACAATAATACTCAAAATTAATCATAAACACACTCTGGAACTTTACTAACAGAATCTAAAATATTTTGCTCCCTATACCATTAACTGCATTCTCCTGCTATAAGTTCAAGAGGGTCGAACACTGGATGATATTGCTTGGCTTTTGAAAATAGTTGTAAAGAAAGAACAGCATTATTTTGTTCTTGCTACAGTGAGATAGAATATTTCTATGATAAGTTCCTTTTAAAAATTCTAACCTTGAATGTTAGTAGCCAAGCCATTAGTCAGTTCTGGTGGTATGGGGTCTGTGCGTATGTATGTGTGTCTCTATACACATATACACATACGTTTGCTGTTAGTCCTCATTTGCAAAGACCTTACTCCTTCTGTGTATAACCGCTAATTGAGAGAGGTTGAGTGATGACACTACCTTGCTGATGACCAAGTGTTCTGCCCGCTAAGTATTCTTCAGCACAGAGAAGCACAGCCCTTCTATATTAAAATGATCAGTGCCCTGGGGCGCCTGGGTGGCTCAGTTGGTTAAGTGTCTGCCTTCAGCTCAGGTCATGATCTCAGGTCCTGGGATCAAGTCCTGCATTGGGTTCCCTGCTCAGCGGGGATCCTGTTTCTCCCTCTCCTCCACTCTCGTGCTCTCTCTCACTCTCTCTCTCAAATAAATAAACAAAAATCTCTAAAAAATAATAAAATACAATAAAATGATCAGTGCCCTAATTCAACATTTTTCAAAGGATTTGTTCACCTTGAATGTTTCATTTAATCAGGGTTCTGTAGAACTTGCTGACAAAGGCTTTCTGAGTCAGGAGGTCTCTGAACTCTGTAGCTTCCTGCTGAATACTGCCTAATCTGACCCAGTTCTTCCCCATGAACAAGAATCCTAAAGGAAACACCGGAACTGAGTCAATGCCAACAGAGCACAAATATTCAAAAACAAAGCTCCGAGCCCTGCGTGCCCTGTTTTCTGATATTTTTCTGCCTGTTCAGCAGTTTTTTTTACCCTTACTGAGACTAAGCCAGAAAATATGGGTAACATCCTCATGCGGGCTCCTAGGAGGATAAAATAAATAATAAATACAAAGTAGCATCTAATGCATCTTAATTTGGCATTCCCCTCTTGTTGAGACCTAGATAACCAAGTTGTCTAACTGCCTTCATCCTGCTGATGCTGAACTCCATCACAACATAAATTTGGTAAAAGCAGAACACCACTCTCAGTGGGTCTATGTCAGGCCCAGCCTAATTCCTAGTCCATAATTCCTCCCCATGAGATGCCATGTTGAGAGATATAGCTCTGCCTCTGCTTCTGGATACTGACCCACACCTGCACACGACCACAACATTCCCCAAGCTCCTCGTGCCTGCTGGCATTTAGGCCCTATAGGAATACAGATGCTTGGCTTCTTTGGGAGTCTTAAACACACTTGACCCCTGTGGCTCCAGCTCTTACAAACTCACTTCTACTCTGATTCCTGTTTTTCAATTCTTCTTCTCAAAGCCCTCTGTACATCAGCCCTGCTCTTGGCTCTCTTTCCTTTTCAACTACATTCACCCCAGCTTCCTGTCTAAAAAGCCATGAACCATGCTTCAAATTCCTGCTAAATGGCTCAGGTCCACTTCTCAGCTGATTCATCCCCATGTCAACTGTCTACCACCATTTCTGAGTGTTGTCACCCTAGATCTTTAGATGTCTCATCACCATATTCTGACACAATTTTACTTCACCCTAAACTTTTTGATTGCCAGCCACATGCACCTGGATGTTCTCTATGTTTGCCTTACTACCTGGGACTCCATGTTTTTTTCTAGCTGATAATTTAAATTTCTCCTCACTGCTTAGGCCACTGTACCAGTAGAGACCATCCTGGACTATTTCAAGAGACTGAGACATTGTGCTCCAGCCCCTGCATGAGGCCTCATCATCAGGTAAGCATCCCTAAAATTTTTCTAAGTCTCCCACTGGAGACTGGGAATGGCACTGAGGACACTTCAGACCTGGCCATGGTCCTGTGTGAGGGCTGGTCACTAGGGACACTTCCCCAGTATTTTTCCATGTAGCTTGGTTTGGCTTCAAGGAGTGGTCAGAATGTCAGATCCCAGGCTATTCCTTCTTGCCTCATTCTACTACAAGTAATCTAAAGTCAGTAGCCACCTCTAAAGATATATGATCACTAAGACATAATGAGAATAGACACAGCTATGAGGAATGGCGTGTTCATGGGTGAGGAAGGCTGGGATTGAGTTGAGTCCCAGAAGTATGTATGCATTCAAGCACCACACATGGGGACGATTAACTTAACAGCAAAAACTGATTTAGACAAAGGGAGCCAAGCAGTCGATGGCCAGTATCCCAAGGGGCCACTATGTCAGGAGTGGCTTAATAAGTTTTATCATATCAGTACCTGGGGTGAATGGTGGGTGATTCTATTCAGTGGATGGTCCACAAAAGCAGGGATAATTCAATGACAAATGGTAATGTCAAGTCATCATCACTTAGAGAGATCTATCCCTTTGTGTCAGGACCCCAGCTAGGAGCTGGACAACAGATGTATGTGAGTTGAAGGAGAGAAAAAGGAGAAAGTTGGATCCAAGTAATCAGAAGAAGCAAAGACTTCACTAGAAAATGGATTTGGAGCAATGTCCCAGTCTTAGGTAAACCTGAGACCTTAGGCAGCTAACAAGGCAGACAAACAGAATTTAGGAAGCCTTGTGATTGAAAGGCCGAAAGATCCCAGGGTTCCTCCCAAGCATATCAGGCGCTTGACAAGGTTGGTAACATAGCCAGACTTCAACCAACACCAGATGGTAAGAATGGAGATACTGACCTTCCTCCCAGATGACAGGGAAGTGAATCTGGGTCTGCAGGTGAAGTTCAAGAGTACAGCCAATTAAAGAGAAAGGTACAGGACACAGGAAATATGATTACAGTCACACCCTTGCTCAATGACTTGTTCAATGATGCCTAACTAGGGATCATATTTGAATCTTTAAACTGGCATCACCAGCCTGTCAAGCATATGGCAGATCCCAGGGTTCCAGCCTTTTTCATTCCTGGACATATTTTAGTAGTGACCTTCCAATTCTATATCATGACATCCAGTACAGACCCTCAAAATTTCTGCTGTTTCTGCCTCCATCACTTTACTCTAGACTCTCATTGACAATTTCTTTTTCCCTTTCTGTTAGCTTTCCAACCCTGCCAAGTTATCAGAAATGCAGTAGTTGTTATGGTCAGTGTGTACCTGTAAAGCACTCTTTTGTGTTTTCTGGAATTGTCAGTTTGCTATACACACACAGTAGGTTGAAACAATCTCAAGGGCATGAAATTTTCTGTTATTATTTCTTTAGAATTCTCTCTGAATCTTAACTCAAAACTTTGCTCATGATATAGACTTCAGAAATATTTGATGATTGCCTGATCAGTTATGCATATCAGGACACAAGTTAACTTCATCTTCTCAAGGTAAAATTCAATCATTGTTTCAGGGGAGAGGTAGTTGGCATTACACAATGGTATACTGTTATGCTAGCCCTATACATATCAGCATATGTCATTTTTATGTTAAGTTTTCAAAAACATAAAAAGCAAACATATTTTTGTAATAAAGTTGTTACATATTTTTATGTTGCTATATATTAAATAGGGTTGTATATAGATCTTATATTATTATATGTTGCAATTATTATAAAATATTATATGACATATTCTCTGTTATATGTTAGATAGTAGATGTTGTATATTATGTATTTTATCCATCTATCACCATTGTTTTACCAACATAAATAACTGTAACTCCATGTTACTCAATGGTCTGAATTGATTTCAGCTCTTAAATTTCAAGTTTTAAGTATGAAAATCTCAACTTTCATAATCTCTGTTGTGCTCCTCTTAAGAAATATGGATAGCTAGCTGTTCATAATATAAAAATAATGTTTACATTTCAGCTTATAAAACATGTTAGAAATATCTCAAGGAATTTTCATACAATAGCTCCCCCTAAAATATATACTCCCATTTTCATGAAGGAATTTGAAATATGTATAAGATAGTAAAACTCAGTTTAAAGGTGAAAAAGTCTTGTTTTCTTGAAGTTAAGATTATTTCCTTTGAAGCAATAGTGTTGCTTGTGAATAGATTCAGGGACACAGAGAATGGTTGGATTTATCTTCATCTTTGTTTTGAAAATATACTTATTTTCTCACTTGTGATATGATAACCAATGTTCAAAATGATTGCAAGGAGAAGTCCAAATGTCTTTAAGACCAGAAGGTAACTTCAAGTCCAAATTATGACAGGAGTTTTAAGCCTAAAATGTCACATCTCCTGATATTTGTGTGGCAGAGACGCAGTTTCAAAGAATAAAAGAACACAGAACTACAAGTGGCATAAATAATCAAGATCAAGGTGACTTGAAGAGTAATATGTATGATAAGAGTGACAGAAGGAATTGGTTTAATCTATGTTTTAACTTTGACCTTGTATTTGTTAGTGGAATGGTTGTAAAATGGGTTTCCTCGCACTTCATTTCTATAATTTTCATAATTACTTAAGTTTTTCCTCTTGTTCTTTATTGACTATAAAACAGTAAAATATTTTTCTAATATAATATAATCTATTGATTATATCAATACACTTTGCATGTTTAATACATTTTTACTATGTAGCTACTATTTTACACACTATACTTTTCATATTTCATTCTTGGTAAGAATGGAATCTTTCACTTTTTTTCCTTTTTTCTTTTACCTTATTTCTCTTGAGAACTAAAGGTTTTAAAACATTTCTTTAAGAGAACAGAATAACATTGTAGATATATTATCTCCAATTCCACTAAGTCAATGATTTTAACAATACAGAAGTTTTCCTGTTAGGCTCCATTCCTTTCATCACACTGCACTCTAGTATTAACTTGCTACCATGCAAGAGAATAACAGAGATTGAGAGACCTCCCTATGGTGGGTGGAAGACTTGAAATTTAGCAAAGACACATTTTTTGTCTATGACATATGTTAATGGCTCTTGTAATAAGAATAAGGATATGCGCCAATTACCTCAGATAGTGAAAACTCTACTGTCAGATTACAATATACAGGAGTAAGTAATGTCTCAGAAGTAGTACATTCATGTTTTAGGTGAATTGGAATGTTATTCTTCTTGGTAATCTGCCACAGGCTCTTATGGCCCAGCAGAAACTCTAGTTGTCTGCCATATTTGGGATCCAACTTTTCCTTCTGTGATTCTCTCACTAGTTGCTACTTCTTCCTACTTCATTGATTATTCTTGTCAACTTGACCCATGTCTCTTGGTCAGTTTACTACGCCGTTATATATGACAGAGTCTATCTTCTACACTGGTGGTAACTTCTGGCAAGTGGAACTGGCTTGCTAGTGGTCAAGGATGAGAGCCTTTTTTAATATACTAGTTTTCACATTTTGAATTTTATGTCTTGTGCATTTATTTTAAAAATAAATAAATCAATAACTTAAAAGAAGCTCTGCAGAGAGCAATTTCAAACTCATAACATTATGAGAAGGAAAAAGGAGGGAAGAAAAAACATGCGTATATCAAAAATTTAAAAAGGAAAACAAAAGGGAAAATATTTTCAAAATTAAAATAATATCACATAATATAAAATGTTAGCAAAAGAATAACAGAAATGACAGAACACTAACTTACTAACATAGGTAAAACATAGGTAAGAACTGGAATCAGGATTCTGACTCAAACACTGGAATACCAGACTCATCATATTTCTGGTATTAAAAATTAAAAATATGCAAAATGTTTTAATGCACTGATACTCTATACCAATGGACATTGCTAGGGGCCAGAATTTCAGTAGTCTGGAGCAAATTGACAACAATGACAACAAAAATATATATAAGAGAGACTGAGGTTCTTAGAATTTACATTATGCCACTCTAGAATGCCAATGTCTGAGTCCTTCATACAAACCGTAATCATAGAACAAGAATTAAGACATTAGCACAAAGTATATCTAAAGGGTAATAATATAGTTTATAACATTTCTTCACACATTGTACTAGTGTGTAAGAGGGATGATCCTCTACCACAAATTATATAATAAACATCACGTTCATCTAAGTTCTGGTGAAACTGATTTATTTCAAGATACTTTACAGGCACAAGAAGTCTTTTTCTGTTTCAAATTCCACATAATTCTTGGGCTTACCATATCCCCCAAATGTTGCTGATCTAGAAGTCATTAGGGAGGTAGGGCAATTAATAAAGAAATAGGAAAGAAATCATCCTTACAAATATATCCATTTGTCAGGTTATAAAAAAACTTACAGATACATCTGACTACTCATATCCCAAATCACAGAGGATTTAAAATGCCATAAAGGTCTACCTTAGTAAATGCATTATAAGTAGTCCTAAAATTCAAATTGCCAAGGAAAATGTGACATCATTTTATTGTATGAAACAACTGCTCATTTTTGGTAGTTCCTCTAAGATATATAACTGCTGCCAATATAACCTTTTTTTAAAATTAAGCACCAGCCTTTTTCTCCCGCAAGTGATTCCGGTATTTTTCCTTGTATTCACTGTAATTAAGTTCTCCCCAGACAAACAAGCTTCCCTACTGGGCAGGTATTCCCAATTCCTCCTGGCTCTAATCACAGCATTCTCACTAGCTTTGTCCTGACAATTTCAATTCTACACATACAGTTTCATCCGAATTTACAGAACTTTTAATTACCACAATAACCTGTGATTATTCTGGAAACAGGACTGGTGTGGCAGACCCCACTTAACCTTGATCGGTTCCACGAGTAACCAAATGCTTTGCAAAGATAGTCGAAGATACTGCTCATTGATTTTTATGTATTTACTTTTTGATATTCAAGTAGCCAAAATACTCAAAGATGCTTTGTTCCTGGGACACATTAAAACGCTGAAATTTGGAAGTACCCTTGTCAGACAACTTGACTTGATGTGAACCTAACTAGTAGAGTTTCTAAGGCTTTTAAAGACAGAGATGATTCATAGGGGTCTTGTCAACAGTCAACAATCATAAAACAAGGAACTTGACACTGTCATTTGTCAGTTCAATCCCAATTCTGTTTAAAGCTTCATTTACCGTAAGGAGGCTTACTTACCTCTACTCAACCACTATTATTCAACTTTCGTCTTATAGCTGCTACTTGACAAAATATGAGCATCAATGCTTAAAAGCTTTTTTTTTTTTAACTAAAGAGCAGAATATTTAGAGTGAATTATTGACCAAGACTATTACATGGGATATTTAAGAAGTGGTGTGGGCTAATTCCCCTAATTGAGACTTTCCTTTTGTTTGAAAATAAGAGTATTATCAGGCAATTTCAATAAAAACTCTTTAAATAAAAAATAGTAAGTATGATTTCTATTGCTTTAACACAATAGTCCTTGAAAAAGCAATATTCCCCACAGAAGGTTTTTTCCAAAGGGACTAACTAGATTTTAAATAGAATAGAATGATATATAATAGTATACTATTTTGTATTTCTGAAGTGTTTGTTTAATTATAATTCATGAAGACCAAAATTTAAAAAAAACTTAGAATAGGTAATAAGTATGCTTTTTATTCTAAGCATGCATTAGATAAAACATTTTTACAATGTCTTTTTCTTGGTGTTTTTCTCTTTAAAAGAAAAAAGCTTTCTGCTTTTATCTCAGTTTTTTACATATATAAAAGGTATTAAAGAGCAGTTAAGTGTGTTGTAGCTTTTTCTTATAAGCCAAAATAAGCCAAAAATCTGCTGCCTCTCAGCTCAGTTAACACATTAATGCTTAGAGATAATGTAACTTTATAAAGACTGTTGGTTTTACATATGTAAAATTTGCAAAATGATATTCATAAACTTGCTGTTTTCAAAGGTAAGGGATTACTGTTTTAATTCCTATACCTCTATATTTTTTAAAACAGATACTGTATAACAGTCATTTCTTTTCAACCTCCCTTTCCCAATACTTAGGTTTTCAGATTTTCAAGTTAAAACTATAGTATAAATATGGTAATTAATATTGCTGGAAAATGAGTTTAATAATTTCAAACTCACTGGCTTTGTATTTCAGCTGAATCATTCTTAATAATATTGCAATAAATATATGGTCTTCAAATAGTAATTTGTCATCTTAGCCTGTAAAAAGATGACTGATTTGGACAGTAATGCTCTAGGTGTTAATATATAAAAAGGAATTTGAGTTAGAGGTCAGAAAGTACTTTTATCTTGAAAATATTTATAGTGAATTTGGCTTCAGTTCCTGCATTCTTATCCCTTGAGGATTGCTTTGAGATCCAGGTTTACATGAACCAGAAAACTTAAACTCAAAACTGGTCTCACACTGCCAAACTTTACATGGTTTCTGCCTGAAATAAGAAATCAAACTTGAAATTCAGCCCAGATTTGTTGAGAACTCCAATTTCATGAAATCATCAAGGTCCTGAAACTTTAATAAAACTTTCTATAAATCTAAAGCAAGTATGTAAATCAGAAATAAGGTAAAATGCCATAAATCCACACACTAAAAAATGGATCAATCTATTATGCAGGATTTTTGCTTATCATGATTTCTGCAGACAACCTAAGGGAACAGCATAGATAATTTAGATAATTAGCATAGGAAATTTAAAAGATAACATTTTTAACATTAAAAACTTGAAGTTACTCATAGAACTTATCAAAATAGTCATGTCAGAATAAAAGAACTAGGAAAAAAAGCAAAGACTCTCTTTATCTTTATTGAATTACCATGAACTTCCAAATGATCTTGCCATCAGCCATTAATAATTAACAATTTGGGTTTTTCTCCCCATATAGAAATAATAATGGAGCCAAAGTAGCAAAGTAGGGAAAAAAAAGTATGAGAAATCTTACTCATTTTGTTGGATAAAGATCTAAAATACTGCCTAAAAAATATTCTGAATGCATTTATTTTCAGTTTTAAACAACTCCAGAGTATACCTGACTGAGTATTCCATTTGATGGAGAAGGAGCTGGACTGCATGATAAGAAAAAAAAAGTTTAACTAAAAAAGGTAGGAAAAAGCCATCTGGTGTGAACAGCAGTTGAATGTGTAAGAAAACTGTGACTCTTAAAAAGAAACTTTATCTAAATGGGAGTTAGGTTCTGAGGATTTAACATCGATGAAAGTTAAAAATAATAAAAGAAACCATCAAGAACTTTGATCTGTTAGCACTGAAAAGGACTGGAGCCAATATTTTAGTTCCAGGGAATTATTTCCAAGAGAGTTCAAAAGCAAGTACATACTCTCTAATTTTTTGTAGATGAGAATGAAGTACCTAGCTTTTTACTGCTTTTTGTTGATGTATTTTAAAAGTATTGTTGGTACATTCTAGTTGAGTGTGGGTTGACCAGTTAGGATTTTGTGGAATGACAGCAAATGTGTGGGTTGAACTGAACTCAATATCCCACCCAATAACCCAGTTCAAGACGATGGAATGGCTTGCTAATGGAAGTTGTCTTACTGGTTGAACTGAATCTAAAGACTTATCAGAAAATGGAACACACTGGGATGATGAAAACCTGTCAACGTTAACCAGGTAGTTTGATGTTTTATAACTTCTAGGGTAGAATTGGATTCCTAATATTCAAATGCCCTCATTATTTAAATAATTCATTTTTTGAAAAGGTTGATGTGTAAATCATGACCCAGTGACTCTTAAGAACTACTTACAGTACTTTCTACAGTAGCCCAGAAAAAAGATGTACTGATTTATATCATGTATCTACCTTCCCTATGAACAAACACTCATTCTGACCTTTCATTCTTACCTTTTTTGACAGCTATCCTGTAGTTTGGAGATTTGTGGTTGGTTGAAGTGGTTGCCTGGGAGTCAAAGCAAATAATGAATCTTGAAATAATAATCTTTGGATATTAATAAAAAAGACATTTTACTCTGAAAAGTCTTCAAAAGACACTAAACTGGTCTGTGTAGACTTGCACAAAGGAAATGCAAATGCCTTTGTGGCCTCATTATTTCATAGCCCTCAGGGAAATCCTATGGGACACCATGGCTTCGAACACATTATAGAATTCCTTACACCATAAAGTTTTGTTATGTCTTCTGTGAAATCTGTCTTAAGTGTCATCACTGGAGTTTTAAAATTTCATGTTACCCATTGATATCTGATTGGATTTTTAATGCTTCACATATTTCCTTCAGGTAGACAATAGTTCTTTTGCTGAAATGAGATACACTAGATTTTTATGCCCTTCCCAAGAGTCATTAAACTCCTTATTTTTCAGCCTAGTCAAGCTGTTTAATGAACAATCATAGTGCAGATATATGAAATATTGAATACCTAAGCCAAGGCATTGGTGATGAAAGGAAAACAGAAGGCTCTTTGTGAATGAGCGTTATCTAAATGTGATAGTCTCAGTGATTTTGCTGATCTGGCTAGCTAGACAGGCACCCTCCTCCTTCCTCATAATTCTGTGTTTTTCTCTCCAAATTTAATCTTGCCAGAGTAGAATGACCCTCTGGTATTAGTATACAGGGGGCCATATTCTTTTGGCAATAAGCCAACAGGCATCTATTTAATCTTCCTTCCTTCCTTCCTTTCTCTTTTTCTTTCTTTCTCCCTTCCTTCCTTCCTTCCTTCCTTCCTTCCTTCCTTCCTTCCTTCCTTCCTTCCTTTCTTCTTTCTTTCTTTTTTCTTTCTTTCTCCCTTCCCCCCATTTTTTAAATTGGGACTCTACCCAATGTGGATTTTGATCACCTTTTCTTGAAACATGCTGCACTGAGTCCTAAGGAGCATGGGAATAGGACACAATGAAGGAGACTGATAGACCCATTCATTCAACAATTATTTCCAGAACACATATTATATATCAGATACTCTTTTAGGTTCGTAGGATATATTAGTGAACAAAACGAACAAAAATCTCTGTCCTCGTGGGACTTAACTGCTAGTAATAAAGGCAGACTGTAAGCAACACCATAAAAATAGTATATAAGTAAATTTTGTATTTGTTGTGAAATGTGACAAGTAATGTGTTAAACATTTAGCAGACTAGGGGTTTCAGGATTGTGGGTATGGATGACCATATGAGGAGAGGGGTGAGTAGCAAACAGTAATTTTATACAGTAAGCCTTCTTAAGAAGCTAACATTTGAGCAAAGATTTAAAGGGACTAGACAGTCCTCAAGTTAGATTATGTTCAAGACCCTTGAACTATATAGTTGTGCAGAAAGTACACAGACTTGTTAAAAACCAAAATCCAACCAATTAAATGTGAAGATCTAAATGGGTTTCATGAATCAGTAAGCATTCCATCTAGCTTCCATCCCAAGTGGAGGGGAGCTCCCAGGAGTTGTATAAAATGGAAGGCTTTTATAGGAAGGAGGGTGGGTGAAGGAAGTTATTAGCAAAAGAAAAGAATTGCTCCTGTAAGGTCACCTTCCCTTAAGGGTAAGGGCAGGGTGTCTTGTCATAAAGATTACCTTGTCTTCCTTTGGGGGGGAGGGCAGAATGGAGAGGGCCCACGTGACAGATTACTTCAGTGGTGCTGATCAGGAAATTTCCAATTGATCGGCTTAAAATTCCACTCCTGGAGAAGTTGAAACTGTAATTAAGTCTTGGTTTGTTATCCTGGGGGCAAGTGACTCCAGCTTGGCTTGTAGTTTTCTTTTTAACTCACTAAACATGACAGAAAATACCAAAAAGCAATATATCTCAAAGAACAAGTTGGTAGAATATAGTGGTCTCTATGAGCACTGGAGGAATGCATAGCACAGAAGTATTTAAGATGATAATAAGGATTAATGAAGGAAAGACAACATTCTCTCTGAGAGTTGGTAAACTTTAAGGTAGAACAAAATAAATGCTGTGATAAGAATGAGTACATCTTTTTAATGAGTAAACTTAATTTCATCCTATTGATGACCTGGAAAGACCTTCAAAATGGGTTTTCTCTTTTTTCAAACATGAAACTTACACTGGGGATTTATGTGAGCCTAGGAAGGTTAATCAGATTAATTAAAAGAAATGACAAATCTGAATTCAACCCATTAACACAGAGGAGATAGGATGAAAACTTTAAAATCATTAGTGACATCAAATCAGCCTTCGCAAATCCAGGGAGTCAACAGAACACACTGGAGGCACTGGCTTCAAGGTAATGTCACAGAAAAAAGTGGCAATAGGATGAGTTACAAAGAAAGAAAACCACAAGCGTTGCTGCATTCTGGGTGGAAATACAGAGATACTACAGAAAATGTCTTGGAACTTAGTTTTTAATCTCACAAAGGAAAGAAAAAAAATCATGTGAGCAAACAAAAGTTGAGGCCAATAGCAGGCCCTCCCAAGATGGGCCACTTTGGCAAGAACATTATTTTGAGTTAAAAACAATCAAAACCCAGTAGATTCAGGAAAAGCTCCCTACCTCCCTCTCAACTGCCTACTTGTATCATGAGAGTTATTAACAGAGATTCCTCTTTAACTAAGAAACTTATCTATAATAGAGCAGTCTTTGTTTTCCAAAAATCCTGAGAATGGTCTTTCTCCCCTTCATACCCTCAGACTCTTACCCCTCTCCCCAGTTCATATAAGTATCCCGCTGCCTCACAGTCTTTGGAATTTCCATGTCTGTGTGAATTCCTCTACCTATGCTATTAAATTTGTTTTTTTCCTATAAATCTGTTTCATGTCAGTTTGATTCTTAGTCCAGCTAGAAGGACTGAGAAACTGAAGGCAGAGAAAATTCTTCCCAACACAAACAAAAAATACTGGATAAGCTTTAGCTTATGCTGTAAAATAAATATAAGACTTAGCAATTCTAGATAGGCTTAAAAAAGAATAAGATGTTATTTACATTTGATAAACTTCATGCTAAAATGAATAAAACAGTTATAGAATTTAGAAAATTAATATAACCCATAAAGTGTATACAAGGGAATTAATATAATTAATAAAATATTTTCCAAGT
This sequence comes from Eumetopias jubatus, assembly GCF_037043125.1. Taxonomy (NCBI): domain Eukaryota; kingdom Metazoa; phylum Chordata; class Mammalia; order Carnivora; family Otariidae; genus Eumetopias; species Eumetopias jubatus. The sequence continues at coordinate 68,770,255 of NW_028274809.1, read as the reverse complement.
TAAGTTTATATTAAATGAATGAACTTGTATACCATATACATACTAGAGATAATTAAGAGGTACAAGAAGTACATTAAGACATTTATAAAGTTAAAAGGCAGGTTGGTAGATATATTTAACATTGTAGAGCAGCTTGATTTATATAATTTTCATCAGGATTTAAATTTTGTTTGACTTAGGTTTTGTGGTTGTATAAAAGAATGTGTCACTTTGAAATTGTTTTTGCTCATGTTCTCACATACAGAAACAAAAAGGAAAAATGCTTCCTAATATTTTAATAGAAAACATGACTAATCTGAAAGAGTCTCATTGAAAATCTATACCTCTTTCTTTTATACTATAATAAATACATATTTTTAAATCTTTAAAAATATTAACTGGCTTCTTCCTTCCTTCCTTCCTTCCTTCCTTCCTTCCTTCCTTCCTCTCTTCCTTCCTTCCCTCCCTCCCTTTCTTTTCTTTCTTTCTTTCTTTCTTTCTTTCTTTCTTTCTTTCTTTCTTTCTTTCTTTCTTTCTTTCTTTCTTTCTTTCTTTCTTTCTTTCTCTTTCTTTCTTTCTTCTTTCTTTTTCTTTCTTCTTTCTTCTTTCTTTCTCTCTCTCTCTCTTTGTCTTTTCATTCTCCCTTCCTCCCTCCCTTCCTTCCTTTCTCTCTCTCTCTCTCTCTTTTTTTCTTCTATTTGCCAAGAGTTAGTTACCTTATGTACAACTTCTAGGCCAAGTTAAAACAAACAAACAGAAAAACAAGATAACATCCTCAACAATAATTTTCATGAACACATGATTCATCTCCCAGGACTCTTTCACTACATGTATAATATGGTCACAGAGTCCATTACTATGATACTCTGGTCCTCTTGATTTCTAGATGTCTTGGATTTCTTCACCTATGCAACATTGTATTTAACTTTTGTCTTAAGAAGAAGTCATTCATACTTCCCAAAGAATGAATTAAAATGGAAATAGAAATTCATGATACCCTTTATAATAGCTAAACTACTTTCCACCAAAGTATTGAATCATCATTTAATGTTCTACAAGAATGATGTATAAAAGATAAGCAAAATAGAGAAGTAATTTCCTTTTTTCCTGTTTTTATTGGTTAAAAAGAGAAGAACTGTAGACCAAAATGGAGCCATTCAGACCAAGTCACCAAACCAGGGCTTAATACCTAACCTAGTTACAGTTTCAATCTCCCCCCAAAATGCAGTCTTATTAACCAGTCAGTCAGGTATCTTCTGGTCAAACCCATGAAGTAATCTGTCACATGGGTCCTATCCATATCTCAAAGGAAGATGAGGTAATACACCAAATAAGACCCATTGCCCTTCCCCTAAGGGACAGTGACTTGCCTGGAACAATCCTTTATTTTCTTCTGCTAATAACTTCCTTGCCCAGCCCTCCTTTCTATAAAAACCTTGTTTTTGTACAACTTCCAGGAGGTCCTCTCTACTTGATAGATGGGATGCTTCTTGATTCATGAATCACTTAATAAAGCTGTTTAGATCTGCAAATGTATCCAGCTGACTTTTTAAAGAGATTAAGTCTCACATTAGCTTTTCTTCTGCTGTGTCTTTACTGCCGTAATTTGTATTTTCTACATGTCACTAAGACTTATTGCTCTATTTAATGGACAGTTATGTTTACCTAAGATGGAAGCTGATTGTACAAATAATCCATCATTTAAAATATCACATCAAAATTATTAAAAGAAAAGAACTTTTATAACCAAATGAATTTTTTGCAGAAACAACATTTTTGTTTTACTTTTATGCTAAAGTTAAACCAAAAACCTCTAAAAACTAACCAACCAATGTCTAACTAACCAGGATCATAAAGAACACAAGAGAAGGATTTTCAAGAAGAAAATACAACTTTATTTTTTCAGGTATTTTCTTGCTTTCCAATATACACCTGGCATTTCTTAAAAAACAAGTCAGCTAATGTTCTCTCTAATTCTGTCTAATGATTTTCTCTTACAGATTTTCAAATAAGTCACTTTTCAGCTGAAAACAGGCTTAAAATAATTAAGCAGAAGCTAGTAAATAATTTATCTGTGCTCAGTCAGGATCATACTCTGAAATTATCCTAGGCCAGGAATTTATACCTGTGATTCAGGGAGTCCATTAAGATGGAGGAGAAAAATTCTACCACAATGGCAGAAATTAAAGAAATTAAAAATTTCTTTGACTTTGTTACTGATAGTAAGTAGAGTTTCATATCAACTACATTGTTGTAAATATCTCAAACTATCATTTATACTCATCACTTTTGTTCTTCTTATTTAATAATGTTATTGAAGACATTCATATGTCATGAAATTTTAGATTTTTAAAACCATTTAAATTTCTATAGTTTCAGATAGATAGATAGATAGATAGATAGATAGATAGATAGCTAGCTAGAGATACATTTTGGATTTGGAACATTATTCCAGGTTGGGCTTCACTGACTTTACCAGAATGTCAAAGGGACACAAAGCAAAATGGAAGATCAAGAAATTTTTATTAATAATAGTCTTAATTTTAATTAATTTCTAAAGAATTTCTTTAAACTCAGTCAAGAATATATTTAACCAGGGCGCTTGGGTGGCTCAGTTGGTTGAGCGACTGCCTTCGGCTCAGGTCATGATCCTGGGGTCCCGGGATCGAGTCCCACATCGGGCTCCCTGCTCGGCGGGGAGTCTGCTTCTCCCTCTGACCCTCTTCCCTCTCATGGTCTCTATCTCTCATTGTCTCTCTCTCGAATAAATAAATAAAATCTTTAAAAAAAAAGAATATATTTAACCATTAAAGAGCCACCCAGAATTTTAGAAATACTTATAATTTTGCTCTGATCTTTGTCTCCCTCTGCCTTCTTTGCTCATTATGAAGATAAGTAACAGATGTTGGTGGGGGGAGTGGGATTCTAACATATTCTTTTTGTTATATCACATATTCCCAATGTTATTAATATTATTTTTGGTCTGTTTGCTTAATTTGACCAGCTTAGATATGGAAAATGTGCACATACAATTTCAATTTCTTTTAACACAGTTTTCTGCTATAGTTATTTTCTATATTTGAGATGTACATTGTAATTTCACCAATACTTGTAAAAAGATTAGAAATTATGACTCAAACCAGGCCATTAAGATGCTCCTTCCCTAGACTCTGACTCATGAGCAGAAGGGCAAAGAAACTGGAAACATGGATGTTCTATGCTATCAAACAGTGGTGTTAAATTTAGTGAATTCAACCCGTGGTTGAGCTGGCAAAACCTTAATATTCTTTCAGTAAATTTCTTACCATTTATGTTAGTTGGAGTCAGCTCTGTTAAAACAAAAAACTAATTCTATAATCTCTCAGTTGGCATCCTAGAGGAATTGCTGCAGATGGGACTATTCCATTTTGTAATTTTTAAATTAGTTTGGAAGAAGCTGCTTAACCTTCTTTGCTAATAAGATTTCCTAGATGAATGACTTCGGGTTTAAGAATTATTTCTCCTTCCTGTTAGTTTCTCTGTTTACTTTCTCTCCCCCTCTAAAAACTTAACAAACTCATACAGTTGATACATAGTCAAGTTGTAAAAGTTCTATTTGCAGATTGAAGGGTAGCAGAATTTGCCACCCCAAAATTGCCTTTTGGCATAAGAATTATCTTGAGCTGGTTATTTTTGAGAAACTACACAATAGGAAAACCTTTGAAAATAATAGAAGTTGCCCTTTTGTAAAAGAAATTTACATTATTTATTTATTTATTAAAGATTTTATTTATCCACTTGAGAGACAGAGAGACAGAGAGAGAGAGAGAAGAAGCAGGGAGGAAAGGTAGAGGCAGAGGGAGAAGCAGGCTCCCCGCTGAGCAGGGAGCCTGATGCAGGACTCAATCCCAGGGCCCTGGGATCATGACCAGAGCTGAAGGCAGATGCTCAACAGACTGAGCCACCCAGGCAGCCCAAGAAATTTACATTTATAATGAGTATCTCCATTTTTAAGGGTTTCTCCCATTGTGTACCATGAAAAGGAAGATGACTAAATCTCTAGAAACATCAATGGAGAAGACAGGGACTTAAATGTGTGTAACAACCATGCCCTGGTTTTCTCTGTTTTGTCTGAAAACTACTATAACTTGCTCACTCAACCCGCAAAGTCTTTATTTGTCTTTAGCTAGATGTGGTATTTAAGGTGATGGCTTGGACCATGTTGGGGAGTTACTCAGATTCCCTGGATATCTGTCCCATGTATAGAGTAGGTATACCTGTAATTAAATTTCTGTTTGTTTTCCTTTTGTTAATCTGTCTTTTATTATAGAAAGGTCTCACCCAAGAATATATAAAGTTATAGGGAGAATTATTTTCCTCCCCTACAAAATAATAGCTTACATGTCTTATGAGTTAATCATTTATATTTTCCCCATTAATTTCAACTAAGATTGAATATTATATTAAACAACATTACTTGCTTTTAATCTTGAGTATAATATATATAGATCATGTATATAAATACATTTTCAGGGGCACCTGGGTTGCTCAGTTGGTTAAGCATCTGCCTTTGTGTCAGGTCATGATCTCAGGGTCCTGGGATGGAGCAAGGAACCTGCTTCTCCCTCTCCCTCTGCCACTCTCCCTACTGGTGCTCTCTTGCTCTCTCTCTCTCAAATAAATAAATAAAATCTTTAAAAATAAATAAATAAATAAATAAATAAATAAATAAATAAATGCCTTTTCAACAGGATAAGACACTAATACAAGGGAATGATATTATTTATTAAATGATAATATTTATTATTTATACTATAATAGCCTTAGAAATTGCCTTTCATTTCCCAGAGTGCATAGCTGAAACCAACACAATGATTGTCATATTAATAAAGGATACATTTAAGAATGTAGAAATTGAAAACCAGGAGAGGAGAAACGAATAGACCAAGTGACAATTCTTAAGCTGTATACAAGTAGTAGAAATGAGAAAAGACAAAGAGGAAAAAGATATTTGCAGAGTGAATCAACAAGTTTGGCAACTGATTGCATAAGAAGGGGATGGTAGGATATGGGAAAGGTAAAAATATAAATAAAATTTCTAGCAAAAATAAAATTAATGGATAGACCAGAAAAGAGGTTTGGGAGAAAATGGTTAAAATGATTACTGCAGATTTCAATATGAAGAGAGACTGAAATATTAGTAACCTTTCCATGTGGAGATATCTAAGCAACAGGTGAGAGATCAGGGCTGGGTCTATAAATTTATAAATTATATAACAAATGTAATTGTTGAAATAATAAGACCAGAAGGGTGAGTCCAGGCACAGAATCTTGGGGGATTTATACTTACTTTTAAGAGATTAGGAGATTTAAGAGATGGATAAAGGAAGGGCAGCTGGAACAAGGAGACTGGGAAGAGATATTCAGAACAGTCAAATCAAGAGATTTAATTCCATTAAATCCAAATGAATACAATACAAAGAAAAAAAATGAAGCTATGAAGAAGCCATTGGGTTCAGCACTTAGGAAACCGTGTATCTACCCTAAGATGTAATGAGAGAAATTTCAATTACTTACGGACACATCCAAACGTTGTTTCATTACTGACTTATGAAAACCTTTACCATATTGCTTATATTATGACATGAAATACTAATCCTGAGCTGTAATCAACTTGGACTTTGGGAATGAAAATCATCAGACTATTCTTGGTAAATCTAAAAGACAATCTTAAAGAAATCTAGAAGTGATGCATACTACAACCAGAGTAATAATTCTATTTACATCTGCTTTATTGTTACTGAATTACATAAATTGAGATCCTACTATTAACAAAATACTAAGATAACAAAAGCAAGTGACATTTGTAGATTCAGTGTTTCACATTTTATTTTAAGGGATATGTTCTAATTATGATGACTAAATAAAGAATTCTATTTTGAGTTTTCATAAGTTGATCATCATAAATGAGTTGTTACAAAATAAACATAAAAGGAAATATTAGTGGGGTGGCTCAGTTGGTTAAGTGTCCGGCCGACTCTTGATTTTGGCTCAGGTCATCATCTCAGGGTGGTGAGATTGAGTCCTGCCTTGGGCTCTGCATTGAGCATTGGTGCTCACTTAAGATTCTCTCTCTTTCTCCCTCTGCCTCTCCCCACCCCCCATTCTCGCATGCACTCTCTCTCAAGAAAGAAAGAAAGAAAGAAAGAAAGAAAGAAAGAAAGAAAGAAAGAAAGAAAGAAGGGAAAAAAGAAATATTAGCTTTTTTATTCAGTAGACTTCAAGAGATGATAAAATTTTATACATCTTCCTCTCAACGTATATCAAAACTTCAACAGGATAAACTGAAGAGGAGGTTAATCTTATTTAGAAAAACAACCAAAAGGTAAAGTGACTTACAAAGATTTCAATTTTGCTCTGTCATAGGTTGAATGTAAACTATGTGAGAGCAATGTCCTTGCCCATTTGTTTACTGCTGTACCCAGAGTTTAGGACAAGTCCTGAAATATATTAAAGGCTTAATAAATGCCTATTGTTGAGGTGACACTTCTCTGGCTTCAGTCTCCTTTTACATCCAAGGAAAATGTCATCTTTGTTGCTTTCATTTGAAACTACAGACTAAACTAAATCAAAACATTTAGAGGACTTGTTTTAAAGAGCAATTTAATTTATAAAGTGAGTGTGTTTAAATCAGATTTGTTCTTAGATAATGCAAATTAAAAAACAAACACCAACTAATCCTTTAGCTGGATAATCACAAAATTTAAAGTAGTAGGACCTGAATCTATCATTATTTTTATTTTTATTTTTTTTTAAAGATTTTATTTGTTTATTTGAGAGAGAGAGAATGAGAGACAGAGAGCACGAGAAGGAAGAGAGTCAGAGGGAGAAGCAGACTCCCTGCTGAGCAGGGAGCCCGATGCGGGACTCGATCCTGGGACTCCAGGATCATGACCTGAGCCGAAGGCAGTCGCTTAACCAACTGAGCCACCCAGGCGCCCAATCTATCATTATTTTTAAAAGTCCAAGTTAGTCATCAAAACATAGGCAGTGGTAAAATTAGGTCCTATTTACATTTTACTGTCATATTTTCTTTCCACTATTTGGGAGAGTATGAGGGGGAAAAATCTACTCATTTAAGAATATTTTTCTATGTTTCATTTTAGTTGTGGCTTTTTTATTTTTAGATTATTATTTTTTATTTGAATCTGTCAAGCTGTTAGAAAATATGGAATGAATTACTCAGGTAATCATCTGCTGTTTTACCATTTCCTTCTGGTGCCAGCGAAAATCAAAATGGGAATATCAGTGTTTAGAGATTTAAATGTTAGGGATGATTGAAAGAAAGACTTCCAAACAAATCTCTCAACAAGTATTGAAGAAGCAGCTGATTTTAATGACTAGCCTTCAGGTTCCCCAATTAGTCTATTTAATGTATTTTTCCCTCTAAAAGTGCAGTCTTGATTGGACTACTGATGATATAGTTTTATTGCTAGAATTTAAATCTGTCAAGAAATAAAAAAAATAAAATAAAATCTCCCTAAAATAACTATGTACTTAGTTAGCCCATCATCCCCAAAATATTCCAGGAAGCTTCTGATCACAAAAGTATCTAAGTTACCAAAATTTCTAAATAAAGGAACTGCAGTGCAGAGATGATTATTTCTTCAGAGCTCACAAACATGCTACAAAGGATGGTGTGAAAGTATTCACCCCCCATCATGTTCTGGGAGCACATGGTATCAGACCCTGGGTTTCTCACAAGGTAGTAAGGACAGCACACATTTCTACTACAAGTAAAAAGCAGCGAAAGACCCTGTTTCTTGGGACAATTGTCAAATTACACAGTTTCTCCAAAATTTAACACCTATCAGACACACTGCCATTGAGTGCTAGGTTTTCATACACTCAACCATCCAATCCACATCAGTTTATACCATGCACTTCTCAGATGACTCTAATCTCAATGAGCTCACTGTCCCTGAGCAGAACCAGAGCTAAAAAGTCAGTACAATGAATAAGACTAGAGATTATATATGCAGATCTAGTCTGTTAACACCAGGGGGGAAAAGGGACAATAATCTATCCTTTCTCTGTTGTTTCCATGAGACCAATTGTGCCTGGGACATATAGTAAGAGCTGAGTAAATATTTGTTGAATTAAACAAATGGATATTTAATCAGTTTGTTCTAGGAGATATGAGATACGGGAAACTTGAGATCAGGGAAAGTCAGGAAAATCAGGCATATTATTGTCAGGTTTAAATTCTAGCAATAGAGCTATATCATCTCATCAGTAATCTGCATGACTGTACTTTTATACCTGGAAAGGACAATCTTCTGAGTTCCTGGGCAGGCATTAAAGATTGGTGAGAATCCAGTATAAGCAGCAAGGTTATATTGGTATGGAGAATATATTATGTTTAATCAAAGAGAAAAAAAAGGTATACAAATATCAGGCCAGAAATGTTGAAAAAAACTCTTTAGCTTTAGGTAGTAACTTGATTGCTGGAATTGTGTTAATGCTATAGACATCAAAATATATGCGAGCAGCTGTGATAAAGCATTAAATTTAGAAGGAATTGTTCCTTATGAGAAAGGCTTTATTATTGAATTATCTTATAGATTAATCCTCTATACTTAAAATGTGAGTCAATTTATAGAAATTTCAATAAAACTGAGAGCAAACAAGCAATAAAAATTCTATTGCTCTTAAAACAAACTTTGAACTCTCATGATATGCTATGCACAGGAGGAAATTTAAGGGTATCATTATGAACTGATTTTGAGACCAAGGAAATATAAAGGGAAAACAGTGGATTATTTAAGGAAGAAAAGTATGACACAAAGAATATGTAAGTATATTGTCATAGACTGATCCAATAAAAATTCCTTGTTGACTGCCCAGAGAAGTTTTTGCCTCTTCAAGAAAAGAGACATACTTTCTCATCCTTTCCCAGATAGGTACATAAGGATTGGGTCTCTGTTTCTTTACCTCCAGGAGCAACAGTCCTTTGTTTTAGAAAATTTAGATCTCTGAAGGGATTATTAAAATGCATTTACCTACATAACAAACTGGATAGAGACCTTGGGACTCCTGGATACAAAGGGAAGTTGCCTAGCCAGATAAGTGAATTGGATTGCGTTTTCTATTAATGGTGGTGATCTACAACCTAGCTTCACACACAGGTCCTAGAAAGTGGCACAGCCCGTGAGGAGGAGTAGCTGCATGAATGTTGTTGGAATCTGGGGAGAACTGCCCAGGGTATCACTGAGGGACTGAATGTGGTAAGAGAAATGCCATCTTTTAAGTAGATCTCCAAGATAAGTCAAAGTACATCTTCAGTGGTGACTATAATGAATTGATCAGTCAAGTCTTCTCAACTCGTTGGACTAAGTAAGCCCTAGACCTAAGCCCTAGACCCTCCACAAACCAGGAAGAATAAGGGTGCATTAAAATGATTGCTTTTGTACTTATCACTGACATGGGTTGGAAAGAAATTGCAACCAGGTTTAATTGAAATAAGGACCAAATATAAGGAAGAAAGAAGGAAAGAAGGAAAAGAGGAAGGGAGGGGGGAGAGAGAAGGAAGGAAGGAGAAAGGAGAGAGGAAGAAGAGAAGAGAGAACAAGGGAAGAAAAGAAAAGAAAAAAAGAAAGAAACAGAGAAAGGAAAACTTTTAGAATTTTTAAAACCAGAGACTCAAACAATTTAAACCTGTTACAAATGTATCAGTATTTTCTAGATGATAATGGCTATTTGTTTCCATTAATCATTTCCAACATTGTTACTAAAATTGTCAAATTAGGCTTCAGAGTCCCACCTATTAAAACATACAAAAGATACAAAGCCCTGAAGAATCAATATGTGGTAACTTTGTGTGTAATGTGTTTACTAAAAAATGGGTCATAATAAAGTACAGGCATACTGTATGTTTGATCCAGACCACTGCAAGTGAGCACATACTGCAATAAAGCAAGTCACATAAATTTTTTGGTTTCCCAGTGCCTACAAGAGTTATATTTACACTATCCTGTAGTCTATTAAGTGTACAATAATAGCAGTGTGTCTAAAAAAGCAAAGCACATACCTTAATTAAAAAATACTTATTGCTAAAAAATGCCAACCACATCTTGGCTTTCAGCAAATCCTCATTTTTTACTGGTGGAGAGTCGATGTCAGTGGCTGCTGACTGATCAGCGTGGTAGTTGCTGAGGTTTGGGTGATCCTGGCAATTTCCTATAACAAAACAACAGTGAAGTCTGCCACATTGATTCTTTCACAAATGATTTCTCTGGTAGCATGAGATGGTGTTTGATAGCATTTTAGCCATAGTAGAACTTTCAAATTGGAGTCAATTTTCTCAAACACTGCCAGTGCTTTATCAACTAAGTTTTGTAATATTTTAAATTATTTGTTGCAGCTTCAACAATCTTCACCAGAGTAGATTCCTTTTCAAGAAACCACTTTCATTGCTCATTGATAAGGAACAACTCTTCATCCATTCAAGTTGGATCATGACATTGAAGCAATTCAGTCCCATCTTCAGGATCCACTTCTAATTTGAGTTCTCTTGCTATTTCTACCACATCTGCAGTTACTTCCTCCACTATAGTTTTGAACCCCTCAAAAGTCATCCATGAGGACTGGAATCAACTTCTTCCAAACTCCGCTTAATGTTGATATGTTGGCATCTTGCAATGAATCATGAATGTTCTTTGCCTTGATTCATCAGAGGAATCACTATTTAAGGCAGCTATAGCCTTACAAAATGTATTTCTTAAATAATAATACTTGAAAGTCAAAATTACCCCTTGATTCTTGGGCTGCAGAATGAATATTGTGTAGTAGGCATGAAAACATTAATCTCGTACATCTCTGCCAGAGCTCTTGAGTGACCCGGTGCACTGTCAATGCGCAGTAATAATTTGAAAGGAATTTTTTTTTTTTCTGAGAAGTAGTTTACAACAGTGGGCTTAAAATATTTAGCAAACCATGTTATAAACAGACGTGCTGTCATCCAAGCTTTGTTGCTCCATTTATAGAGCATAGGCAGAATACATTTAGGATATTTCTAAAGGCCCTAGGATTTTCAAAATAGTAAATGATCATTGGCTTCAACTGAAAGTCACCAGCTGTATTACCCCCTAACAAGTGAATCAGTCTGTCCTTTCAACCTCTGAATCCACGCATTGACTTCTCTCCAGCTATGAGAGTCCTAGATGGCATCTTCTTCCCATAGAAGGCTAATTGTCTACATTGAAAATCTGTTGTTTAGTTACCTTCTTTAATTTCCTTAACTAGATCTTCTGGAGAACTTGCTGCAGCTCCTAAATCAGCACTTGCTGCTTCCCCTTGCACTTTTATGTTATGGAGATGGCTTCTTTTCTTAAACCCCATGAAACAGCCTCTGCTAGCATCAAACTTCTTTCTGTAGCTTCCCATCTCTCTTAGCCCTCAGAGAATTAAAGCAAGTTAGAGTCTTGCTCTGAATTAGACTTTGGCCTGAGAGAATGTGATGGCTACTGTGATCTATCCAGACCACTAAAATTTTCTCCAAATCAGCAATAAGAATATTTTGCTTTCTTATCACTCGTTTCCTAGAGTAGCACTTTTGATTTCCTTTAAGACCTTTTCCTTTGCATTTACAAGTTTGTTAACTGTTTAAACAGGCTCAAGAGGTCTGGCTTTCAGCGTTTTCCTCACTAAGCTTAATCATTTCTAGCTTTTGATTTAAAGTGAGAAATGTGTGACTTTTCCTTTTATTTGAACACTTACAGGCCATTGTAGGGTTATTAATTGGCCTAATTATGGTACTGTTTTGTCTCAGGGAATAGTAAGGGCCAAGGAAAGAAGTGGGGGGGGCGGGGAATGGCCAATCAGTGGAGCAGTCAGAACATACACAACAAAGGGCGCCTGGGTGGCTCAGTCGGTTAAGCGACTGCCTTTGGCTCAGGTCATGATCCTGGAGTCCCAGGATCGAGTCCCACATCAGGCTCCCTGCTCAGCAGGGAGTCTGCTTCTCCCTCTGACCTTCCCCCCTCTCCTGCTCTCTCTCTCATTCTCTCTTTCAAATAAATAAATAAAATCTTAAAAAAGAAAAAGAACATACACAACATTTATCATTTAAGTTTGCCATCTTATATGAGTATGTTTCATGGTCCCTCAAAACAATTATAATAGCAACAACAATGATCACTGATCACAGATCACCATAACAAATACAATAATAATTTAAAAGTTTGAAATATTGTGAGAATTACCAAAATATGACAGAGATACACAAAAGGAGCAAATGCTATTGGATAAATAGTACTGACAGACTTGTTCTATGTGGGGTGGCCACAAACATTCAATTTGTAAAAAATGCAACATCAGCAAAGTGCAATAAAGCTAAGTACAATAAAATGAGGTATGCCTATAGCTTATGTGGGAAGTGTCTTAATATTTTCACACTGTTATGTAATAGTGTGGCATGCAGCAGGTAATTTCTTAATGCTATAAATTAATATAGCTTATGATGATATATAGAGCCTTTATTTTCAACAATTCATTGACACAGTTTAGAAATACGATGCATTTCAGTGAGAATCTAAACTGGAGGCTTCAAACTTTTTTCAGTTTAAGAACAACTTTACATAATTTTAAACACGTCTCAAATTTGCACCTAATACTTTGTTCTGACATATATTGATTAAAGAGATAATTAGTGCCCTGAACCCTTATTCAGTAAATTACATTTGTATCGATCTCAACAACTTCTCCTTACATTAGAAAGAATTACATGTGTGTAAGACATATTTTTTTAATGGAATCTTCAGATAATGCTTATTTCTTCTATGGATTTGTAATAATAATTCTACATTCTCTTAAGGTTTGTGATCCATAGGTTGGAAAGGTATAACCACTTAGTTACCTTTAAAAGTGAATAATATTATAAATTTTGCTTTGGGGCTAAGTGTTATTAATTTAAGATCCCTTCATCAGTGCCTAAATGTTATCTTCTGAGTCAAATACTAGCATTCTTAATGTGATCAAAAGTAGTGAATCACTTATCTTTAAAACCTAATTATACTAGAAATGCTAAGTGTCTGGTATGCATACAAATATGCTCAGCTTCAATATTTTATTTCTCTGCATTTATTTCATCGTAGCATCTGCTGAACAAGGATTTCCCTTTTAGATATATACTCTATTGAATGCATAGTCTTTTTGAACAGCACACTTAAATGTCTCTAGATGTGCATGCTAATAAAACGTCCTTAGAGAGATAAGCACAGAGTATTATTTTTCAATTACGAACAAAACATTATTTACATGTAGAATAGTGGCTAATTATAATTTAGATATCATTCTAGTTGCTTGGCAGTGATTTCTAAGTATGAATGTTTTTTAAATTTTCCTATATAAGAATCAGGTTGATACATTACAGCAAACCTAAGCTTTTCTTATTCTATAAAACTGACAAATCAATTATCTTTTGGCCACACGGTACTTATGTAATCTATCTATGCCTATATTTTCTTCATCTACTTTTGTACCTATATTTACATTAATATCTACATCAGGGATTCAGTTAGAGACCTACTCAAGCAAGCTTAAAGGAAGGGAGATTTAGCATAGGCATAAGATAGATACTGCAGACATCTCTATGTGGTAAACATCTATTACTTTATCTGCTCGGCATCCCTTCCATCTTTTCCACTGGACATGTCCCTCCCCTACTGACTTCGAACTTGTAGTTCCAAAGTCCCTGTATTCTTACAGTCTGAACATATGACCATAACTAAGATAATTAGGAACAGTCCCAAGCTGTTTTCAAGCCAGAACCTACAGAACAGAGACTGTTTCTCTTAGGCAACAGTTCTTTGAGAAGTGAGTCCCCAAAGCCAAAATATCTGTTGCAACAACAATAACAACAGTTGGTATTTGTTGAGTTCAGATACTGTAAGTACCAAGCACTTTAAATGTTTTACAGCCCCATCTTGAGTCACCACATTACAGGTGAGGAATTGTCCAAGTCTTAGTGCAAAAGAGTGATGGTATGGTATCTGAAGTCAAGCAGTCTGATCTTCATCTGGTGAGTTTTAACAGTACATTCCCCTCCCGCCAGTGGAGGACAACTGTGTGAGAATGTGATATACATCACAGGAATTAGACAAGAGTATCTGGTGGTCTTTAAATCTGTGGCTCCAGTTGCTTCCGACTTACAGCAATGTTAGGGGTCCAGCCTCTGCCCTTTATACTGTTTGTTTAAATATGCCTTTAGGGGAGGAGGGCGGGGGGATGGGTCAGCCTGGTGATGGGAACTAAAGAGGGCACGTATTGAATGGAGCACTGGGTGTTACACTCAAACAATGAATCATGGAACACTACATCAAAAACTAATGATGTGATGTATGTTGATTAACATAACAATAAAATAAAATTTTAAAAAATTAATTAAATAAATAAATACACCTTTACTTCTGACAGAAACTCTCATTCTGCCAGTAAGTCTCAGCTTCCCCCCCGCCACCCAACTTAACCTAGTGTGAATCGGTTGCTGATACTCCAAGGAAAGGAAAGGAAACATAGTAAAGGTGAGTCCCTCAGAGATGGATAGAGGATTTGGGAAACCAAGATTCAGTGTTGTTCTTTCTCTTCCTCAAGGACAATAAGGTTTCCTTTCTTTCTGCAACCCTCTGTATTCTTTACTCTGTTGGTCTCTCACACTGGTTTCCCTCATCTATACATTTTACTTTCAGTGGTCAAGACTTTTACTTTCTCTTGTTTTTTATTTTTCTTTTTTCCCCTACACACTATACAATTCCTTCTAAATGGACCATGAAAGAACATATACATGAATGAGCAGCAAATAGTTTAAGCTAAAGAAGCTCTTGTTGGAGGGCAAGAAAGCCTAGGACAGGGGTAAGAGTAGGAGGTGTGGGGAGAAAGTTTATGTCTTCCGGAGAAATGGGGAGAAAAGGGTGGTTTTTAGATTCACCCTGGTCTACTCAGCAGAAGAGGAATCAACAAAGGCCATCCCATGGTACAGACTGAGAGGCCTCCTCTCCATCTTAGCAGCATTGTGCACATCCTTCATTTAGAACTCATTCTCATGTGTCAAGTGTGTTTTGACACCTTGTTAAAGTTTGGGCTCCTTTAAGGGAGTCTGAAGAAAGTTTGCAGGAGTCATGAGAATTGGATTTTAGTGACACTGTCTCTGTGCCTCAAACTCATTGTTTATACAGTAAGTATATTAACTCCTGGCCTGTCTACTTTATAAAATTTGTGAGACATGAAATTATATAATTAATATGAATATGTGTAGAAAACCATAAAGATATAGTTAAACACGGGACATATGATTCTTAAGCTGTGTTTTATTCAGACTCAGCAGTCAATATATTCTATATATTTAAGAAACTATTATTTCAGCAGTTCTTTCAACGTGACCGAAAGAAGAACATTCAGTCACTAAGATAACAGATTCGTTATGACATCTTGAAAGCATTTTATTATATGATGGACGGAATAGAGATGATAAGATCTATCATGGCTACTATAGTTCTTCTGTCCAATTTTTTATCCACCTTTCTAAAGTGTAGTTCAGGAACAGTGTCACAGGATCCCCTCCAATTGATACATTTCTTTTGACTTCTATAACTTTGTGTGAATTATACAAATTGACTTTCTTTTTTTTTTAAATTTTTTATTGTTATGTTAATCACCATATATTACATCATTAGTTTTTGATGCAGTGTTCCATGATTCATTGTTTGTTCATAACACCCAGTGCTCCATGCAGAACGTGCCCTCCTCAATACCCATCACCAGGCTAACCCATCCCCCCACCCCCTCCCCTCTAGAACCCTCAGTTTGTTTTTCAGAGTCCATCATCTCTCATGGTTCGTCTCTCCCTCTGACATACTCCCCTTTTCTTCCTCTCCTGTTATCTTCTTTTTCTTTTTTCTTAAAATATGTTGCGTTATTTGTTTCAGAAGTACAGATCTATGATTCAACAGTCTTGCACAATTCACAGCGCTCACTGTAGCACATACCCTCCCCAATGTCTATCACCCAACCACCCCATCCCGCCCACCCCCAACGACTCCAGTAACACTCAGTTTGTTTCCTGTGATTAAGAATTCCTCATATCAGTGAGGTCATGTGATACATGTCTTTCTCTGACTTTCATAAAGGAATGTATACTCTTTTAGGGCGGCAACCATAATTCAGTGAGCACCATTCTGAGTCCTTAATAAACACTAAAAATATTATTTCTGAGTCATTTCCAATCACTGAACCAGTCAGCATCTTTAAGAAAAAGTCTTGCATCTACATTCTCTTTTCCATCAATTGCCACTGTGCCATTTTGCATCCCATTCATGATAAGCCAAGTAGATACAATTTGTTCAATGCAAAGAGCATCTGCTCAGCATCCCTTCAACATTACTGATTTTTATTATCTAAAACTGAAAATTATTCATGGCAAGTTACATAGTATGTTTCTTTCTAGTTTCTATCACCCTGCTGATACTTAAAATGATCAGAAAAAATTCCAAAATTGGTGGAGAATAAGGCGGTCAGAGCTTGATGCCTCGGCAAATAATAAATGTTTGACTGAACTGGACAGGGAAAAGAAAGGAGGGACTAGGGATTGGGTTAATAGAGATGAATGACCATGGGTCATCAGAGTGCTAGCAATTTTGTCTGAGTTCCGTTGATCATCTGGTGGAAAATTAACTTGAAGGAAAGCATTTGCAGCAGAAGCATTTTATACTGCTCGTGCGTATTGGTTTCTTCATTCATTACATATTTACTCAGTACCTACTAGGTGACAACTACTACAGTAGCCTCTGTGGATAAAAGTTAGTGTTTTTTTCCTTTAATTAGACAGATGTGTAAATAATGCAGCAAGTATTATAATGGATCAAGGAGAGCATAATAAAGATGCTTTAGGGCTTAGGTGTGAGTGGAAGGAGGGGGGCAGTTCTTTACCTGAAGGAAAGATTTTATACCAGTAGACAGTGTTTGTAAACTTCTTTCTTTTAGTATTTTTCTTTCCAAATTCTTACCTTTTCCATTGCTTATATTTTCCATATCAGAAGTGGGTAAATATTTTTCAACAATATATTACTATGACTATAAATTTCCCTAAGGTTTCATGTAAATCTCAAGTCAGAGAAGTGTAAGTCAGGAACTGGAAAATCTATAGTCAGTATGCGATCTTGGAAAGTTGCATATTATAAAAGAAAAATATCAATATCTACAATAACCATTGATGCTTTGATTTTATGGCTGGTATGATAATAAAAATTCAAGGCACAAGGTAGCAATATTTTATATAAATATTAAGAAGAAAATCTTTTATAAGGGAATATTTTTCTCTGTGTAGCCTGTTTTATAACATAACTAGACAGTATATTGTATTTTCTTCTCCAATTATCTAAATATTGGTAAAGTTGATAAAATCTAGTATAAACCAGCAAGATAATTCTAAGGTATCATTAGAAACTGATAAAACTTGAAAATGATACATAAATGCTTTAAAAATAGATAAAATAAACTGATTGATCTACTTAAATTACACCCAGGCATAAATAAGCACCCCTTTACAAACTGCCACAAGAACAATGGCTAGAACAGAATTGACAGAGGATAAACAATGTGGGCTTGGATATTAGATACCTAAAAAATCTACTTATAAATCATTTTTCAAAAACTAAAGGCATGTACCCAATGCAAACATAAAAATCTCTAAGCAGATGCAGTTTCAACTTTAATTTTCTCAAATTCATGATATTTTAGTATGTTATGAAGCATCATGTATAAGTTTACTCCAGCCAAAATAAATTCATGTTAAATAGGCAAAGAGAACCTAGCCAATATATTTTGGTTAGCTAACATAATTTTTAAAAGCTGTTATATATTTAAATTATTAGACATATATAACCATGTAAACATCAAATAGAGCCATAAAAGGAAATTCAAAAAATATTAAAATGTCATGATGCTAACATGAATATTTACATGGACTTTATTTTGGTTGATGTGACTAGGAAAAGGATATGAAAGGAGGAAAAATAATACAGGGGAGCAGAAAATAGAAGACCAGTCTGCTACTAATGCCAACATTCAACAGTAAACTTACTCTTCAGAAGGCAAGATGGAGGAAAAGAAAGACACCTGAACAGGACTGAATTCAAGGTATAGGAAGAAGAACATTAATAGGAACTAATTTGGGAGTACACACAATTGGTAAATTGAAGGTAGACTACCAAAAGAGATATAAAAGTAAATGAAAAATACTGTTGATAGATTAATCAAAGTGAAATTTTGCAGTACATTAAAATTGAGGTAAAATGACTGGAATTTTAATTATTTGGGACAGGTTTTCTGAAGCTGGGTCTAATTTTTATAAACCATTCCTGTATTTTCTTCCATACGGGGAAACACAACAACAATCTTGAGCAACCAGTACCACCCATCTACTTCTAAAGTCAAAAATCCTATTTTTCTTCTATTTCAGTAACAGCTGTGGAATCAGATTCCACTCAGATTCTGTTCAGCCACACCAGGTTTGGCTCCTGGGTATGAATGTGCGATGGGGAGGAAAACTGAAGAGATGAAAGAGACATTATTACTTTATCAAGTAGAAAATGAGAGAGGCCAGTAGTATTTTTTAAAGAAGAATAAAAAGGAACCAAGTACTTCATAAGTGTCCCTTTCTGCAGTCTTTTCATAAGCTTCATTGGCCAGGAAGAGCAAGTCTTCCAGCTCTTGCAAAGTGTAAATGCAAGCTGCAACTTTCCCTCTGCCTGCCCCTCACCCCGGGCCCACGTGTAGTCAAATTACCAATCACCATTTCTGCCCAAGGGCAGTTTGTACTAGTGCACAAAAGGAAAACACGGAGGGATGAAGAGGAGGGATTGGCTAATGTTAAGGAGAGAGCTTTTCCAGAGTTCTATGGTTGCTATAGTAACAGCTTCTTTTGTTTGTACATATTCAGAACAGCTGCTTCCTTTGGGTTTCTGGTGGCAGGGATATTATAAAGGTAACTGAGAGGGGAAGAAGCACCACTTTGACCATGGAATAGTTTCCATAGTGAGCTTGTTCTTGTTTAACTGGGTTTAACTTCATGCTAGGGTTAAATGGGGGTTTTGAATGTTGGCAGCCAGCTCTTTTAAAAGATGAATTCCACCAAGGAAAGACCTAGGTGTGCTAGGATCTGTAAAATGTCTTATGCTAATTTGAACAAGACATCTCCTTTCTGTGCCCTTAAGATTCAAAGCCCTCCATTCCCCTTTTACCTGATGTACATGCAAACTGTATTGTAAATTCTCTGGGAGGTATTTCTGTATAGGAGAAAAATACCCCTTCCAAATACCCACAAGTCTGTTCACCTTTCCAAGTCCTAATTAATTCCTCTAATTAGAGCTTTTTCTGGGTGCAACCATTTACAAAGGTGAAATTCTGCTTCAACACAAATTTAATGAATATTCATAAACTAAAAATATTCACTGAATTAACAGTTCCGTTGTCCACATACTGCTATTACAACCAGCCTATTTTAAGGCCTTCTATAGATCTTGGTAAGTAATATGCAAGTGATATGGACAAATATGGTTTTATTTTAAGGAACAGAAGCCCTAACAACATATGTATGTATGTATATGTTTATATGTACATGTGTATATATATGCACATATATACATACATATATGTATATATATTTGGTATCTATCTATCTATCTATCTATCTATCATCTATCCGTGAATCTGTAAGTGCATGGCATAAAGGAGAAACCCAATGGGTTAAAAAATATTGAGCCAAACATTAAAAATGACATCTGCTAGTTGAGTAGTCAAATTTTGTAAATACACAAACTTAAGATGCAAATAAGCAAAACAGAAGGAACAGATGTCCTTATAAACAAATTAATATATTGTACATAGGTGTACTATCGTGTTTCTAACCCTTTGGGATTTTAGAAAAGTGCAATATGAAAGCAAAGTGATGCTCCTGTTTTTTAATTAAAATTTATTCATCATTTGCCTAATAATAAAACCCATGAAATTTTTGGTTGGTTTTATTTGCCAATTGCAGGTATTCAGAGGTGCTACATCTTAAGCCTCAGTTCATGCAATTTGATTACATATTTGCCTGAGAATTCTTATCACAACCCACTCGTTTTATCTCTATACAGGATAAAATCTTAATGAACAGACTTTGATTCAAAATGGGAAGAAAGAACGCTAAAGATGTTTAGATTATGTAATTAAAATACAGAATTCCTGAATAGTGCTACTGGATCTCATATGTATATTTATTTTACCTATTTAATAATGATATTTTAGAATCCAAAGACTCTGTACTAATTTCAGTTCATTATAAATGACTAAAGGTGAGGTTTCAGTTCAAAGACAAGCTCAAGGATTTCAGTTTCTCTGCTTTCTGACTGCTTCATTTGGAGCAACCTGTCTAAACCTTTTCAGTATTAGTCTCACAAACTACAAAACAATGATACTAATACCTGTCGGACATGCTTCTGAGAGAATCATTTAGACAAGACATAAATTCGTGCACTTTGAAACTGTAAATATCATATGATACCACTATAGTAATAAGCATCATTATGAGAAAATAACCTGTTTTTATTATTTTTCATCTCCATGAATTGTTTTATTGTGACTTTTACCCTCTTAAGTTTTGTATATTATCAATATGGTGATGACATTCAAATCCCTTAATTCAGTCGAATTTTCTTCCAAACTCTAGACCCAAATTTCCCCAAGGTTAGGTCAAATGCCACTTCTTATTGAAGTTTTCCTCAATTCCTTCCTATATATTAAGAGACACCTATGTAGTCCTTTGACATTTACATTTGGCTTTATGTCATTTTTTATGTGTGTATATTTCCGATTGCCTTGAGAGATTTCTAGATATACTATTTACTCAATTTAGTGTTCACTCTAGCAACTATTATAAAAGGTTTAATATGGAAGGTATTTTAAATGATTACAATTTCTACAAATTTAAACAGTTTACACGTGACTATGTATAATTTCTGGTCTATCCATAAAGTAAGCCTAGAAGTGAAACTTAAGATTTCTTTTTAACCTTTCATCTGATTTCATACCTTTGCATCTTCAGAATGTTTCTATTCGAGTACTTCATGAATAGCTTTAAAATTATTGGTATAATGCTATGTAGTTTACGAAGAAAATCATTGCTGGAATATACCCAATGAGTAGTCTTGGCTCTTAAAAACAAATATGCAAGAAAAAACAGCCCTTTTTCTCCTTGAGGACCTGATGTTTGAGGCTAAGGTATCTGGGGACCCTGTAAGTGGCAGTTGATGAGGACAAGCCTATAGGCAGAAGTAAAGTATAAAGAGAAGAACCTGGGTCCACAATGACATAGTTGAGCTGTTGAATTGTCAACTCTGAATTTATTCTACCTTCAAACTTTGTGTTACAAAAGATAATGAATCCCTTGATGTATAAGCCCCTTATAATCAAGTTTCCTGTTACTCTTAGCCAAAGACATCATAAAGAATGGCACAGGAATTCAGAAAAATGAGTTTGATAATAGACCATGAGATCCCAGGGAAAGAGAGAGGAGGTAAAGGGAATAGAGTCACAGTGACTTTCAACTTCTTATGAGCTAGGTTGTACTTCTTTTGATTGGTCAGTAATTTCCTTTTAGTATTTAAAACTCATCCTTATTTTGTTTGAGTTAGTAAATGGATTTTAGGTCCTTGAATCCAAAAAATCCCTAAAAAACCCCATATTTGATCACATTCAATCAACATGACAAATAACTCTATAAGTAAAATATTAATATTCCTCCATTTTAGAAATGAGGAAACTGAGAATTACAAAGTTCATAGCCAGTAACCAGAGGAGAGTCTGAACTTGAACCCAGGCTGTTCTTTTTCATCATACTATGTCCTTCCCATTGCATTCATTTTATGCCTCATTATTGTCTTTTATTTACAACTTCTCCAGGGACATCAATATATTGCATTTTTGGTTTCATAAAAATGAAATCTTTTTTTAGCCTTATAACTTTTTCAGTCTCAATTCAGTCAATGTAGTACAGTTTCTCCTCTTCAAGTATTTATTATATCTATCTTCCTTTTTCCCCACTTTCCATTGGCCTCAAAAGCTTGTTAAAGTGAGTACCACAGCAGCCAGCTCAGATACAGCTGGAGACACATCAATCTATTTCAACCTTGAGATCCTCAAAGCTCTATTTCAATAGCATAGAATCAATAATGAAGGCCAATTAGGGCTATAATTAGACTAAATATGACCTTAACGTTTATATCTCCAGCATTTTGCCTCCCATTTCTTTCTCCTAATTCAACAAATTCAAGGCATTAAATATTCATTGTGTGTGTGTCAACGTGAAAGATACTGTCCTTGTCTTTGAGCAGCGTATACATTGGAGGAGAAAGACATATATACAGCTCAGAGAAGAAAAGCAGAGCACCAGTTTCCACTTTTTCCATACACAGGACAAATGGATCCTACACATGGCTAGCCTAATCACCTCTCTGAAGGTTTGCATCTATCTTTTTTCCTGGTAACCAACTGTCATCAAGTTTTACCTCAAATGGATCAGTTTACCTCAATCATTATAACGACATTTTACATACATTTATATACAACTGTACTTGGCAAATTTTCCTACCATATCAGAATTCTTCCTAGAGCAAAGAAAAATAGCTGTATTTTCTTAAATTAAATGATAACTTGTAACAGTCAAAGAATAAAGACTGTTTATCCTCCAGTATTAAAGGAAAAGAGTCTCTGAAAGGAGATAAATAACAGGTCTTGTTAATAATAAAAATAAACACATGTCAAATCAGTATTTCTTAAACTAGGAATTTCTGAATCTATAATACTCACAAAATTTGACAAAAATTCATTAATGTACTCAACATACATTTATTACATAGGTATTTTAGATATAAAAACAAGAAATGAGTTCTAGGCTTCCAGAACAAATAACATGCAGAACAAATAATTCCTCTCATACCAAGGGAAGATTTCTAAATAAATTCTTGGTGGACACTAGCTACTGTTCTCTCTGGGTCCCATTATCTAGTAACTGACAAGAGCAAGTTTAATCTGACAGCTCTCAATATTCAAGAAATTATATATAATAAAGAAGATTACAGATTATATAGTTCAGTCAATATAAAACTAAAAGCCCTTTGAACATTGCAGTCACAAAAAAGTATCATTCTAAATCCAATATGTCTTTATAAGGAGCAGCAACACTCTTAGGAGCTGTGTCCTACCAACATGAACTAAAGGCGTTGGCAAATGACAGGGAAAAAAGGGGGGGTGTGAATTGTGTTAACTTATGACTCAGAAATAAAACGAAACAGAAAGCACACTGAGAAACAAACATAAATAAAAACCTCCTAAAACAAAAACCAAAAACCCAAAGGATAGAAATGAATCTTTTTATACCTAGGAATTAATCCTTCATTTTTTTCAAAGATTTATTTATTTATTTTGAGAGAGTGAGAATGAGAGAGAGAGAGAGAGAGTACATGAGAGGGGGGAGGGTCAGAGGGAGAAGCAGGCTCCCCGTTGAGCAGGGAGCCCGATGCGGGACTCGATCCCGGGACTCCAAGATCATGACCTGAGCCGAAGGCCGTCGCTTAACCGACTGAGCCACCCAGGCGCCCTTAATCCTTCATTTTGTAGCTAGAATTAAACTTTATCAGAATCAGTGTCATCACAAAACAATACTTAAGATATATCAATTCTGATTATCAGTATTTTGTAAGTGTTTAAAACTCATTATCCATGCTGTTTTTAACAATGCTAAAAGTATTTGATTAGCAGTGAAATGCCTTTCTTTAAAAACATACTAGGAAAGAACTGTTTAATTTTCCTACTTAGAAAGGAAAAAGCTGAAGTTTACCCTAAATGGTTGCCTCCTCAAAGAATTTCATCTTGGGAAAGGGCTTATCTGAATGGTGGTATTTGCAGCTGTTTTGCAACACTTATCCTACATGTAAGGTGGGCAACCTCAGGTTTCTTTTAACTTAGAGCCATAAGATTTAGGGCCTCATGTACCACGAGCAAGCCTGTACCCAAGATGGATTGGCAAGTGGAGGCTCTAGGCTTGTCTGTAATGAGAAGTCAGGTAGTAGATTCCTTTAAACACAAACCTAATAGAAGAATGTTGCCTTCATACCAACCTGCTTATGGGAGAAAACATGGGAGTACCAAAATATATTTTAAAAACTTATGTATAATTCTACCAGCCTGAGATGAATGCTACAAATATTTTGGTGTCTCTCCGAGTCTCCTTGCTTGTGACTATGTATATATCTGCGTTTACATAAAGCTTTAGAATCATTTTTGTAAACATTACTTCAATGGCATTTAACAATAATATTGATTTTTTGTAAAACATCATTTTAACAGTAGCATATTTTATACGTATGATCTCTAGCTTAACGTTTTCTCATTTTTGAACATTTAAATTTTCACCAGGCTTGATTTGTATAAATATAACAGTGATGGGCAGCATTGTACACAAATTTATGCCACCCTTGAAATAATTTTCTTAGCATATAATTTTTGAAAGAGAAATTAATGAGTATTTTTTTAAGATTTTATTTATTTCCTTGAGAGAGAGAGAGAGAGAGCATGCACAAGCAAGGGGAGGGGCAGAGGAAGAGGGAGAAGCAAACTCCCTGCTCAGCTGAGCGGGGAGCCCTATGACACAGACACAGGGCTTGAACCCAGGAGGCTGGATCGCACGACCCTGGGATAATGACCTGAGCCCTGGTATCATGACCTGAGCCAAAGGCAGATGCTTAACTGACCGAGCCACCCAGGTGCCCCAAATATTTTAAAGACTTCAAAGACATATCACCATATTCTTTACTAGAAATACACTGCTCTCCTACTTTATGTGTCCTCTACATCAGTGAGTATTACCATTTTTAAAAATGTACTAGTTTAGTTAAAAAAAGAACATCTGTGTTAGTTTTTCTGAGATTAATAGTAAGTCTAATATCAATTTGAACTATCTTGTACTTTTCATTTCATTGTCTTTGTATTTTACATAATGTTTTGAGTTTTTGAGATTAAATTGTTATTAGGACTTGCTCTTTGTTGCACAAGAGACTTTCCTCTTATTGTCTACTATGCTTTCCTTTCCACTCACATATTATCCTTTGAGAAGGCAGTGAAAATTTGTGGTTCTGGGCGACAGAACAGAAATTGAGTAAAAATGGTTTCTACAACAAGAGGAGCTGTCACACTGAGTAGTAAA